>NC_138382.1:16737928-16765415 GCF_054177405.1 Leptonychotes weddellii
CAGCCATCAAAAGGAATCAGATCTTGCCATTTGCAACGACGTGGATGGAACTGGAGGGTGTTATGCTGAGTGAAATAAGTCAATCAGAGAAAGACATGTATCATATGACCTCACTGATATGAGGAACTCTTAATCTCAAGAAACAAACTGAGGGCTGCTAGAGTGGGGGGCGGGGGATGGATGCGGTGGCTGGGTGATAGACATTGGGGAGGGTATGTGCTATGGTGAGCACTGTGAATTGTTCAAGACTGTTGAATCACAGATCTGTACCTCTGAAACAAATAATGCAATATATGTTAAGAAAGAAAAAAAAAAGAAGATAGCAGGAGGGGAGGAATGAAGGGGGGAAATCGGAGGGGGACAGGAACCATGAGAGACGATGGACTCTGAAAAACAAACTGAGGGTTCTAGAGGGGAGGGAGGTGGGTGGATGGGTTAGCCTGATGATGGGTATTGAAGAGGGCACATTCTGCATGGAGCACTGGGTGTTGTGCACAAACAATGAATCATGGAACACTACATCAAAAACTAATGATGTAATGTATGGTGATTAACATAACAATAAAAATTAATAAATAAATAAATAAAAATTAGGGATTGGTTTGGGGTCTAAATACTTGAGATTTTTCTCAAACTGTGGTCTTTCTTCATCATTATGAACTACTCTGAGGCTTTAATTATTTCAGAGATTTTTTTTATAAACCTAAGCATCTATCTCCAAATCATCATGAACACTCTTTTTACTGAATAATAAGCCATATAGATACAGCTAAGCTTTTAAAAGTTCAAAGTCATTTTACTTTAGGGAGTTCTAATAACAGCCATTATTCAGTGAAAAGTCTACTCAGTAGTACATCCAAAAGATTCCAGGCTTTCTTTTAACACAAATCCACAGACCCAGAGTTTGGATACATCTTGGGTTTGTTCTGTAGAACAAACTGTGTTTCCAGAACTTCATACTGAGGAGGCTAAACACCATTTTAACTCTCTGCATCTAGGGGTATAGCTTGCCCTAAGCAAATGAGAATTACACTGGCTCAGGTCTCCTTTCATTCACAGGGAATCCAAGGGGAGAATCCAACTTGATGAGGACTAGGCTCCCATCAACCGACATTTTGCAGGATCAGGGAAAGGATGTTACTAGTTACTCAGGGGGAAAAAATTGCTCCCCAGGATGATAGGAAGTCCTATTTAATATCTACCTCATCAAGCCATAGGCTACATGCTGCTCTTTTGCTACAGTACTTACAGGGAAAATCTCCAAATATAGTACATTTCAATTGATTTTAAAAACCAAGAGCCAGATTAAGTAAGGGTAAAGCAATTTCACGGAAACACTTTCAGACCATTCATGCTGAAATCTCTTTAAAGTCATCACACACCATGTCTCTTGGACTCTGCGTCCTGCTGAGTGATTAATATCTGAAGGTCTGGAATCACTCAAATGCACCTAACTTACAGTTAGGATTTACCTAAAGCACATGCCTTGCAAGATGTTTTTCGTTGGGCCTGCCCAGAAAACTTGGAAGCATGTGGTGGAATGTCAATGAGATGGCAGATTGCTCAGATGCCTGTTGTTGGCTCTGAACTGCCACCTGAGCCCTGTCCTTGTGCCACAGGTATTTTTTTCGGTGTACATCTTTCCATGGGGATGGACGCAAGGCTGCCAATTTCACGAACTACCATTCCGGGACCACACATTCTAAACTTCTTCAAGGCAGGACTAGAAAAAGAAAGGTTATCTGAGGATTCCAGAATCCTTCTCTTCTCCTCTCCGTAGGGAATAATACACTGATGCCAGGTTAGTCCATGGGGGATTGGTGCCCTGAGTTATATGGAAGGTGGAACATTGGTAAGATGGCAGGAAAATAATTTGTATCTCCTCAATGCATCACATTCACATGCTTTGAATTTTATTTGTTCTCAGGCCACCTTTGTCAACTTAGTAAAGCAGACGTGTCTTACAGAAGACTGCTGTTGGGTCAGTAAATGACTTCGCCTCAAACTCTTTGACCTAACTATGGGGACTACACCTGGCATGTCTGAGGATTGGGTTGGCAGGCACAGTATTAGGGTAATAGGACAAGGGTTGGGCGGGAAGAGGGGAGGGTCATGCTAGTTGGCCCCCTAAGGCCTGACAAGATAGACTCTGCCGTAGGTCCCGTCCCAGGCAGTTTAGTATTACTCAGCGTCCAAGGATTACAGTTACATAAGCTCACAGTTCAAATAACTCCATTCACTCATCTTGTCATATTCATCCAATGCCCAGTTTGCAGCAAGGCAGGACAGAGGAAGAGGAAGGAGTCTGTGATGGGAAGAACTGGAGTCAGGATGAGGAAAGCTGGCCACAAGGCAAGAAGATGGGGCCCTGGCTCTATTCCTGGGATGGGCCAAGTGCCCTGGGGAATTGGGTTCAAGGGAGGTTAGCAGAACAGAACTCAGGGTCAGGGACCAAATCAGCCTCCAATCAGCACATGGCCTCAAAGGGAGATTTGTCACAGAGTGACCTGATGCTGAGCTCCAGAAAGTCAGGCTGGACAGCAAGTCCTGGATTAGTCCTAAAAGCCGGAGATGGGCTGTTCTGAGCTGGACACCAAATGGTCCCAAGTGCTATTTGGAGGAAGTGGGCAAAAGCATCCTGTGCTTGACAAATCTTTTCTTCTCCTTCTGAGCAGGCTCTGCCTAACGATTTCCAGTTCTGGATTTAGTTAAAACCAGTTTCCAACAGCTTGCGACTTCTTTGAAGTTAATCATTCATCATTTTTTTGGTCTATTCCTCAAATAAAGGCTTTTCTGGGCTTAAAAAAATAATAATCCAAATGGATGTATTATTCCAAAGCTTTACGCCCAGGCAAGTTGTTTTAGAAAATAACCATGAAATTTCAAAATTATTCATATTTTTTCCAGGAGTATATAATACACATCCCCAGATAAGCATTTCTGGAACCCTCCATATTGTGTTCTATATGGTAGTTGTTAGTACTTGGAAATTTTGTTAAATTTTTTGTGTGTGTGATAAACAGAGCAAGACCAAAGCAAGAAAGGAACCCGTTATGACATCGGAGGGAACTCGACTGCAAAGAAAGGACAGGGACAGGGAATTGTCATCTTGGGCTGTCAGTAGGACCGTTTAGACCACATCCAAAGCAGAAGCCATGCTTTTATCATATTTCATAACATTATTTTTTTACTAGGAAAGAGCTCATGCTTATTATTGAAATTTGGGAAATACAAAAAGTATAAAGGAGGAAAGTAAAATAATTCTGAAGCCCAGCATGGCAAATATTTTGCTATATCATTTGTATATTTTCTATGCAAACATAAATATGAATTTTTTAATATAGTTAGAATTAGGTAGTCCATCCCATTTTGAATTACTGCTCTTTTTACTTAGTAATCTACTACTTTTTTTCATCCTATTTTATAACATGGTGTTATTTCATTGTATGAGCATTTAATAATTTATATTCACCTTTCTCCTACTGGTACGCATTTAAATATTGACGTTTTCTCTCCACTATTATAAATAGCACTCTCACAAACATCCTTGTCTTAAATCTTTATGAGGATCCCCGTATTGCCATCCCATTCAGAAATTTAATGTCTGGGACAGAGGATTCAAGTCCTATTATAGGTGATTTTTACGGACATATTTCAAAACTAGAAAACTACCAAAGCATAGGGAAGAGAGAATCCTATTTCTTCATCCTAAACAAACTCCCTAATTCTTACCACCTGCCCGACCCTGCTCTGTTATCTTCATGTCTCATTCCTCCCACCTGGCCACTACTGATCACATGCTGTTTACTCTGGAAGGCATGCTGCCGACTGCACAGGGCAAACTGAGCACAGGGAGCCAAGACCCAGGTCTGGAACCACTGGAGGGCACTGAGTATGCACTGCAGAAGCTGTCCCAGCTTAGGACTGACCAAGAAGGCCCAGCTGTACATCACAGACAGCATCCTAGGGACCCAGGAGGATCTGTGGCTATTCTGGGCTACAAAAGAAAGTTCTAGCAAAGTGAAGGAGCCAGCTGTGTGCAATCCAGACTAAGTGCTACCGAGGGATTAAGTAGGCAAGGTTTACGAATAAGATCTGTCCATAGGTTAGTGGATGCTCTAGTTCAGACACAAGGATCTGGTCTGCAAGATCAGGAAGTAGCAGGAATCAGACAAGGAAGCAAAGAAACAGATCCCAGCCTGGAGGAAGCAGGTCCAGGGCTGAGACCATACTTGCAGAGTGAGAAAAAGTTCCAATTTGGGGTTCAAATAAATGAATAAATAATCTGGAGCACAAATCCCATTTAGGGGAAGTGTGTCTGTTAAATTGGGCTAGGATATGCTGCAGTAACAAACATGCCTTAAATCTAAAGGGTTTAAAACAGAATCATATTGCATCTTTATGCTACATGTCCATTGCACATCAGCAGGAGGGCTTCAATCTACATCGTCCTCACTCTGGAACCCCAGGTTAATGATCTGGATCATCCATAGCTGTGGCAGTGGGGAAAGAGGACGGATAGTCCAGCATCGGTCATTAAATGCTTCCACCCTCATTTCCTTGGCCAGAACAAGTCACATGGGCATGTGCCTGGAGGCAGGGGTGCACTGGGAATCTTGGTGAGCACTGTCGGTGGCTGTCGACAAAACCACAGGTAAGTTCTAAAGAGGAGACACTACGAAGGGAGGAAAAATTCAAGACATTTAACTACCACTTACCTGGAGCTCTGACTTCTCCTTTATCTGGAACCTACAGTGGGACTTAGGTTTAATCCACCTGACCTTGAGAAGGAGCAGCAGATATGTGGCAGGCACAGATTCTGGGGGATGGTGGTTAAGAGAAATCCCACAACAGCTGCACCTTGAGCTCATGGAAGAGGACGGATCCCGGTATGTCCAGGCGATCAGGGTTGCTATCCCTCCTGTTCATCAAATTTGTACTTTTAGATAGTCAGTAGCAAACTGATACCCGCCCATCCCGTGCTCATTCGGATAGGCAGTAGTAAATGCCAAACAGCTGAATGACATTGTGAGCCATGTTTATCTCAGACACATTTGGGAACACTGATTTAAGGTAAATGAAACTCAAGCCCGGCATCTCATTCTGCTGAAGATGACAAAATGATGGAGGGGCTTCCTAGACTCTTTTCAAACCTTCAGTCATTTGAGAACACCTGCTGTGCTGTTGGAGTTGTGCAGGGTGCAGCTCCTGACCTTCAGCAATTACACCAGCAAGATGACGGGAGAAAGTTGGTGCTCACTTGTTATTCATTTCAAACATAGTTCAAATGTTGGAGGAGCTTATGAAAAATGTTAATTTCACATTCAAGTTAACAAGAAAGAAGCTTGTGGGTTTTTTCTTCATAATAAGCTTTTCTAAAGGAAGAGATTTCTCACTTAGATGTAGTTCACTCAATCTAAAGTAGGGGGGAGAGGAATAATCAAGTACATTCTGTGGAAATCACTTATTTATAAATGGATAGCACCATGCAAATTTCATGTCAATGAAAACAGAAAGTGTGAGATATAAACATTCTCCAGCATGGGATATAATTTTGCTAGTTAACAGTACAGTCTTCAAGTGACACTTCCTAATTGATTTGCAAAAGGTCAAGGTTATCAAAACTGGCTTCATAGTCAACACCACGCTTAATTCCCGTACGGATTCTGGTGAAGTGCATGACCTGAATAAGCATGTGGTTCAATTTCTGTCTGCATGGGACATTTAAATAGCTGTGTGCCAAGTAATATAAGTGCTTGCACATTTTCACAGTGTGTGACAATAAAGATCCATAGAATATCACCTAGATGCCTTGCAATGTTTCATTTCCTTTGCAAAAATTAAAAGTTCAACTACAACTACATTATAACTTATTGCCTTTTTAAAAAGTACATATATGATAGTTTGACATTTATAGAAAATTTAAAATGTTAAAAAAATGTCATCCCAGGAAAACTTTTGTGATTGATTTCTTGCAAATCTTTGGAAGTCTTTGAAATAGAAGGGGAAAAAAAGGCCCTCAGAGTCAGTGTTCTATTGTTGGTGGTCAATTCAATTAATTTCACCAAAAGTAGGAAGCCTTATAACTTATAATTGACTTCAGTGATTTATCCAAACTTCATGTGATAAATATCATTCATACTAGAAAAAATAACCCTTCTTGTCATTTAAGAAGGTTCATGCAGGGGTTGAAAATGATGATGTAGCCATCTCATAATGACTGTTGCGAAACCGAAGACCATAAAGTCTTGTCCTATGTACGGACATGTCCTTATGCTCGAATCATTAAGAATGTAATTGTGGCAGAAACTGACATTTCACATGCCTTGGTACTTAAATGGCTCAGTGCTTTGGAGGAAAAAAATACAGCTTAAAACAATGAAAATTTTGCATTACAGGTTTTCTAGCCATGAACTTCACATTTGCGCACTTGTTAAGACTAATGCAATAAGGCTTTCCTTTAAAATATGTTATTATTTAATGGAGATGGTCCTTGTTTCTCAAATTTTGAGCTGAGCTCTTAAATTTCTTCCAGTTTTGGTGCTTTTAGAAGGTGACTATTTTAATTTTGATCTTCAAGTTGTTGAATATGGCCCCTCCTTCCATTTTCTCATCTTGCAAACTGCACTGATACATTTTGTTTGGTAGAGATTTCTTTTTCTTTCTTAATTAATTGTCTAGCATTGGTGATAGTGTGACAAAATGGGCATCCTCTTATCTTATAAATTGGCATCACTTTTCTGGAGAGCAATTTGGCGACAGTAAATACATACGTACATATATACATACATGAAAAATATGCATATCTTTTAACCTCATAATGACATTTCTAGAAATCAATGCATGAGTCAAATGTTAGGGAACTAGCTAAATACATTACATTATATCCATATGACAGAATATGAAGTAACAATGAATAATCATGCTATATAAAATATACCTAATAATAGTAGAAAATGAAATGTCAAATAAAATACTTTGTTAAATTTAAAAAAGCAAGTTTCAAACAATATGAACAGAATGATCCCAGTCACATTTTTCAGCATGTTATACATATATAATGGGAACTGTGTATGTGTATGTGTGTGTTTGGAAGGCTGGGTACCAAAATATCAATAGCTGTATCTCCCGGAAGGGGAACTGTGGGTGATCTTTACTTTATACTTTCTGTTCTTCTGTATCTTTAAAGTTTCAAAGTGAACCTATTTTACTTTTGAAATTAAAAAAAAATATGTATTTAAAGATACGTTTAGGGGCACCTGGGTGGCTCAGTTGGTTGAGCGACTGACTCTTGATTTCTGCTCAGGTCATGATCTCAGGGTCCTGCAATTAAGTCCAGGCTGCGGCTCCACCCTCAGCGGGGAGTCTCCTTGGGATTCTCTCCCTCTGCCCCTCCCCCTTCTGCTCATTTGTGTGCTTGTGCGCTCTCTCTCAAGTTTAAAAAAAATACGTTTATTAGATGCACAATAACGTGAATGGACTTTACACTCACAAAATGTTTAAAATGGCAAGTTTTATGGTATGTATATTTTACCACAATAAAAGGATACATTTATTAGAAAATCTAGGTGTCCTTGCATCTAGTGATGACTTCTTAGATACAACACCAAAAGTATGATCCATGAAAGAAAAAGTTGGACTTAAACTTAAAAACTTCTCTGTGAAAGCCTCTGTTAAAAGAAGGAAAAGACAAGCCACATATGGGGAGAAAATATTTACAAAATGCATATCTGATGAAAGTCTGGTATCCAAAATACAGAAAGAACTCTTAAAACTTAACAAAAAAGAAAACAGACAGCACAACTTACAAATGGGCAAGAGATCTGAACAGACACCTCACCAAAGAAGATAGATGGCAAGTAAGCGTATAAAAAGATGCTCAACATCATATGTCATTAGAGAATTACAGATTTAAAACAGCAAAGAGATACAACCACCTGTCCATGAGAATGACTAAAATCCAAAATACTGACAATATCAAATGCTAGCAAGGATATGGAGCAACAGAAATTCTCATTCATTTGCTGGTGGGAATGCAAAATGGCAGAGCCACTCTGGAAGACAGTTTGGCAGTTTCTTACAAAACTAAACATAATTTTAACATACGATCCAGCAATTGCACTTCCTTGGTATTTGCCCAAAGGAGTTGAAAACTTATACATTCAAAAACCTGCACCCAGATGTTTATAGCAGCTTTCTTCAAAATTGCCAAAACTTGGAAGCAACCAAGAAGTCTTTCAGTGGGTGAATGGGTGAATAAACTGTGCTACATCAGACAATGGAAAGAAATGAGCTATCAAATCACACAAAGACATGAAAGAAATTGAAATGCATATTGTTAAGTGAAAGAAGCCAATCTGAAAAGGCTACATACTTTCTGATTCCAACTCTGTGACATTCTGGAAAAGACAAAACTCTGGAGACAGTAAAAAGATCACTGGTTGCCAGGTTTTCAGGAGAGGGAGAGAGGATGAATATTGGAGCACAGGGGATTTTTAAGGCAGTGAAATTATTGTTTTATACTGTAATGGTGGGAAAACATCACCATACAGTTGTCAAAACTCATAGAATATATAACACAAAGAATGAGTCCTTATGAAAACTATGGACTTCAGTTAGTAATAATGTACCAATATAGTCTCATAAAAATAAACAAAAATATTACATTAAAATATTATTTATCTGAAAAAATATACTTATTTACCAAAGTAAAGGTCAGTGTTCCCAGTCACAATTCTGCTTTTAAAATATTCATTTCCATAATTATCCCTGGTTATTTAATGTTGTATGGTAATTTATGGTGTCTGACAGCAACCCCTAGAAATTTTCAAGCAGACAATTTTCATATTATGGGACAGTGATTTGATCGCTGTTTCAATAAGAGTCCCGAGCCTCGTTTTTACATTTTGATTAAATAATTTCACTATCTTGCATAAATAATCCATGGGCAGTTTGGCAATCTAATTTCTCAAGATTCCAATAAATGTTGCAATTGAAGCTAGGGGCAAAACCTTAAGAGTTCTGTCATTTCTGATGTTAATACGGCATTAGAAAGAATAAATGCCGGGCGCCTGGGTGGCTCAGTTGGTTAAGCGACTGCCTTCGGCTCAGGTCATGATCCTGGAGTCCCTGGATCGAGTCCCGCATCGGGCTCCCTGCTCGGCAGGGAGTCTGCTTCTCCCTCTCCCACTCCCCGTTTGTGTTCCCTCTCTTGCTGTGTCTTTCTCTGTCAAATAAATAAATAAAATCTTAAAAAAAAAAAAAGAAAGAATAAATGCCAATAGTATTCATTTAACATAAATATATTTATTATTCTCTGTGAAGACACACAAAGATGTAATTTTTGCAACATGGATGGGTCAGTTTGGAACCATAATGGGACTTCAGTGCTGGGACTGGTTTTGAGAACACTCTTCAACCCAATTTATAGAGACAAATAGTATGAATACCAGTGTGGCTAATTCAGTCTTGACTCAGATTTGCTTACGCCAAGGGATCTTCTCAGGTGGGTAGAAGACAACCAAAGGGGCCTCATGGCACCACCATTATTCAAAGATACATGGGTCGTGAGGCTTCTGAGTTTTAAGAGATCATTATCCATCAGCTGGAAATATGAGATTTGGAGCTACTTTTGAGGTGAGTAAACTAGACAGATATGGGCATTTTGGGACCATCCCAGCCACATAGCGTGGAATTGAGCCTAAGACCTGAGCCCTTCTGAAAACGTGCAGTGGAATCAGGTAACCAAAATAGGAAGCCAGTTCTTTCCTTTTTTTTTTTTTAAGCTTTATTTATTTGAAAGAGAGAGAGCAAGCGTGCACAGGGGGAGGGGCAGAGGTAGAGATAGAGAATCTCAAGTACAGCCCCATGCAGGGCTCGATCCCACGACCCTGAGATCATGACCTGAGCTGAAATCAAGAGTCGGATGCTTAACCAACTGAGCCACCCAGGAGCCCCAGAAAGCCAGTTCTTTCTGTAGAGTAAACACACTAGCGCAGAGTCCCACTACTAATATGAATGGGATTGTAGCGAGTGCACGGCTGTGATCCATAATGACTTAGAAACTGCATGGGGCTTGGCTATCTGCGCCTTGACAACTCCAAGGAGCCAGGGAGTGACACTAATGTTAACTGTATTTTCCCCACATCTCTCTTTGTCATTAAAATACCAGTCTAGTCCATAGAGTAAAACATAGTAGTCAGGCTTGTGTACTGTCACGAGAACAATGACTCCCATTAGACCTCAGGGTTCAGCCTTGCCCAGAGCCATGCATTTTGAAATGTCAGGTACTTTCATATAAGTTGGCAAGTCATCCAACTTGCTGTTTGATGTTGCAATTGGATAGCTGATGTTATAGATCAGTAGATACTCAAATCTCTACCCTACAGGGAGTGCTGACATTGGCATGAAACAGCTTGTTAAATCTGGCGCCTTATATTGCACATTTGGCCTGCTAAACAAGTACTGTTCACAGGGAAGATGCATCACATCTTAAAATTATAGAATAGTTGAGCCAAAAGACATGCAAAACCTCTAAGCTTGCACCCTCGTTTCACATGTATTCCCCTGAACACCGTAAAATCCTAGAAAGGAGGGACAATGTCTTATTTATTCCCACCTGATCAACAGCACCTGCTGCTTTATACTTGGCATGCAAAATAATTTAGATTATTTATATGACAACCCCTCCAAGAAAGAAACATTCCTCTTCACTGCAAGCATGTGTTTACTCCCTGAGTTCCTCATGCTAAGGCCAAGGGACCCAGGGGTGTGATGCTTACTATGTCTAAGGGGTCAATCTTGCTTACTACTGCCCTGAAAAGTAGAGAGGGAAAAATAGCCATTTCCCCGATGGGTCCTTCATTGCCCCATAAGGTCGATATGAAGCTGGAGGTGCAGTGGGTTCAGTGCAAGGTTCTGTTTGTCAGACTGGCCTTCACTGGTCCTCCACAGAGGCTGGGATTCAGGGGATGGGCTGGAGCTCCTGATGTTAACGCCCCTTTAGGGACACTTTATACCCATAGAAAGAATCATCTCCACTCTCCACCCCCAAGATGTTTGTGAAGTGTTCTAGTAGTAGTCCAATGTATGCCTAAAAACAGCTTCCACCAGTCCCCTCTATTTCTAGCCTTATGATTTTTTTTTTTAAATCAGGGGGCTTTTTGTCCCTCCTTGAACCTTGCCTTGGTTAGGACCATCCCAGTTCATCCAATAATGCTTTAGTAATTCCAAACCTCCAAGAGAAGAAGTCTGACTCCCATCCCCCTTTTCCCTGGAGGGTTCTTGGTTTTAAGAAAACCTGCCTACCGGGGCACCTGGGTGACACAGTTGGTTAGGCGTCCAACTCTTGGTTTCGGCTCAGGTCTGATCACGAGGTGGTGAGATCGAGCCCTGCGTCAGGCTCTGCACTCAGCATGGAGTCTGCTTGAGTCTCTTTCTCCCTCTCTCTCTGCCCCCACCTCAAATAAATAAATCTTTTTAAATTTAAATTCAATTAATTAATATACAGTGTGTTATTAGTTTTAGAGGTAGAGTTCAGTGATTCATCAGTCTTATATAATACCCAGTGATCATTACATCCCGTGCCCTCCTTAATGTCCATCACCCAGCCACCCCATCCCTCCCACCCCCCTCCACTCCAGCAACCCTCAGTTTTTTTCCTATGATTAAGAGTCTCTTATGGTTTGTCTCCCTCTCTGATTTCATCTTGTTCACATAAATAAATCTTTAAAAGAAAAGCTACTTACCTTTCAGGCTACCTGTGGTGGAAGCATTATTCACGCACAGTCCTCTGTCCCTTCCTTTGCTATGTGTGGTGTGGAGTATCCACCCCTCCCCAGGGATGTTGAATTTGGCCTTGTGACTTGTTTTAGCCTTTGGAACAGGAACAGCAGCAACAGTTTCACTGAGCTGTGGTCTCACAATTCACATCAGCCCTGCTGTACCTCTGCCATCCACCTGTAGAGAGAATGTGTCCTACCTAGCTGTTGCTCCTTTAGGCTAGGTTCTAGAATAAGAGGCCAGTGGGTTAGACCTGAAATAGAGCTGTGGCCTGGAGCCAAAACCAGCTGCACCCAGTTAGGATCAACAGTCCCAGCAGATGCTAACTGACCTGCTGAGAGTTGGGCAAGAAATAAATGTTTGCTGTTATATGTCACTGAGATTTGGGACGGTTGTTCGTCATTCAGCATCAACGCAGGGATAGCTGACTAACACACTTCACATGCCAGTGAGTATAGGAGAAAGAAAACAAGGTACCTGATGGAGTTCACTGTGCAGAATGCTTAATAGAGTCTCCTAGGGATCAAGACTTGCTTGGGGGGAAAGGAAGGAGGACTGAGCACAGGAAAAAGTTGAACTGAAATGCCAGCCTGACAACAGCCTCGGCTGACCCTGTGGGAGCTCTGGAGGTAAAATGGACCATAAATGATGTTCTGCATTGGGCCAAATGACCAGGCCTTTCCCCATGTGAGTTTTGTTCTTGAAGGAGCTGACAGAACGCTGTCTGACGGGGTGCTCTCGGCAGCAGGGCAAGTCTTTCCTTGAAAGCGTCCTCATGACCTCTACTCCACCTCTCTCTACCTCCTGAGCTATCACCTGGGGGCTCTTGCTGTGGCAGAACATTTCTGGATTATTCCTTCCTTCATGGTAGTGAATGGGCACGTACATCTACATAAGCTCATTCTAGTGACTTTCCCTGTACAAATACAAAGCTGGTGAAATTTGTCTCATTTTACAACTTGGACAAATTCCTCTTAGAAAGAAAACAGCCTTGGCGACAATCCTATGACAATGTGGTTGGAGTAAATGAGGAGAGTCTGAGGGTGGGGACCAAGGCACAGAGGGGATGGCTAAACTGCAGAGTAGGAAGAAAGAGAAATTTGGTTTTACTCCTGAGGTAGAGAGAGCAGACTGGGGAGTCCAAAGAGCAGAGGCAACCAGGTGGCAGAAAGTGGGCACTTCTGGAGGTGAAGGCACAATGAGACAGCCTGCTCCCTGACTTATGATGTTCACAAAATCACCTCCATGGTGACTTGAGGTCCCCACTGCATGAAGCAAACTGTAAGCCACTCTTTGAAAAATCTATGTCAACATACCCAAAACAAACAAGTATAAAGAATCATATTAAATATAGTGTCTGGTCACAACTCAGAATTAACAGCCATCAGCTTCTAGTCAGATTTGCTTCTGATCTTTTCACTTTTTGGTAAATACATTTTTGCAGATGGAGTGGAAGCTTAATGCTATTCTTTCCTGATCCCATTTCCCTCCCTCATCCGTGGCAACCACTAAGCCAAACTTGGTGTCTCTTCGCCCTGTCCACATTTTTATACTTCTAATACAAATGTAGGATTTCAGTTCTGTGTTTTGATGTTGACGTAGTATTGCACTGAATGTGTTGTTCTGCAAATTGTTTTTTTCTTTCAACTTTTTTTTACCGCCTATATAATGTTCCACTGATTAAACCTCGTTTTGTCTTGTCCTATAATGATAAGTAATGAGATTGTTTTAACATTTTTCTTTCACAACTAATTCTGCAGGGAACATCCTTGGAGGGTTGACTTCAGGCAGACACCTTGAAGCGAAATTGCTAGGTTTGTGGAACATTCTTTCTTCAATTTTTTGTTAACAAGATTAAAATGGCAGCTTCCTAGCTTAAACCATTTGAGCGCCACCTCCCTGGACCCTTCATGGCATTTCTCTGCAGAGCTTCTCCCATGGGGGCTGACAAAGAGTAGCGACTTAATAAATGTCTGTTGAGTGAATTAATTACAGAGAAAGAAATGAGGCCTTGTGAGAGAAAGTGGCCATCACAGTCCTATGTCTAAGAACGAGGCCATCTCTAGAACCCACATTTTCTGGCTCCAGGGCTGCCTCTGGAAGGCCAGTTAGAAGTAAGGAGGCTCAAGTTCAACTCCAATCCCAATTGAAAACTGCAAGAGTGTCACTAGAAGGCCAGTTGCCCCTCTTAAGTATTTGTTCCCATAAAATGTTTTGAGAGGTTAAAAATTATGGACATTTCTGGTTCAACAATAAGAATGAGAATGAATAGGGGTGCCTGACCACCTCAGTCAGTACAGCATGTGACTCTTGATCTCAGGGTTGTGAGTTCAAGCCCCACGTTGGGTGTAGAGATTACTAAAAAAGAAATAAACTTTTTTTTTTAAAGGGTACTTAAAAAAAAATGAGAATGAATAAACTTTCTTCTTTAGGACAGACTTTCATGAGCTCCTTTTAGGCCAATATCTATCACCCCCATCTGAGCTAGTGGTATATTTATTTCTCCTATATTTTAAAATGCAATCCTGGGATTGAGAAATAAGTACATGGATAATGGAGGATGGAACAATTTGAGCTACAAAGTAAGTAAAACTGTATTCATGAGTCTATGCTTATATAAATGATGCTTAAATAAATAAATAGGGGCTAACCAAATTTCCTGCACAGGAGAATTCCAAGTGACTTATGTAGATGCTAACCCTTAAAGAAAGAACGTAATTCCCTACTCCTTTAGTGTGGGCTGTGCATTGTGATTTCCTTTAAAAAGTACAATATGGAAGGAGGAAAAAGAGTAATGTTACAATGGAAAAACCTAACCACACCAGCCATATGAATAAGTTTTATGTCATCAGTGGTAAGTCATATTAATAGTATATAACCTTGATATGATATAACAAGGATGGTACGTTACCTCTATGGTCTCCCTCCTCCAAAACCCTAACATTCTTCTAGCCATGAGAAAAACATCGCACAAACCAAGTAGAGGGACATTCTACATAACACTTGACCACTAGTCTTTAAGAGTGTCAAGGTCATCAAAAACAAGGAAAGTCTGTACAATTGTCACAGTCTTGAGGACCCCAAGGAAATGTAACAACTAAATGTAATGCATCCTTGGTGGGATCCTGGGACAGACAAGGAACATAGGAAGTTCTTTTTAACATAGTAAGCTCTTTTGGGGGGGGGGAAGTAAGCTCTTTTAGGAACAAGTAAACGCTAAGGAAATCTAAATAAAATATGTATGGACTTTAGTAAATACTTATAATGTATCAATACTGCTTTACTAGTTGTGATGAACTCATCATCCTAATGTAAGATGTTAACAAGAAGGGAAACAGAGGGCAGAGGACACGGGAAGTTTCTACTATTTTGCAACTTTCCTATAAATCTGAAACTATTTTAAAACCAAAAGTTTATTTAAAAAGAACTAGGACTTAGTAAATTGGTGATCAGCTTTGTTTTTATATTGTTTATATTTTCTACTAGTGAAAAAAGTAACTTGTCATGGACTCCCGATTTAGAAGATTGCTCTCCACAGTAAAGGGGCACCTGTATAGAGCCAGATGGAGGATTTATAAGTCCCCTAGGTAGAAAGTTACTGATTTTCTCTACCAGTGCATGCTTCTCTGGCTCTTTAGCATTGAGCTGCCTTTGGCCAGTGACTTGGCTGCCTTCCTGAGTATGACAGATTGCTACCTCTCCCAGGCCAATTCACAGCCTAAAGATCTTAGCTAAATGGAGGAAAAATGTTGATGGTGTCCTTGCCAGTCACTATTTTGGGTCCCATTGGTGCTTCTGAAAAATTGAAGGGGCAGGACCTACTTGGAGGAATCATTCATTCAGATTTTTGGGCGTGCCCCCCCCACAATGATTTCTACTTCCCTGAGTGTATCTCCTCTTTCCCATTCATTGGCCCTTTGTCATTTTCAGAGTAGGTGGCCCTGTCTCCCTGGCCATTGCTGATTGGATGGATCACTCCTGGACATAGTAGACCAATCAGGATTCCTTCCTGAGGATTTGCAATTGGGGTTAAGATTTCTATCTTAGAGGGATGCCTGGGTGGCTCAGTCGGTTAAGCGTCTGCCTTCGGCTCAGGTCATGATCCCAGGGTCCTGGGATCGAGTCCCGCATCGGGCTCCCTGCTCCGCGGGGAGCCTGCTTCTCCCTCTGCCTCTGTCTCTCATGAATAAATAAATAAAATCTTAAAAAAAAAAAGATTTCTATCTTAGAATTGAACTGGCCTCTTGAGTTGGGGCCTTCATCACAACCTTGATACATCTTTAAGATGTAAATAGCAGTGTCTATCAAATATATTGGAAGAGTATGAGTTTTACCTCTCTAATTCTAAACCATTTCTGGAATATTTACTGTCATGGACACGTTGGCTCCCCAGAATCCATTCATCAATCTTTTGGTACCCAAATCCCTGCTTTTCCTTGGGAAAGCTATCCTCCCTGGATTTGATCATGCTTAATAAAGATCTACCCCTAGAGTTTTCACTTGTATGAACCAATGAAAATTCCTTTTACTGAAGCCAGTCTGAGCTGGGTTTTTGCCACCTGCGATTGAAAGAATCCTGTTTAGTGTACTTACTAAAAGCACATGTCCATTTATCAATGGGCTCACTTATTTCTTCCATGAACTCTTTGAGTCTGCTCTAAGGCTCCCTGTTACCCCACTCTCAGCTTCCCCATTTGAAACCAGCCCCCCAGCTGTGTGTGTGTGTGTGTGTGTGCATGTGTGTCTTCCAGCAGGGTCTTGGTTTAAAAACACACATAATCTGGGGCACCTGGGTGGCACAGTCAGTTGAGTGTCCAACTCTTGGTTTAAGCTTGGGTCATGATCTGAGGGTTGTGGGATCTAGCCCCACATGGGGCTCTGCACTCAGAGCAGAGTGTGCTTTAGATCCTCTCTCCCTCTCCCTCCCCCTGCTCGCTCTCTCTCTCAAATAAATAATCTTTAAAACACACACACAGGGGTGCCTGGGTGGCTCAGTCGTTAAGCGTCTGCCTTCGGCTCAGGTCATGATCCCAGCGTCCTGGGATCGAGCCCCGCATCGGACTCCCTGCTCCACAGGAAGCCTGCTTCTCCCTCTCCCACTCCCCCTGCTGTGTTCCCTCTCTCGCTGTGTCTCTCTCTGTTAAATGAATAAATAAAATCTTTAAAAAAAAATAAAATAAAACACATACACACATGATCTAAGAGATACTATGGTCATTTTTCAGGCTTGGTTAACAAAAGGTGTTTTAGGTGCTTGTATGAAAAAAAAAAATCCTTTATTTCAATCTCTACATCTCACTCTCCTCAGAGTGTCAAAGATGGGTCAGGGCATGAATCTTGGCATGCGATCAAAATGATAACCTAATCTTCAGCAAAAATATAGTTTATGGGGCACATTCATGTATATTATTTCATGTAATCCTTAACATGTAAAGGAGGTGTTGCCTTCATCACTCTGATGAGAAAACAGATTCAAAGAAGTTCAGGGACTCAGTCATGGATCTACAACAATAATGGCTAAGAGTTACATAGGAGAGTACTTCCAGCACATCAAACATCTTTTGTGTTTTACCCCAATGTTGGAGGGATTACATTACATTTGCATTTTATAAATATAGAAACTGAGACAAAAATGTCGGAGAACATGCCCCAGGTCATATCACAGGTGCATGCTATTCCATATCTGCTTGTCAGCAAAACCAGGGCTTGAATTCTTCTGATCCTGGTCAAATGCCTTGTGTACAGTATCAATAAATATAGCAAAGTGGCAAAACCCAACGAAAACAAGAATGCAGTTGACCACATGGAGAGATGATTGAACTAGAATCTGAAAACATTTTTTTTTTCTTAGCACTCTAATAATGTTTCCTGAGGATTTATGTATTTTGCATTAAAAGTTCACTATTTTAACTAACTGAAACTAAAATAATTTAGAGAATGGCACATATGATTGAAGTATTTTGGAATTTTCAGATGCAGTATCCCACTCTTTCTATATCCCAGTTCTTAAAAAGCAATTAATATAGTACATCACCCAGTCCTGCCTTTTGTAAACTGAACTTTAAATCATTTAGCATTTAAAATTATTATTAAGCTTACCTTTGGAGAAATAATAATCATGAATAACACATGCCATATGTAGAGATAATAAAAAATATAGTGGTATATTTCAAAGAGTTAAAACATATTCTTGAAAAGGTTAACTGGACCACAGATGTGAGTGTGTTTTTGTATATGTGTATGCAACTGTGCAGCTTTAAATTTTACTGCTCTTACAGCTCTTAAGGAGATCAGGGCCTTTAGTGATTTTTTTTTGTAGGATTATAAATGATAACTGCTGGTTAGAGCAATTTGACTTATAGTATCAACAACTCCAAAGTTATTTGTTGTCTTCGGTCAAGTTTTTTATTATTACTTTTTGCGACGTTTCTCCATTTTCTTATTTATGAAATGGAAGATATACTGATTATACTGATTTTTACACATTTATATAAGAAAGTGGATTTCTCATAAAAATCTCTGCGGTAGAGGCACCTGGGTGGCTCAGTCAGTTAAGCGTCTGCCTTTGACTCAGGTTATGATCCCAGGATCCTGGGATCGAGCCCCGTGTCAGGCTCCCTGCTCAGCAAGGAGTCTGCTTGTCTCCCTCTCCCATTGCCCCTCCCCTACCTTGTGCTCTTGCTTTCTCGCACTCAAATAAATAAAATCTTTAAAAATATATATAAAATATTTTAAATTTAAAATATTAAAATATATTAAATTTAAATTTAAAATGTTAAAATATAAATTAAATATAAAAATATTTTATATTTTTTTATTTTATTTATTTTTTTTTAAAGATTTTATTTATTTATTTGATAGAGAGAGACACAGCGAGAGAGGGAACACAAGCAGGGGGAGTGGGAGAGGGAGAAGCAGGCTTCCCGCCGAGCAGGGAGCCCAATGCGGGGCTCGATCCCAGGACCCTGGGATCACGACCCGAGCCGAAGGCAGACGCTTAACGACTGAGCCACCCAGGCGCCCCAAAAATATTTTATATTTTAAAAGTATAAAATAAAAAAAGTTTAAATCTCTGCAGTAGTAGTTTTTTTTTTTTAAGGGGGCGGAGTGGCAGAGGGAGAGAGAGAATCTCAAGCAGGTTACACTCCTAGCATGGAGCCTGACTTGGGACTTGATCTGACAACCCAGAGATCATGACCTGAACCGAAATCAAGAGTGGGATGCTTAACCGACTGAGTCACCTAGGCGACCCTCTGTGGTAGTCTTAACGTGGGAATTCCATCATCCTAGAAAGGAAAGACCGATGACCACTGGCTAACCTGGTTGTCTCAGCTTGGACTTGGTACTTTCCAACTCCTCGTAGAGGCCAGGGTGCAGGGAGATCCAATGCCCAGGGCTAAGCCTTGAATCAGGACAGATGGAGAGAGAGGTGAATCCAATGAACTGAGCAAAGAAATAAAAGCAAGTAGGAGACAAAAGGGTAGGAGCTGGGACACCAGAATTGACTGAACAGATTCCAGATGGATGCTGCAAGGCTGAACTGTTGTGAAGGAAGAGGCTTCCCTGGGGGGGGCAGAGTCCTTCAGGGCTTTTCTTAGGAAAGTTAGTACAGAACGTGGGTCTTGGCACTGTTCTACAGTGGAATTTTGCTTGCGTACAAATAAGGAAATCTTTGTTTCCTGTTAACTAAAAGCATTTTAGTTTGGAAAATTTTAGATACTCAATGACAGTAGAGAGAAGAGAATGATAAATCCCCATATACCATCATCCCACGTCGACAACTGCCACAATTTTGCCAGTCTTCTTTCATTTATCCCTCACCACACTTACTCATTTATTATTCTTGCCAGCATCTTTTAAAGCACATTCCAGACATCAGGCCTTTCATACTCTTCATTATGCATCTCAAACTGGTTCTTCATGAAGAAGTAGATTGAAAAGTATATAGAAAAATTAACACGTCTTTAATGTTATTTATACCATGTTTATATGAAAAATTCCTCGATTGTCTAGAATGTATTTGGTTTGGATCAGGATCCAAACAAGACTCCCACATTGATTTCGATCGTTTTGTCTCGAGTTTCTTTTATTCTATTCCTTGCCAACTGCCCTTTTCCTATGTCTTTGATTTATTAGAGAAACTGGGGCATTTGCCCTGCAAGAGCAATGTCCCATATTTTGGATCATGTCCCTCAATTGGTTCTTCCATCTCTCTTGTATCTCCTAAACTGTAATATGGATAGAGATAGCTGATTGAATTTAGATTAATTTTTTAGGCAAGAATATATCATGGGAGATGCTACAAATAAAATATTTACAACCCATGGGCTGCATCTGACCTATAGACATGGTTTTATTTGGCCCATACAGTTTTTTATGCTTTACTTGGCCCATATAATGAAAAAAGGAAAAGTTGCATCCATTTCTGAATCGATCTAGGTTTTGCCGGGAAACAGATGGGACCCTCGTACAAACTCTTCTTAAGGGTATGGACAGAGTTGGGGAAACAATAAAGAATGGCAGGACATTCTGGGGTTTGTAACCACAGGAACTGTCACATCCCTGACCTGGAAGGACTTCTGGACAGGGGCTTTTGGTAGAGGATAAGAACCATGGACAGCCCCACCCAACCTAACCCAATACCTTACAGAGAGGGAGACGGAGAAGGAACACTCTTACCTCAGTGTCCTCCGTCCCTCGGTGATCCCTGGCTGGTGACTCCCACTGGCCGAGCACAACAGGAAGCCAGAGAGCAAAGAAGGGCATTGATACTGTCCCTAAATTCCAGCCTCCCCACAGGGAGCGGAGTCATGAGGGTGGAGAGTGGATCAGGATGGGAAACACTTGCCAAAATTGACAAATTAAAAGACTTATATAAAATTCTGGATTTCCAGCTTCTCTTGTCATATGAGATGTTCTGGCAGCTCCGAGTCACGATACTAACCGTTGGCTAGAGCCAAGCAGTGGCTGCCCTGGGGCAGGACGTAGGGATGGTGCTGTGGATCTCAGATCATCCCCAGGAAGAAAAGGAGGGCAGAGGGGAGAGAAGCCTAGAACGGGACTGATTACTCACCTAGAAGAAGCTGAGGTCTTAATCCAGAAGGTGCTGAGTTTACTTTGAATTAGCTAGATTACATTTTTTTTTTTTTTTTTTTGCTATTAGAAGTAATAGAGGTTCATATGACTTCAGCTCGGTTTAATTAGAGAAAAGCAAAGAAACATTTTTGCAGACTTGAGTACTGCAATAATATGAAGTATGATTATCGTCATAGTAACAGGAAAAAGAATACAGAAAAGAGAATCCTCATGTATTTACAGGTGTGCCAAAATACATATTTTGGCTGATTGCCGTGTGTTAAAAAGAATATCCCGCTGAAAACAACAATCATGTTTCAGGATGAACTTCTAGCCTGCAGGAATCAATTTGAAAATATTTACTTAAAAGCAATTGTTATGAAAATGTTATTTTAAAAAATCTTAGTAAACAAACTAAAATTTTTGACGTTACAGCATGGGAATGATCTTTTCTCAGCATTGCCAGCTCCTATGTTGTTACTAAGATCGCTATTCGGCACACTGCTGACACTAGCTATATAGGTCCGCCATGCACAGCACTTCAGGGAGTACACTGCACAATAATACGAGGTAGGGCTATTCACTATGTGGGTCTGTAAATAGGAATTTTTCTATTATGTTCTCCTCTTCTTTATATTATTTATTATTTCTACATCAAATTTTATTAATCATGGATGTTAGTGTATGTCACTTAACATTATTCTTTTTTCATGAAATGTTGAAATGTAAAGTCAGTGTTCTGTTTTCCTCATCTGTTATGATGAGAAGAATTCATAAACAAGAATTTTCCTTTATATGCTCATAGCCCTTGGGGCGCCTGGGTGGCTCAGTCTGTTAAGCGTCTGACTCTTGACTCCGGTTCAGGTCATGATCTCAGGGTCTTGAGATCAAGCCCCCTCCTCGGGCTCTGCACTCAGCACAGTCGCCTTGGGATTCTCTTTCTCCCTCTCCCTCTGCCTCTCCCAGAGCTCTCTCCCTCTCTCTGTCTCTCTCCCAAAATAAAATAAATACATAAAATCTTACATACTCATGGCCCAGATGGAAATAGATAAGATTCAATACAATTCTTAAGAATTTAAGAATGTAGTCACTTAAGGTTATTTTACGTAAAATTACGAATGAAAGTTCATCAATTTTACAGATGTTAGAATTATGGTATTATCTAATCTTGAACATTCTGCATTGTATTATTTAAACTTTTATAGGACTTGTTGGTTTAAAAAGGATACAATAAGCTTCCTAAATGTTTCCAGCTAGTGCACTCTCCTAATATTCTAATTAAGTATCAATCTATTTTCCTACTCATCTAATTATTTTAAAACTCTTATGTGCTGGGTGCCTGGGTGGCTCAGTCGATTAAGGTCTGACTTAGGTTATGGTCCCAGGGTCCTGGGATCAAGCGCCACATTGGGCTCCCTGCTCAGCGGGGAGCCTGCTTCTCCCTCTCCCTCTGCCCCTCACCCTGCTTGTGCACGCTCTCTTACTCTCTCAAATAAATAAATAAATAAAATCTTTAAAAAATAAATAAATAAAATGAAATTCCTATGTGCTTTTGTAAATAATTTTAGTAACTTTAAAAGTCACCATTAATTATTACATGTCAGGGCGCCTGGCTGGCTCAGTCGGAAGAGCATATGACTCTTGGTCTCGGGGTATGAGTTCAAGCACCATGTTGGGTGTAGAGATTACTTAAAGAAAAAAATTATCATTACATGTCAACTTACAGTAATAAATATGCATGTACTTCAACTGACTAATAGAATTTCAATATACAAAGCACACGTAAGGGTGTGTTTCACTTTAAGTTACTGGTAGAATGAAAGCAAATATTTAGATAGTCACAGAAAATTTTAGTGACAGGTCTTACTGGCATAACTAAAGTTGTTATGCTGATTATGTGTGATGGTGACCTACCTGAACACACAGTCCCTGGTCATGGTCACGTTCAGGAATATGAGAAATGAGAGTAAAGAGAGCAATCAGCTCTCCAGCCTTGCAATGGCAGAGACTGAAACCAGAAGAGCCAAAGAGTAGATTTTGGCAGAATAGCAAGGCAAAGGGCAACATAGATGTAGCTCTAGTTGTTATCTGAAAATATTCTTCTGCATAAACTAAAAAATAAATGGATCACTCTGTAAAAACTCCTAGACATCAAGACAAGAGCAGCAGCTAATATTCATTGAGAATTTACTATCTGGCTGGTCATTCTACCAAAAACTTTACCTTCATCATCCAATTTAATCTCCTGACGACCGTTATTATGGTCAATACCATTATTATGCCCCCAACTCACTGATGGGGAACTGAGAAAGAACTTTATGAAAATTATATTCGTTGCGGGAGATTCACACCCAGAATCTAGTTTAGTTTAATATGTGTGGAGGTCAGGTCAAGAACTTACCATGCTTGCTTCCGTGAACTTGCTTGCATAGAGAGGAAGGGGGAGAAAGAAGAATGTGTGCATATCCCAGATACCAGAGTATCCCAGGGGCTCGTTGCCGAACCCAACAGTTACCAAGTGACGGGCAGCTTGAAGGCCTGGAGAATGTGGGTCAAAAGCAAAGAGTGGGAATGATGAGACTAGTGAGCAGGAGACACTGCTTTTGCCTTGGGTCCCTCTCTCCCCATCTATCTCCCTCTCTCTCTTCAGGACAATTGTACAAGACTGGAGATGAGAATCAAACTTATGCTAGAGGACAGAGACAGTGCATAAAGCCAAGGTCTCAGAGAGTCACAGTGACTCAAACATTTTCCACAAAGCACAGCCTAACTCAATTCATGCACATCAAAGTTTGAGAACCACTGAGCTAACATAAAAAAGGGAAGGAAAATAAGTTCATTTTTCTGGGCAGTCAAACCACGCTTTTTTAGGATGACTATCAATTCCCTTGTGTTGATGGTAAATGGGTGAGGAATCCCAAAAGTGTTTACTAGATTTTGTTAATATTCAGCCTCTGTAACTTTAACTTTAATGCATGCTAAGAGACTTTTTTTTTCCTGTTGTTGTAAGAATTTAAGGAGTCACACCCCACAAGGGGATTCAGTTTCAAAGTCTGAGTGTAAATTAAGCTAAAGTTACAGTCTCACAACTACCCTAAATTTTCTTTCTAGAATGCAAATCTGATCACGCCGTACTCTTTAAATCCTTCCATAGACCGAGTTGCTGCTCTTTGATTTCATTGCCAGTGATTACAGGGGATAATAAGTATGCTGAGAAGCAACCCTTATCCCCAGTGGAAAGACCTTCTATGGGCCATCTTCCCCCCACATACAAGCACGTGACCCATGGGGATATATACAGGTCATAGTTTGAGGTTTCTTGTTAAACTTGATTTGGTTCACCATTTACTTGGTCTGGTTAAGCCACATGGGCAGTGTCACCCAATGGTTGCAGCCTCAATCACTGCAGATGGCATGATCCAAAGCCACTCAGACATCGGAAGAAGTGTATGAATTTCCATCAGTCAGAAACAAGGGTGTGCTATTCGAGTCTCTGTACCCTTAGGAGGGAAGTGAGAGGTGTTCACATTCAGGAGCTGCTCAGGCGTCAGGCACAAGCCTTTTCAGAATGTGGCCCCTGTCAACGTTCCAGCTGCATCCTCTGCCACTCCCGATGTGTACTACCTCTTCTCACACGGAGTGACTTGTGCACTCTAGGATACCTCATTCTTTTCTACACTCAGCACCTCCTGTCTCCAATTCTCTTCCGCAGTCCTGCTTTCTAGAGCTTCCCTGAAAATTATTTTTTCCTGATTTATTATCCCTCCCTAGAGTACATGTTTATCTTCTTTTGACATCTCACTTAAGTCAACTACCACTTTTCTTAACTGTAATGTAATTAATTATTGACAGAAAGAAAGGAAAAATAGGGAGGGAGGGAGGGAAGGAGGGGGGAGATGGTTTAGGATGGAGGGTAAAAACTATTATAAATGTAATATGTGAGACAGGTTTCTTTAAAATGGGTAGGATCAGAATGTCAAAAATATTATTTCTCCACACAGGCTTCTGGTTATGGAATAAGTAAGGCCCAGCATGAGGAATATAGTCAATGGTGTTGTAATAGTGTTGTAGGGCGAGAGAGGGCAGCTCACTAGTGGTGAGCACAGTACAACATACAGATTTGTCAAATCGCTATGTTGTACACCTGCAACTAACGTAAACTTGTGTGTCTACTATACTCCCATTAAAAAATAAAGATATTCTGGGACAACTGAAGAAAGTTGAATATGGATTTTGTATTATTTAATCGTTCCGATTCAGAGTGTGAGCCACTGACCAGCAGGAGTAGCAGCCCCTGGGGGCTTGTTAGAAACGCAGTTGCAGGCCCCACCCTAGGTGGTTTATATGCACACTAAGGGTTGAGATGCACTGTAGTAGACCACAAAAAAAAAAAAAAAATTGTTCCTCCAGCTATAGCTCCTTACTATCTAGGAGTCCACAAATCTCTTCTAGAACATACATCTCACTTCTCAGGATTTACTTCCAACTTGTTCCCATGCCCAGTCAGGTTCACCGGACAAATTCATCTTTCCCTTATAATCTCCGCTCTTCTCTGTGAACTCCTATCCTGGCCTAACCGTGGTGAGAACTTGCAACTCCTTCCTACCCTGAGTTACATCATAAAGCATCCTATGTTCATTGGATTATGAAGGTCACCATGCTCCTTCCTCTTCCTCTTCAGGAGTGAGCAACAAGAGGGTTTCTTTGGCAGGGCAAATGAATATTTCCTCATTTATTATTTCACTTACCACTGCCCCACCCCTACCCCCCCGCATCCATTTACTCCCTCAGCAAACATTTGCTGAGTGGTGCTAAACGCAAGGTGCTTGCCAGGGGCTACATGATCTACTTAGTCGAGAGATACCAATCATTCTTTGAATCTTCCCTTCAAAGACTTGTCGTTTGTACCCTTCCTCTCAAAAACCGACACCACTGTTCTTATCTTATTTCCTTTGTAGGTCTCTAATTTTTTTGCAAGAATTTTTGATTAAAAAAAAAACAAACCATACAGCAACTGTCAAGCAATAGGCAGTCACGGCAGTTCCAGACACATCTATCTAGTGCTGAATTTCCTTCTCAACCCAAAATTTTGCTAAAATGCCCTTCTATTGTCCACTTTCCTTAGAAACATTTTGCCTCACCCATCTGGCTGGGGTGCTTTTTTCTCAGGTTTCTGTTTTAGGTTTTGTCCCCCAGAAAAAGGCTTGACATGAGCTGTGAGCTCAGATAGTCTGTTTGAGGTGTTTTCCACGCAGTAGCCAGGAGTGTGGACCCTGAGAGGAGGCTGGGCTTTATTGTAAGCTGGTTTGGGAGCCAAGGGGAAACCATCACCTCATCCTGATACACACCAGAGGAGGGAAGGAAGTCTACTCCTGAATATTACCTTCTTCAACTTCAGTTATTTCTTAAATGGTAGTCTTTCAGATTTCTACTTCTTAAATCAGAGAAAACAAGAGGAGTCATTGTGGTATTTTCACTCTTATTAGCTCTGGTTTGCATAAGACAGTAACCCATGCTGTGCTTTGAAGCATGCCAGGCTACTTCTAGGGGCCCCGGGGCTTCTGAAAGGGTGAGGATGGCCTGGCACCAAATCAAGCTCTGCTTTCCCATTATCACGTTATTCCCATTCTGTCCATGTGCTGCTGAGGAGCATATACTATTATTTTAAAAGTGGAAACATATGGGTTCTTTTCAATTTTTACAGCTTTTCTGTGTCTATAAAAGTAAAGAATGTTTACTATAGGAAACCCAAAAAGGCAAAGAGAACAAAATAAAAATATTTTAATTTCACTTAGAGATAATCACTTTGAACATTTTGGTGTCTATCTTGACTATGTATATATAAAAATTATATACTTTTTTTAAACAAAGTAAACACATACATTTAATGTGTAACTTTGTTTAAATGCCTATTAGGTGTAAAATGTTTCACTTAAGCATTGATTTTTAAAGATTTCAGTTTATACACTGTAGAAGGTTTTACAAATGCTATTTGATATCTACAAATAAAACTTTTATAAAAAAGTGAAACACTCATTTGCCTTTTTTAAGTGGGTATACTCCCATGTAAATCCACCAGTTGGTATTTTCTGGTCATCAAAAATGGTCTCTAGCTTAAGAACTAGAAAGTAGCATTTTCTAAAAAACAAGAATTTCTTAGTAGTCTTATCTAAAAATTGGCCTTTATAGGATATGAACATTTTAGGATTTGATTCATAAGAACATTTACATTGACCTTTTGTTCAGTTTGCTTTGGGAAAGTGCAAGATGTGGTGGATCTAAGCATTAGTAAACACTTTCAATAAAAAATAAATTCCAGGGCCGCCTGGGTGGCTCAGTCGTTAAGCGTCTGCCTTCGGCCCAGGTCATGATCCCAGGGTCCTGGGATCGAGCCCCGCATTGGGCTCCCGGCTCCGTGGGAGGCCTGCTTCTCCCTCTCCCGCTCCTCCCGCTTGTGTTCCCTCTCTCTCTGTCAAATAAATAAAATCTTTAAAAAAATAAAAAAATAAAATAAATAAATTCCATTTATCCTGGGAACAAGAGGTCATATTCTTTATTTGAACAATGTTAGGTAGCTATAAGTGAAAAGAAAATCACAGATAGAAGGTAGCGGGAGGGGAAGAATGAAGCA
>NC_138382.1:16765515-16778560 GCF_054177405.1 Leptonychotes weddellii
AAAAAAAAAAAAAGAAAATCACAGAGAAATTACTGATTGAAAAGAACTTAAATTCTCTTCCCCCTAGAAAATTACTAGTTTACATTCAGAGACCTCTCCTTCTCCAAGGAAAGGCCCGTCCTGAGTCACCATGAATTCTCCGTTGAAAATTACTCGCTTTGTACAGGGATATGCATCTTGAAATACACTGTCAAAGATAGCAAGTTCCTGAATTCTCTCTTTTTTTTAAGATTTAATTTTTAAGTAATCTCTACACCCAGTGTGGGGCTCGAACTCACAACCCCAAGACCAAGAGCTGCATGCTCTACTGACTGAGCCAGCCAGATGCCCCAACAACTTCCCGAATTCTCATTAGAAGCCTGTGAGTTGGGCAGTCCAGAGTTACTATTCCATTTCATAGAGGAGTTTCATTAAGCCAGCTGCTATGGTGGCCCTCAAGGACCCTAGCCGGTATTCCTGCCCTTTTATCACCCTTGAGTGCGGGCTGGACCCAGTGACCTGCTCTTCTATCAACAGAATACAGCAAAGGTGAGGGGATGTCCCTTTGTGACCAGGTTAGAAAAGCCTGTGATTTCTGTCTTATGAGCAGATTCTCTATTGTTTCTCAGCTTACATGCTTGGATGAAGCAAGCTGCCACACTGGAGAGGCTCACACAAGGAACTGTAGCCTGCCAATAATCATGTGAGCTTGAAGATGGATCCTTCTCCAAGTTAAGCCTTGAGATGACGATAGCCCAGCCAATTCCCTGACTGCAGCTTATAGGAAACCCTGAAGTACAGAAGCCAGCTAAGCCATGCCTGGATCCCTAACCCACAGGAACTACAAGATAGTAAATGTGCATTGCTTTAAGCTGCTTGGCAGCAATTTGTTACCCAGCAATAGATAACTAACACCAGGGTTAAACAGACTGAATGCAACCTGTCTATGGAAACAGTAAAATATGGCCCCCAATTTTTGGACACTCCTGCCATCCAGAGGGGAGTTCTATGTCCCTCTATGTGCATCTGGGCAGGCTTGTGATTTCTTCCAACCATAGAGTACACTGGAAGTGACGCTATGTGATTTCTCAGGCTGAGTTGGAAAAGGCCATGCAGCATCTATTTTGATGAATGAAACCCTGAGCTGCTGTGTAAGCAGGCCGAATAGCCTGAGGCTGCCACATTGTGAGGAAGCCCAAGCCCCTTGGGGAGGCCTCACGTGGGCACTCCAGACCACAATCACTGTTGACCCTGTTCATCCCAGCCCAGGCGCCAGACACGTAAGTGAAGCTTCCAGCCCCAGCCACTCAAGTCTCCCCAACTTAGTCCCCAAACGCTGTGAAGCAGAGACAAGCCCTTCCAGCGATGCACTTTTGGAGTTCCCAACCATGGAGTTTCTAAGAATAATGAAATGTTCAGGAATGTGGCTTCACACTACTGATTTTTGGGGTGGTTTGTTACACTGCAATAGGCAGCTGGAACACTGCCTATTGTCACACACAGATGTCACACAGCTTCTAAGGACTAGAGTTAAAACTGAGATCCAAGTTTTCCAGCTCTGACTTCAGCATTCTTTCCACCACTCCAGATGTTGCCTTTTTTATCTAGGGTCTTTGTGTTTCTTTTTCACTTATGATGAGAGAATCTATACTGCAGTGCTGGTCAACTTGGGCAGCACACTGGAATCATGAGGGAAGTATTTAAAATACTGATATCTGGGTCCTGTTCCCAAAGATGCTGACTATTTGATCTGGGGTGCAGCCTAAGCAGCAGGAGGCTTACAAAACTTCCCAGGTGGTTCTAATATATAGCCACATTGGAGACTCACTACTCCATACCATATGCTGATCAATGCAAAAAAAAAAAAAAAAAATCAAACTTGGTAATGATCAAATCAATTTTCAATGATCCATCCTGATGGAATGAAGCAGTGGCACAGAGAATCCAAAGAAGATTATTTTAAAAATCATAATTCTATTATAGAAAGATGATGTGGGAGTATGTGTATGTGCATGAATGTGCACATGAAGACCACTGTGTGTGTGTATTTAGGGGGCAGAATTTAGCTTCCCAACAGTATATGCAGACAGTGTGCTAAGCATCAGAACTTAACAATAATACAGGGTGCCTGGGTGGCTCAGTCAGTTGAGCATCTGACTCTGGATTTCAGCTCAGGTCATGATCTCAGGGCCCTGGGTTCAAGCCCTACATCGGGCTCCCTGCTCAGCAGGGAGTCTGCTTGTCTCCCTCTCCCTTTGCCCCTCCCCCTGCTCTCTCTCTCTCTCTCAAATAAATAAATAAATCTTAAAAAAAAAAGAGAGAACTTACAATAATACTAAAACCTGATACATTCTCACTAAAGGAACCTACCCTCCAGTGACAAGAGAAAGCAGAGGAGAGCCTTGGAATCTAAGATGCCCTAGATTTTTAAGTATTACTATCCCAGGACTCATCACACAGGGCAATCTTTGTAGGTGGAGAACCAATGAAGTCACGGTGAAACCTAAGCGCTGAGCACTGGCCAATCTCACTTACCAGCAAAATGACTTGATCCTGGATGCCAGCTTCATAGCTCTCAAAAATCAAAATTGTATGTGTGTCTGATAAAAATGACAAATATTTACAGGTCACAGGTCTTCAGGGTTATTTGCAAATCTTTAGAGTCATAAAAGTTAAAATTCTTGAATATGAGGATTTACTGAATCCTATAAACCATAATTCAACAAAGATATAAACAGTGTATAGTAGCATAGAAGAGATAATTGCTTTTTTGAGATTTTTTTTAAACAAGGTTTAAGAAACTTGATTTGAAGGAGAGATTACGTAGGATGTGTGTTTTAGAGTACTTACATATACACAGAATTACTCTACATACAAGCTACATCCTAAAGAGCTATAAAGTTACAAAGTATCATAATCATCAGACTTGCTAAGAGTCCAGATCTTAATTATTCCCAACACACAAAAAAAGAAATGATAAATATGTGATGTGACAGAGGGGCTATTACTACAGTGACAATCACATTACAATGTATAAATGTACCAATATGTTGTCCCCCTTAAATCTATACGTTTTACGTCAAATATATTTCAATTAAAAATTGTGATTAAAAAAATTTTTAAGCTGTAAAATTGATCTTGTTTGCGATGATGAAAGAAAAATATTGAAATTATATACCCAAATAAGGTAAACTGTCAAACAATGGAGGAAAATTACTTACCAAAATACGAAGCTAATAGTTGAATAAACATGTTTTAAGGAGAGAAAGGTGTTAATATCAGGGCAACTCCATCTGGATTTGATTAAATGACACAAGGGGTATGTGTGTGCTTGTGTATGTGTACAAGCATATGTGTATTTCTATGATTTTATATTTTATGTACCAGAAAGAAATAGGAAGAGGGATCAAAACTGGAGAAAATTATACTGCATTAGCTGAGACATGCCTGAATCAAACTATGGTTCTGGCTGTAAATGTCATGCTGTTCATGGAAACATGCCCTGAGATAAACAGCAGGTTCTCCTTTTAGTGGACACCCCCTGTGTGTGTGTGTGCCAGTGGAATACATTAATTCTATCTTTATCCTCCAATTCTAACTCTGCTGGTCTGTGTGTTACCTCCATTGGTGACCCATTAAGCCAGAATTTGTCATTTGCAACATGCTTTTGCTAGGTATTAGCCTTAAGTTGTGTCCAAGAATCATCCTACTTGGCCAATCTTGAATGTGCACTTCTTCTTTAAGCATATAAGGAAAACACTATGCTTTTTCTCATTTCTCACTGCAGAGGGACTCTCCCAAGTTCACACTGAAGAAATGGTAAATGGTAAGTCTCACTGTATTGCTTGGGCAAATCTTCATAGAAAAGGTCCTTTTTTGAGCTGGTCCGGGAAGAAGCCTGTTGGAAACTGTCAGAAGTTTCTAAAATACACACAGTACAAAGCCTTAAGAATGTTTATGTCATAGTTAGGGAGTTAAAAAACTTGTAAAAGTAAAAATTGGGGAAAACGAAATCGCATTACAAGACAACAAGATATATCCAAGACATGCCTAAATAGTTGGCAAGTGCTTGGTATAGATAACTCAGGCTATGAGATTAGAAAAGGAGGATGCCTCCATGAGATGGGGTGGGCTTCAGCAGAATGTTGAATTCTGTGAACATCACATACACAAAAAGAAGGAGCAGCAGTAGAAGTAAAGAAGAAACAACACGGAAGAGGGCAATGATCAGGAGCTCTCTTGCAGAGCGAGAGGAATCTTCAAAAATGTGTTGGTCCTTTGATATCATCACCTTGGAGGAGATGCACATAATTTAGTAATTTGTAAATTGGTGATCCATAAACAACTACCCCAATGTTGACTGTAATCTTCTGTTTTCAGTGGCTGCCACTCATTTCTATTCATTAGTTCCTCTTCTGTGAGCTTGTTGTACATCTGTAATTCCACAAGACAGAGGGGCTTTTGGGGTACCTGGGTGGCTCAGTCAGGCAAGCATCAGACTCTTGGTTTTGGCTCAGGTCATGATCCCAGGATCATGAGATCGAGCCCTACATCAGGCTCCCCACTCAGCAGGGAGTCTACTTGAGATTCTCTCTCTCCTTCTCCTTTTGCCCCTCCCCCTGCTTGCTCTCACTCTTTCTAAAATAAATAAATAAAATTTAAAAAATAAAATAAAATAAAGACAGGGGGACTCTTTGGTGAACGGGCAGATAGTGGAAAGACGGAGGGAACCAGTTGGATATTCCCACTAATGAGTCATTGTTTTGCTGTTAAGCAGAGAAAAGATGTTAGGATCTGTTGATGGCTTTAAGCTTTCTATCTATGCTAAGTTCATTTTCTATTTTCTAAGTAGTTTCTTTGACAGCTCTGTAGCAATCAAATTAGGGGAGACATCACTGTGATAATCAAAAGCTTTTTGGTTCTTATTGCTTGGTATTGCAGCTCCTCCCATAGCAATATACAATGCAGAAGGTGGAGGTGTTCTGGAATCTGAAATTATCCTGCTCTCAGTGATAGACAAAAACAAGCTGTGTAATATTTGTATAAATCAAAAATCACTTGTGAATAAGCAAAGCCTAAATACACATATACGTAAACCACAAATAATTAAATACGTGGAAAATTTGGAAAAGGTGTTGGGGAACAGGATAAAGCAAGTATTTGATTTTATTCTAAGTTTACAGGAACCTTAATTTCTAAGAGTTTTTTCTCCCTTGCAGGTCCTGTTGACATGTTCTCAGAGTTTGAAAAAGAAATGTATAGGTGAGTAGAGTCCACAGGCATTTGCTTAGGGCTGTTTCAGATAACCTGCACTGTGTCCTCCCAAGATCTTCTGTGATCATAAGTGATCATCATTTTGATGACTGTTGATGAATAAAAGGAAGTTGTAGAACAATTAGTATATAAGACCATAAAAAATAAAGATGAGAAAGAAAGCTGTGTGTATGAATGGATGGATGGATCTGTCTATCCATCTTCCTTTTTTTTTTTTAAAGATTTTATTTATTTGAGAGAGAGAACACGAGTAGGGGGAGGGGCAGAGGGATAAGCAGACTCCCCGCTGAGCGGGCAGCCCAATGCAGGACTCCATGCGGGGCTCGATCCCAGGACTCTGAGATCATGACATGAGCAGAAGTCAGACGCTTAACCGACTGAGCCACCCAGCCGCCCCTATCTATGCATCTTTCTATCTGTCATTTATCTATCTATCCATGCATAGAACTAATCTGGAAGAATACACACTTAATTGTAAATAGTGGTTAATTCAGGAGAGAGAACTTGCTAGGGGTGGAGCAGTGGTGATGAAGAAAGATGACACACATTACATATTTTTGTACTGTTTGAATTGCCTGCAATTAATTACTTTTGAATTTTAAATACGCCACACAAAGAAAAGAGAGTAAGTAAATAAATCACCAGCTGGGATCTAAAATACAAAAGCAAGTTGCTTAAAATGATAGCATAATGTTTTTTTTTTTGCAATGATAAATTAACTGCTTTGATCTCACCATGATGTGTTTATAAAAGCTTATGAGAAAAAATAACAAATGTGCTCAGTTGTAACAATGTCTTCAATGCAGAATATCTTATTGCCTGGAAATAACTTGGAAAGAAAAGAAGATAAACTACCAAGATGGTGCTACAGAACAGAAAGACCTGGGACCAAGCTGTAACATCACTGTAAACATAGCATCCGGGGTGATAGAAACCAAACAGAACAAGAGCAAAAAGACCCCTATGTGTTTGAGAGGATACTGATTGCATAATTTTTAAACGTAAATTTAACCTAGTAGACATTTGTGATGATTATCCAGTGCTATGGACTGAATTGGCCCCCCTGTAAATCCCCGTGTTGAAGCCCTAACCTCCAGTGCGCTGGCATTTGGAGATGGGCATTTGAGGAGGTAATTAAGGTTCAATGAGGTCATGAGGGCAGGGCGGTAATCCAATAGGACTGGTGTCCTTCTAAGAAGAGAAAGAGACACCAGGAGGGTATTTGTACAGAGACAAGGCCATCTGCAAGCCAGGAGGAAAGGTCTCAGAAGCCAACCCTGCTGGCAACTCCATCTGGGACGTCCAGCCTCCAGAACACAGAGAAAACACATTTCAGCTGTTTAAGCTACCTAGTCTGTGATACTCTGTTACGTAGTGGAAGCCAATACACTCACTATATCACTTTCAGATGAGGGGAGGGGTTACAGAAATGAACAAGGCAGGGGCTCTGCCCTCTAGGACTGAGGCACAGTAGTGCATGAATAAGAACACGACTCTGGAGCTATACTGTGCCGTGTGACCTTGAGCAAGTTACTTAACCTCTCTGAAGGACAATATTAGTATGCAGGGATGTTATAAGGCTCATGAGGATTAATTATAAAGAACCTAGAACAATGTCTGGCACACAATAAACACAATTTAAGTACTTGTTAAATAGATGAGAGTGTTGTCCACTGGAAAAGAGGATATGAGATTAAAAATATGATGAATAAGGGGAGTCTGGGTGGCTCAGTTGGTTGAGCATCTGACTCTTGGTTTCAGCTCAGGTCATGGTCTCGGGGCCCTGGGATCAAGCTCCGCATGGGGCTCCATGCTCAGCATGGAGTCTGTTTGTCCCTCTCCCTCTGCTCCTCCACCCTCCCTTTTCTCTCTCTCTTGAATGAATAAATAAAATCTGGGAGACGAATCATGAGAGACTATGGCCTCTGAGAAACAAACTGAGGGTTCTAGAGGGGAGGGGGTGGGAGGATGGGTTAGCCTGGTGATGGGTATTAAAGAGGGCACGTTCTTCATGGAGCACTGGGTGTTATACGCAAATAATGAATCATGGAACACTACTTCAAAAACTAATGATGTAATGTATGGTGATTAACATAATAAAAAAATAAAAAAAATCCTTAAAAATATATGAATAACTTTAAAAAATAATGACTTGCTTATAATTTTCATTTAATACTCCAGAGAAATTTATGTATTCCTTAAAAATATTATGGGAGTACCTCTCTTAATGTAAATCCAAACTATAATGCTAAAGAGAAAATTAATAATGTTTAAATATTTGTTTATTAATTGTGACAAATATATTATACTCCTGTATGATATTACTAATAAGAGAAATTTGGTGTGGGGTATATGCGAACTCTCTGTGCATTGTAATAATTCTGTAAATCTAAAACTATTCTAAAATAAAAATTTGTTTTTAAAAAGGAAGATAAATCAAGGGATAATTATTTGCTGAAATATGGACCATTAAATGATAAATTTAGGAGCTGAGCCATAGTAACCTTTGACTCACCCCTGTCTATTTTACAGATGAGGGTTGATTTAAATCAACCTTTACACATACCTTATTTTCAAGGTCAAATTCATATAGGAAACAAAAGGGGGCAGAAAAAGAAGAGCACTAACCTAGTTGATAGGAGGCACCACATTGAATTTTAGTTCTGCCTGGAACCAGAGTGTGACCTTGACACATCAGTGACAGTTCTGGGCCTTCCATTCTCCATTGGCCACTTTGGGCTCTAACAGTCTTGATTGTCAACTTTACATGCATCTACTTCACAAAGTAAGGCAGCTCCAGGGAGCAGACTCTAACCTGATACTCTCTCCAAGCCTTTAGAAAAAGAACTGCATGCAGTTTATGCGCCCATTTTTCAGTGTGTGTGAGTGGACTGTGAATCAACTAGACAATTATTTTTTAAAAAAGACTCAACATTCAGGGTTAGGTTTTCAGGGCGTATACTATCCAACTAATCATTCAGATTTGGACAGGAGTAACTGTGGACCAACCCTGACACTAAAATATTTACAGAAAACTTGCAAGGGAAAGATGACATTCTAAATAAGTGCATGCTCTGACACGTTGTTAACAGATAAAATCTGATGCAGAGAAAGAGGGGCCTGGAATGTTTCTACAATGGTAACTGAACAAGAAAGATTAGGAGCTAAGGCAAAAAGTTTTCAAGCCAAAAAGAAGAACACTTTTAAAGGCTTTCAAGTAATGGAGCCCAACGCCAACTAATGTTGCAGAAATGCCATCACCAGTAATCCACGGACTGTCACTGAGAGCCACCTGTTGAGGAAGAATAATGATGGCTATTCAGTCAACAAATTCAGGGAGAAATTCAATTGCCCCAAAGCGCTTTTCAATTCCACTACTGGTTGTCATGAACAAATTGTCATTCATATTATAATGTTTACTGTAAAAGTCGTATTTTCCTTTTGTGAGATACTATCAAAACACATATTCAGTAGTAACATATATGAAAAGTCAATGCTATGATTTCTTTTCCACACAAGTAAGTCATATTCTCATGTTAGCAAATTATTATTATTTTATTTATTTTTTTATCTTTTTAAGGAGAGAGTGCAAGCAGAGGGGGGCACCTGGGGAGGCAGAGGGAGAGAGAGAATCTTTTTTTTTTCCATTTTTTTTATTATTATGTTATGTTAATCACCATATATTACATCATTAGTTTTTGATGTAGTGTTCCATGATTCATTATTTGCGTATAACACCCAGTGCTCCATGCAGAACGTACCCTCTTTAATACCCATCACCAGGCTAACCCATCCTCCCATCCCCCTCCCCTCTAGAACCCTCAGTTTGTTTTTCAGAGTCCATCTTCGAGAGCGAGAATCTTAAGCAGGCTCCACCCCCAGCACAGAGCCTGAGGCGGGGCAAGATCTCAGGATGCTGAGATCATGACCTCAGCCAAAATCAAGAGTCTGTCACTTAACCAACTGAGTCACCCAGGCACCCCTGTTAGCAAATTATTAAATGCATAAAAGGCCCGGATCCTTCATGTCCTGCATATAATCATTTGATTTAATGTGATGGCATATCGATGTGCAATGAAGCTTATTTTTCTTTTAACCATTTTTAACATCATTGATTGAGAGAAAAGTTCAGGAAAATGAACAGCCTCTACACTGGCTCTGAGCTTGATGTTATTTACAAGATCTGTGTTGGAAATAGTGAAAACTAAGGGCCCTGATTGCTCTCTTAATACCATCAAGTAGCCATTTCAGGAGTCAATCCCTTGGGGTACATAGATGTGGGCACAGTATTTATATTCTGGAAGACAATGATGCATTCTAGGCAGAGGAGAAGGGATTCTCTTCTGCATACTTTCTACCTGGAAATGCACTTCATCAAGTAGAAGAAGGCTGGATGTTGCTAGTGTTTTTTTTTAATAGAAGAAAACTCTACTGATATGAGGACTGAAGCATGACAAGTTATGCGAGAATCTGTCCTTCCAGAGCTCTCATAAGGTAGACACTGCTGTCAACAACCAATAACATGGCTGAAGCTGCAAATACTTAGCACATTTGATCAATATGTATAAGCAATCAGCTGAATAACATTTATTTATTTACTTACTTATTGTTTATTATTTCCTCAACTGGACCAATTTCTAATGACTTTATTCTAGTTCAGGACTACCACAATGCACAACTTCAGGGGGCACTATTCACATTTTATTTAATTGTAACTTATTGTAGGTAACATGCATGATGCCCTCTGAATTGTACAGCATTGTGTCCCTGCTACAATTCATAAAAATGCACAATGGAAAATGTTTATCAATAAAACTGAAGTTATTGACATCTTTTGCTTTTAGTAAATTAGACTTTCAAAAGCCGTACCATTTTTGAAAGAGAGATCCTCTCTTGGATGTTTTCCTTCAGTTTGGTTCCTTTTCCTTCCCAGCATTCCTTTCTCTGGGACAAAGGCTGTTCCCCCACTCTGAGCGATGTTAGTGATGCTGTCAATCACCAGCCGTTACAGTAGTGGGTATGGCATCCAGGCCTGACCAGTCATGGCCCGGCATTACCTGGTTGATAGTGATTGGCCCAGGGGTAAGCACGTGATACTAGCAGGGCCAATCAGAGTTCTTCCATAAGATTTGCTATGTGGATGTAGAGCTGTGAGGATGTAAGCCTGGGAACATGCACCGCCCTTTTTCCCCATGGGAGGGAAATCCCAAAATGTAAAATTAGAGAGATCAAAGCCATGGAGTATTGATGGGTATTAAAGAAGAGTGTGTAGTGCAGAAAAATATTTCTCAGAACATCTACTTGAGTCTCTTGATTTACCTCTGATCTCCCAGTTATGTGTGCAAATAACTTAACCATTTATTCCTCAATGTACACTGAATTGAGCTTGTCACTCACATTCAAAGGAGCCTACTTACCAGAACCATGACTGCAAGTTTTTTATTCCTCTCAGGATACCTCTCCAAGTTGAGTCAATTTAAAGCCACATAGTTCTACATCCTCTCTCAGAAAAAGAAAAAGAAAAGTTTTAAACAACAGATCTCTTGGTGCTATTAACGCACTTGACCCATGATATTCAGGCAATGTTTCCAGGCAACACTCGAGATTAGTAAAAATATATAGCAAATAAATAAGCAGAATTTTAAAAATATCTTCTTCATTATGAAACCTTTCAGAGCACAGTTACTGAGGATGACATGAGGGACCCTGCTTTCACTATCACCAAGTGTTACCAAATCTTCCCACCTGGCCACATTAAGCATGCGGAATTCATCACACCTTTTTACTAGGGTATAAATTCTTTCTCACATCAAGTGCATGACTAGAGAAAAAGTTAAGATGTGAACCTTAGTTCTAATACTAGTTCAGTCAATAACTTATTGGATGAACATGGACAAACTATGAAACTTCCTGAGCTTCAGTTTCCTAATTGTCAAAATTGAGACATTAAAAAGATCTTTGTGTTTAGATTTGCTATTTCTTGCATTTGACTGTTTTCTTATCCATCATGTATTTTGATGCCTCACAGTATGCCTGGCACAGAATAGACACTGAACAAATAATTGTTAGGAGAACCAGATGAACTAATGAACATATATTCACCTCATGGGTTGTCATAAAGAATATATAAGATAACCCAAATATATATATACACATATAATAACCCATTATAATACGTAGCACATCATAGTTGCTTATAAATACTAGTTTTCTTCTTCCCTTCCTTCATCTTCCTGGTGTTGAGACACAAACCATTTAGTGTGTCTGATGCTTTGCTCACCATTTGTCACACTAAACCCTCTTTATTCAAAACCTTCCAGAATTCTCCATAAGACACCTTTGATGATAAATCCACTAGCTTCAAATCAGCTTCACTGTGTGTGCCATAGCAATGCTCCTGAAAACCTTGCTCTACTTGGAATGTCCCAATGTGTTTCTTCATATTTGATTGTCCTCTCTCCTGATAAGTCTCACTTCCTACAGTGTCTAATACAGTATTTTCATGAAATGGGATAATAGCGATTTTCTGTCTCCAACAAAATTGATCAGTTTGGAGCGAATTGGAGTCCTCCCTTCCTTATGTTACTTTACCTAAGCTAACTTAAAACATAGGCCCCTTTATTTTGGATTGGCTTTCTTCTGCCCGTGGAGAGCTAATTCTGAACTCCCTGTTTCACTTGGGGATAAGCCACTTTTTAAACGAGAATAATAATTGCTTAGAATACCATCCAACTTCACAGTTTGGAATGGCTTTTCACATAGATTATTTCACTTAGTCTTCACAACATATTTGTTTAGCATGGTTTTTGGAGTCCAACTGAATTAGTTTGGAATCTTAACTATCAATAGCTGTGTGATTTCAGCTTACTTACTTAACCTCTCTGACTCTCAGTTTCTTCACTTGTAAACTCAAAGAAAACAGAATTATGCTTCTTAGAATGATTGTGGGAGTCTAATGATATATAGAGATCATGTGCCATGGTCAAAATTTAATCAATGGGATGGAAGCCATCTAATAAATGGTAGTTACAATTATTGTCTTATAAACAAGAAAACCAAGGCATAGAGGGCAAAGGAAGCAGTCAGAAGGCTCTGTGTAAAGAGGAATTTTGATCCTAAATGCCATGTTCCAATCTATTTCTCTCCCCTTCCAGCAAAGAAGCCTGCAAAAAGCTTCTTCACACTTTCTTTAATTTGATTGTTATAACAACCCTAAGAGGTTTATGCAGAAAATTACCCTTTAGCTCTGTGGGGAAGTGCGTTTTAATGGATGAGTTTTAACGGCTGTTCCAGCTAAATTGGAAAGGTTGGCCAGCATCACAACCCCAACAAGTAGAGAAGTAGAGCAGAAACGCAAAAGCCTAACGCAGATGTGAACCAAGACGATCTGGCCTAGAGAAGATGAGGCTAATGGCCCTAACTCAGGACAGGGGCATTTACCAGTGACTCAAACTGAAATCGAAACACACCCTCACCTGATACTCAAAAGCAGTTTCCTTATTTTTTCTTATTTTAGTGAATTGTCCAAAAGGGCAAAAAGAGGCCCCAGAAAGAAGCAAAGAAAAATTTTTTCTTACTTCCTCAATCTTCTTTGTGCTCAGGAGGTCAAGTTGCTATTATTATTTTAGAAAGGGTAATATTTAATACAATAGGTAGCATTCACTGAGTGCCTAATTTGTGCTAAACACTGTGAAAGGTATTTTAGCTCTACTTCTTTCAACCATCTTACAGTGTAGTTAGGATTATTCCTTTATTAAAGAAGAGAAAGGGGCGCCTGGGTGGCTCAGGCAGT
>NC_138382.1:16778660-16822344 GCF_054177405.1 Leptonychotes weddellii
AGAAGCAGGCTCCCCGCCGACCAGGGAGCCCGATGCGGGACTCGATCCAGGGACTCCAGGATCATGACCTGAGCCGAAGGCAGTCGCTTAACCAACTGAGCCACCCAGGCGCCCGTTAAGCATCTGACTCTTGATTTCAGCTCAGGTCATGATCTCAGGGTCATGAGATCCAGCCCCACGTCGGGCTCTGCACTGGGCATGGAGCCTGCTTGGGATTCTCTCTCTCCTTCTCCCTCTGCCCCTCCCCCCACCTCTCAAAAAGATTAGAAGAGTTTTCTGGTTACGAAGTAGAGTGAGGGTCATGGGTAGAAAAGAATCTCTGGCTCACCCAGCTGGAATCCTTGTCTTCTCTCCCTTCTTCTCCTCTCAGCCAGAGGCATTCATTCATTCGCTTGTTGGTTTATTTATTGATTTAGCACTGCTCTGGAATGAGACAGGTATAGAATTACTAAGAGTTCTGCCTCGAAGTGTGATCGTCATCTTCACTGATGTTTGTGTTCTTATCCAAACAGAATGTCCTCCGTTTCTCCCGGCATCCCAGGTAACTCTTGGTTACTCCTGAAGCCTTCCGCTGAGTGATGGCAGTATCTCCTCCCTTCTCTGATTCTGGGGAGTGTTTCCCAGGGCCACGTGGTCACATTTCCTTCTGAACTGCTGCTCTGGCTTCCCCTCCATGTCTTCTGCTGACTTCTGAACAGCTCTAAGTTTCCCAGGACTTTTCACTCTCTCTCCTTCATGCCCTGAGGCACCCTTATCATAACGCTCTCATGTGCTTCAGATTTTACTAAAGGTTAGGGATAAAGGTGGTGAGTTATACCTCAGGAAAAGAAACAAACAAAAATTGAGAGCAGACATCACTTGTCTTAAAATCTTTTCCCTTCTCTGCTCTACAGAATCTATTTCAGGCAGATACTCTTCACAGTATGTCAACCACTGTGTTGGCGGGCGGCAGAACCTGTCATTCCTTTATAGACCTTTGTCCCAATTATTTCCCCCAAAGTACCAGAGAAGCCAGGCTAAAAAAATCACTGTTACCTTACTTATCATGCAGAGGAACTGGGCCCCCTTTTTATTTGGTATCTTCCATCCCTGCCAGCCTGGCCCCTCTCTTCCAACCCCAGGAGACACTAAAGGGAAGATACATTTTTCTCTGAGGTGGTTTCTGTTTTGAGCACCAGAGAGAATAAGCTGCTATCAGTTTTCCTCTTTTCTTAATTGCATCTTGTTGTTCCTGCTATAGTTACATGATTTCTTAAACATAAAGCCCAGAAGTCTCATTCCATCATAAAAGCTAACACTGAAATGAATGAGCAGGGAAGAGAGTATCACACAGTATTCTCCCTGAAGGTGGGGAGTATGACTGTCCTGGCATATCTTCATGAGTTCTCATTAATATTCAGGCAGTTGGGGGGCACCTGGGTGGCTCAGTAGGTTAAGCATCCGACTCTTGATTTTGGTTCAGTTCATGATCTCAGGGTTGTGAGATTAAGTCCCCACTGGGCTCTGCACTGGGTGTGGAATCTGCTTGAGATTTTCTGCCTTTCCCTCTACCTCCATCCCTCCCCCTGCTCTCTCCCTCTCTCTCCTCCCCCTCAAATAAATAAATAAAATCTTAAAAAAAAAGATTCTCTTTTTCCTTCTCCCTCTGCCCCTCACCCCCCTCTAAAAATATATATTAAGGCAGCTTCAAGGCACTCATGTTGGTTAGCTGTGAAGGAAAAGACAAATCCAGGAAGTTGAGGTGAGCTTATCTTCCATCTTGAAATCTCTATCAATCTTATAAGCTCAGTCATCATTCCTGAATAGGCACACATCATTTATTTAACAAATATTTACTGAAGAGATATTAAAATGCCACAGACACCATTAAATATCATTAACCTAATGGTTAAGAAAGGATTAAAAGCCTTTGTGATGGCTTAAATTACACAGTTCTGTTCTCAGGGCTATGGGAAGATGGAAGAGGGAAGCTCCCAGCTCTGGCTGAAGAGTTCAATGAAACGTTCAACTTTGTATCATCAAATTGCTTCCTTTTATTTATCCCATTGTCTTGCCCCAGATGATTAAACTATACTACAGTTTGAGAGATGCATCAACCAGACTTGAAATTCACATGTATTAGTGCTCTGGCTCATATAGCTTTTGGGGACAGGAGAAAGAAAGGTGCTCCCAGGAGCTGGGCAGCATGTTGGCCCCAGGATTCTGCCCCAGGGGCATTGTTTACATCATCTATTTTCCATAGAAAGTTGTAGTTAATGACCAAATGCTGTGGAAGAGACTATGTTGGCATAGTGGAAAGATTCCAGTATTAACCTTCCAGAGACCTGGATTTCATAATTCCCAACTCATTCACCAACAGGATAACAACAGTGAATTTTATCAACAGTTTTCTTATCAGTGAAATAAGAGATCAGGTGATTAGATGATGCTGAAGGTCTATTTTAGATAGAAATATTACATTTAACTACTCGTGATGTCTACATAAAGAATGAGCCAGTTTCAGTTATCTGTTGATTCATTCATTTAATTATTCATTTATTCCTCAACTAGTGTACTTAAGATCATGAATTTTATGGTCAATTTTTTTGCTGTTTCATGGTCAAGTAGACTTTGACTCAGGACTTGGTTTCTCTACTTACTAGATAAATGACCTTGGACAGTTAACTGATTGACTTCTTTGTGGTCCTGTTTCCTCATTTCTAAATGAAAATAATATTACCTTAATCATAAGGCTATTGGAAGGTATATTAGTATTCTCCAGAGAAACAGGACCAACCAGTAGGATGTGTGAGTGTGTGTGTGTCTGTGTGTGTGTGTGTTTGTGTGTGGAAGAGAGATTTTAAGGAATTGGCTTACATGATTGTAGATAGAGGCTGGCAAGTCCAAAATCTGCCAGGAAGGCCAGCCGACAAGACCTAAGGGAAAGTTGATTCTGCAACTTGAGTCCAATAGCAGTCTGCTGACAGAATTCTGTCTTTCTGAGGAATGTATCAGTCTTTTTCTTAAGGCCTTCAACTGATTGGATGAGCCTCACCAACGCTATGGAGAGTAATCTGCTTAACTCAAAGTCTAAAGATTTAAGTGTTAATCTTATCTAAAAAATACTTTCACAGCAACATCAGACATGTTTAACCAAATATCTGGATGCTCTGAGACTTAGCCAAACTGACATATAAAATTAACCATCACAGAAGAAGTACTGATCATGCAAGGAACAAATTTAGTGCAGTGTCTAACACAAAAAACCAATAACAATAAAAAATAGCTGTTATTATTGCTGCTGTTATTATTCTTTACTGAGTACCTACTCTTGTTTTTTTTTTGATGGGTACTAGGTTAGATTCTGAAGACGTAACAACTCACAATATACCAATCTTTGTCCTCAAGGAACTTACAGTCTAAACATGGACCCTAATAAGCTACCTGACCATTATAATACAGCGTTCTGAATACTAAGAAGGCAAAAGACTACTCTGAGAAATACGGGTATGGTAAGAATACATAAAAGGGCCTTGACTCAAAATGGGCTGAGGGGCAGGGATAACGTAACAAAGATCTAATGGATGAAGAGACCCTAATCAGGTAAATGGACATGAGTGGGAGGGAGGAAGAAGCAATGTATGTTAAGGAAATAAGTGCAAGGAACTAGAAATGAGTAAGAATGTAGTCTATTCATAGAACTGCAAGTAGTTTATCATTTGTTGGGTCAGAGAATGAAAGAAGCCAGTGAAGACAGAAAGGCAAAAAGATTGAAGGGTAAGCCTGTAAAAGGGCTCTTACCAAGCTAAGCAGTTTGGACTGTATCCCCAAACCAATGAGGACCTAAAATCTGGTAGTACTGTTGGAAATGGAGAGAAGAGATAAATTTGGGAGGTCTCAATAGGTAAAATGGATAAGGCCTGATGATGGATTAAATGTTTGAGGTGGGGGGCAGGGGGAAGGAACCCTGAGACTTATTAGAAGATACTAATAACTCTTGTAATTCCAATAAAGGGTATTTTGAAGAACGCTGGAGGACTTTGCACGAGGCATCTGCACTCTCTGTTCTTCATTTTCCACATTCGTGAAATGAAGATACTGGACTCAATGCTCTTTGAAAGCCCTTGCCTTACTCTAAAATTCTACCATCTTGTGACTACTTTGTACATAAATGCATTTGGGGGGTGGGGAGAGGATGCTTTTTGTACTATCAATAAACTGAAAAGCAATAAATAGTATCACCAGACTGGTATTTAACTATGATTTTGCAATTATTACAGGATGTCAGAACGAGAAAGATCAGGAAATTAGATAACACACGCTAGTATCTTTTATGTTCTGTTTGAGCTGTCAGAAAAATAGGGGCGGTTGACACTGCAGATCTACAAAGATTAAACGGATTGTTCTAACTAGAATCAAAGTTGATAAGCAAATTTCTATGAATAGTGAAACAGACCAAAAAGCTGATTGGTGAAAAAAAAAATGCATGGGAAAGAGAAACAAGCACGCTCTTTTTTTTTTTTTTTCCTATTGTGAGTTTGAAAAAAAAAAAATTATTGATTGCTCTGGTTTCAAGCACTTGATTTATCTTTTATGACACTTGAAACCCAGTGTTTGCTCTACAGCTTAAAGTTTATTTGGTGAGCTAACAAAGGCCCTGCAGAATTCTAAAGGAGAGAATGAAATCAAATAGGGATCTGAACTGAAAACCAGTCCAGATGGTCATTTTGTCCCTCCTCAAGTTGAACTTGAACCATTATTTAGAAGTCTTTTTGAGCAAGAACTGAATGGTGAAAAGATTTTCAGAGATTATCTGGTATGAGCCATTTGGAACCTGGCTGATGAGTTACTGGAGTTCTTCTGACCTGAAAAACAAGGAGCTGAACGTGAGGCTATGATTCAACTCTCCCATCTTCTGGTAGAGCGCTGGGAGCAAATATCTTGCATCATAAATATTATATTTTGAGTTAGTTTTCATTGTTCGGCTGGGCCCTCACACAAAAACATTAGAAGATGTTTTATCAAAAATTCAGAATACACATTAATTTAGTTAACTCTGGGTGCATGTGGGGAGGTGTGTCTATAACTTGGTTGGCAGCATCTTAAAAATAATGGGCAAATTTATTTTTTTCTCACCTTATTGCACCTCAGTAATCATTACAGACCATATCAGTAGCTCTGATGTTTTTGGGAGAAGGAGGAGAATCTATTTTCAAGCCTCACTTTGACAAACTCTGTCATATAATATTACTGAGTTCTATTCTAAGGGCTGTGGGATTTATCTAAGGGCTAGATGAGTCTGATAAATTTCCTGATCCCACAATAATAATCATAAATGATGTTATTTCTATCTCCTCATTGAATTAATTATTGAATGCTGACTCACATTCTTCCTGATTTAAATCCAAACCTGAAAACTATCTCTTCCTGAAAAATATTCTCAAATAATCCTTTCTGTTGTACAGCTAACTTTTTCAATGTGTTTGAATTACAGATCAATTTTTTTCTAACAAATGCTACCACCATGCAAATTTATTCAAATATGTAAGTAATTTAGATATTTTATTCCAAGGCAATAAATAAATTTAGATAACCCTAGGATTAGTGAACCGAATTAGACTTAACATGAATAATAATGCTTCACATAATTTTGCTAATGTCATACTCAGTGTATTTTGTCTCTGTGTTATTATAATCCTCTAAGGACAAGAACAGTGCTTGTTTTTCAAAATGTATTTCAGATATTCACTGGAATTTTCAGTCCCTTGATGTTGGTATCCACATCAAGAAGAATCAGCCGGTGAAGGGAGGCATCCATCCAGGTTCATTCATGCCAGCATTTGGGGTTCTGGGATAGGTTAAAGAAGCTTCCTGAATTTACAAGGAAAGGATTGAACAAGAAGTATGAGTTCAAACTCAGGTCATTCAAGAATATAGAGGGGCAAGTCAGGGAAATTGAGGTAAGTGAGCAAGTGCCAAGGGTAAGAACAAGAAACAAGACAAAGAAGAGAGGCAACTCAAGGGTCAAAAGCTGAGTTGAACTGGAACCAAGTGGAAGCAGAGGCAGTATCTGGAACACCAGTGGTTGTGACCACAGTTCCCTATGCAAGATATCTCTGTCCTTATGGACTCTTAAGCCAGGCTGGGCTTTGCATGAGCCACAGGACTTTTTCCTGCCGTACAAGTCCTTAGTTGATTGTAGGCCCAACTCTGATGCCTGCATTGCCTTCAAAGGATGGGGGCACCTCCTTTCAAGCAGAAGAAGGAGGTAAGGGACCAGTTTATGAGTTCAGAGAAAGAGAGAAAGAACACGAAACACTCCCAAAGAGGTCCAAGCATGTTTCTGTCTCACTTCTATTTTATTCATAGTCCCTTTCCTCCTCCCGTCAGAACTCTGCTCCTTAGTACAGTAGCTTGAATTTATCCTTGGTGTCCATTTTGTCCACAACCTATACTTGACATCTCCCCTTTAGGGAGGACAGGGGAGCGGTGAGGGAAGACACAGAATTTTGAGTGTTCCCCGGGGTTTTGCACATGAGGCCAATATTCCCCTCCAAGTCCATCTTTCCTGGATTAACCCAGCTGCACTATAGACCAACCAGAGTTGACATGATTGCTACCTCCCCACCACCACAATGGAATACCAGCAGAATGGGAGAGGAGAACAGCTTTCTAATCCACACCATCAGTGCTCTTATTTACCTGGGACCAAGGACATGGACAGCTGAGGCCATTTGTCTACATGCGAATGATGCTTTCACGGAGCTGCAGCATTTTCTAAAATGAGACACAAACTCCCTTTAAGCCACATTATACACTAGACAAAGGAAGCTCCCCTAGTCTCTTTCCAATCTACTGCTACCAAAAAAAAAAAAAAAAAAAAAAAAGGCAAAAACACCCTTACATGATTAGATTTTACAGCAACATTTAGATAATAGCATATTTTATTTTTAAAATGTGATATTACAGTATTAAGGTAGCTCAGTCTCTCTCTCTCTCTCTCTCTCTCTCACAAACACACACACTCCAGGGCGCCTGGGTGGCTCAGTTGGTTAAGCGACTGCCTTCGGCTCAGGTCATGATCCTGGAGTCCCGGGATCGAGTCCCGCATCGGGCTCCCTGCTCGGCAGGGAGTCTGCTTCTCCCTCTGACCCTCCTCCCTCTCATGCTCTCTGTCTCTCATTCTCTCTCTCTCAAATAAATAAAATCTTTAAAAAACAAACAAACAAAAAAAAAAAACAAACACACACACTCCTCATTATCAATCCAATCCCTTTATATCACTAAAAAAGCCAGAGGGATCCGATTTAGGTGCCCAATTCTCTTCTTTAAACAGCTATAGCGAAGTATTCTTTCATTAGAATCAAGCAGCTTTTCAGAATCTCCTAAGTTAGAGAATTCTAATTTAAAGTCTCTCAGGTACAAAAAAAACAAATAAAGTCTCTCAGGTGTACTATGAACTTATTAACTGAACACATAAAATATCACAGCCATGGGTTGCCTGGTTGGCTCAGTCGGTTAAGTATCTGACTCTTGATTTCAGCTCAGGTCATGATCTCAGGGTCATGAGATTGAACCCCACATTGGGCTCTGAGTTCAGTGGAGTCTGCTTGAGATTCTTTCCCTGTACCCCTTCCCCCACTCACACATACACTCTCTCACTCTAAAATAAATAAATAAATCTTTAAAAAAAAATCACAGCCACAGACCCACACCATATCCATACAATTGAAACAAAACAACAAGATTGGCCACTGTCTAAGTATCAGTTTCCTGAGACCAAATTTTTTTCAAAACATGCTACAGAAATGAAGGAGTTGCTTAGTTAGCAAGGATGGGGACAGTAGGCACAAGCAGAGAGGTGTACCCACAAAACTGAAGCAGCTTCATTTTTTAAAAGTATTTTGGGGGCACCTGGGTGGCATCATGATCTCAGGGTTCTGGGATCGAGCCTGGCATCGGGCTCTCTGCTCAGCAGGGAGTCTGCTTCTCCCTCTCCCTCTGTGATTTCTCTCACTCTTGCTCTCTCTCAGATAAATAAATAAAATATTTTTTAAAAAGTATTTTTTTATATACTGGGGCTTCTCAGAATATTTCATTTGAAAAATAGGTTCTGCTCTCTCTGCAAAATTTTAAGAACTATTGCCCTTATAAAATAGTGTTTTCCAAGCTGAAGTAGTGTTCTCAGATGCCAATAAATGTCTCATAACCTAGAATCACATTGCTTTTAAAGATGTTGACCTTGATGGGATTGGAGGGGAGTGAGGCTGGTGAGGAACAGGCAGAGAAAATCAGAGAACAAAAAAAGAAAAGTTTCATGGCTTCTATTCACCAACTGCAATCAATCCCTCTATGCCAACTGCCCAGTGACCATCACCTGTCAACTTAAAACTCAAGTGGCTACCTAGCAATGTCACTCCTACATATCTGTTTGAGGGAAGAGAGAGACTTAAGTCCACAAAAAGCCTTGTGTGGGAATGTTCACATCAAATTCATTCATCATAGCCCCAAAAGGGAATCAGCCCAAATGTCCACCTGCAGGACAAACGGTGGTACATCCAGGCAATGGAAATACTCAGCGGTAACAGTGGAGGGACTCCTGATCCATGCAATGTGAATAAATCTCAAAATGATCATGCTGAATGAAAAAAGCTAGGCCAGACACAAAAGAGTATACATTGGATGATTTCACTCACATGAACTTCTAGAACAGGCAAATCTAATCTGTGGTAGAAAAAAAAGATCAGAACAGTGGTGGCATCAGGGAAAGGATATGAGGTGCCTGGGAGGAGATACAAGGGAAGTTTATAGTCATGAACATGTTCTATATTTTGATTGAGGTATGGATCACATGAGTGTATTTGTCAAAACCGATCAAACCATATGCTTATGAGCTGTACATTTCATTGTATGAAAGTTTCATCTGAATAGAGTTATTTGTGGGGGAAAATACTTAACTGAAAAACTAGATATGGCCCCAAATTGAGAAAGTATAGAAAAATATCTTTATGAGCTCAGAGTAGAAAACAATTTCTTAAACAAGATACACAATACTCTATACAGAAAATATTGATACATATCTTTATCAAAACTTAAAACTCATGTGAAGAGGAGACATAGAGAAAAGGCCAATTCAGAAATGATCAATAAACCTCGTAAGGGAAGCTGACAGATGGTAACTATGCTTGTGCTGAGCACACCTACAGAGTTATTGATTCACTATGCTATACACCTGAAACTAGCCTATCATTCATGCTTCAGTAAAAAAAAGTAAAACACAAAAATAAATGAAAGGATGCCTGACTTCACAAGTAATCATTAGGTGAATGCAAATTTTTTTAAAGAAACAATTTCATGTCTGTCCGATTGGCAACAGTTTCAGAGACTTGAGGCTGTGAGATTGTAAATCATACTGTGCTGTGTAATTGTCGATCAGTTCAGCGAATTCAGCCATTTTAGTAACAAAGCGCATTCTAACACCTAGAAATTGAATTTCTGTTATATACCCTAGAGAAACTCTTACGTGGGTACAAAGGATGTATACAAGGATGGTTACTATAGCAGTGTTTGTACTAGTGAAAAGCTGGATTCCACTGCAATGTCCATTAATAGAGATGGATATGGAAAAGGTGGCATCCTCATGTGGGGCAATATTACAAGGCAGTTAAAAAGAATAAACTATATCGGGGCGCCTGGGTGGCTCAGTCGTTAAGTGTCTGCCTTCGGCTCAGGTCATGATCCCAGGGTCCTGGGATCGAGCCCCCCATCGGGCTCCCTGCTCAGCGGGAGGCCTGCTTCTCCCTCTCCCACTCCCCCTGCTTGTGTTCCCTCTCTCGCTGTGTCTCTCTCTGTCAAATAAATAAATAAATAAAATCTTTAAAAAAAAAAAAAAGAATAAACTATGTCTACATGTATCAAGATAGCTAGATCTCAAAAACATGTTAAAATACATACAGTACCGGGACACCTGGGTGGCTCAGTTGGTTAAGCAACTGACTCTTGATTTTGGCTCAGGTCATGATCTTGGGGTCCTGGGATCAAGCCCTGCCTTGGGCTCTGCTTGGAGACTCTCTCCCTCTCCCTCTGCCCCTCCCCCCTGCTCATGCTCTCTCTCTCTCTCTCAATCTTTTTTTTTTTTTTAAAGATTTTATTTATTTATTTGTGAGAGAGAATGAGAGACAGAGAGCACATGAGGGAGGAGGGTCAGAGGGAGAAGCAGACTCCCCGCTGAGCAGGGAGCCCGATGCGGGACTCGATCCCGGGACTCCAGGATCATGACCTGAGCCGAACGCAGTCACTTAACTGACTGAGCCACCCAGGCGCCCTCTCTCAATCTTTTTAAAAAGTAAAAAAAATAAATACAATATCATATTTAGTTTATAGATATATACCCAAATGTGTAAAAGCTGGATCAGAAGGATCCCCACAAAAACCTTAATGTTGTCTATGCCTGGGAAGCAAAGAAAGGAAAAACAAGTGATGTAATGATTGAAAAGGACTTTATCTGAAATTTCTTATTAAAAAAATAATAGGAAGAAGCATTGAAATGCAAATGAATACATCCTGATTTATTTCTGATACCTTACATAAAAATTAACTCAAAATGAATCATAAACATTTAGGCATTGATTCAAGTTTGTGACCTCGGATTAAGAAAATAGGTCTTAGATGGGACACCTAAAGTACAAGCCATAAAAGAAATAAAATTGATGGACTGGACTTCATAAAAATGCATAAGTTTTGCTCTGGGAAAGACCCTGCTAAAAGCATGAAAGAACAAGCTATAGACTGGGAGAAAATATTTGCAAATCACTTATCTGAGAAAAAATTTGTATCCAGAATATACTAAGAATTATCAAAATTCAACAATAAGAAAATGAATAACTGAATTTTTTTTTTTTAATGAGCAAAGATTTGAACAGAGACTTCACTTCACATGCAGAGCCAGGAAGCCACATGAAAGATGCCCAACATCATTAGTCATTAGGGAAATGCAAATTAAAACCATGATGAGACAACACTACACCTAACAAAATAGTTTAAAAAGAAGAAGAAGAAGAAGAAGAAGAAGAAGGCAACAACTCCAAGTGCTGGCAGGGATGGGGGGCAACTGGAAACCAACAGCCTCCACGCCAACACCCTGTGTATTTTGAGGTGAGCCTGCTTTGTCCCTAGAGGAGAATGACAAGAGTTGCCAATCCCAGATTCCACTCCCGCCACATGGAATGTCACCAACCAGCTATGAAAAGTACTTTTGTAGGTTGAGATTACTGAGTGAGTCTGGTGAAGAAGAAGAAGAAGGGGTAGGAAGAGGGGAAAGGGGAAGAGGAGGAAGAGGAGGACAAGACACTGCATTCCTGCCAATGCTTTGTCTAGCTTCCTAGGTCCTCTCCCTGGGGAAGCCCTGAGCTTCTCTCCGAATGCAACTCCACGGAAAGTCCCCTGAGAACTTTTACCCACATCCGCAATCCCTTCTGTCAACTCATCTAGCTCTGCTGGCCGGTGCCAAGTATTATTTCTATGTCTAGGAGATTTAAAAATTGGCCACCATGCTCATGAATCTTAAAACCCTGAATTCTGTCCTGCTATTGACTGTGATCCCCAGTGATAGGCAAAAAGGAACTCCGAGCAAGGGCCTACTTTATTCCATCTCTTTCCTGGTGCAACTCTATTAGGTAACTTTATTTATTTATTTATTTTTAAGATTGATTGATTGATGTGTCAGAGAGAGAGCGAACTAGCACAAGCAGAGGGAGGAGCAGGCTCCCCGCTGAGCAAGGAGCCTGATCCGGGACTCGATCCCAGGACCCTGGGACCATGACCTGAGCCAAAGGCAGATGCTTAACCGACTGAGCCACCCAGGCCTCCCCTCCCCTAAACCTAAAGTTTAGGTAACTTTAAAAAATTAACTATATTAGGTAAAATTTGCATACAATAAAATGCATTCATTTAAAATGTACAATTTAACAAATGTATAGTTCCATATATAAGCACCACTATATTTGAGATATAGAGCATTTCCATCATCCCAAAACATGCCATTTGCAACCAATCTCCACCCCAGGAAACCACTGTTCTTCTTTGTTACTATAGATTAGTCTTGCCTTTTCTAGAATTTCATGTAAGTGGAAATATACATTATTATAATTTTGTGTCTGAGTTCTCTTGCTCAATTTTTAAACAGATTTATTTATTTGAGAAAGAAAGAACTAGAGAGTGCAGGAGGAGGGGCAGAGGGAGAGGGACAGAGAAACTCCAAGCTGACTCCACACTGAGCACAGAGCCTGATGTGGGGCTTGATCTCACGACCCTGAGATCACAACCTGAGCTGAAACCAAGAGTCAGTTGCTTAACTGACTGTACCACCCAGGCGCCCCCAAAATTTCTGAAGTTCATTCATTTTATTGTGCATGTTAGTAGTTCACTCCTTTTTATTACTGAATAGTATTCCAGATTATTTTTTAATATAAGGACAACTTTTTCACCTCTGGATAGAGCTAGGCCAGAGATAACAAGCTTAAGTACCTAGAGAAGCCAGACAGATAATATGAGAGAAAGGGCTGGTATAAGAAAATTTATTTTCAAAACACTAAACCCTCTTGTTATAACTTTATTTTCCAAAGAAATAGTTCATTGAGGAAAATATAAGTGTAATTATGATGATAAATGGCAATGGACCCTTGGCTTCGATTTTTGGGGGGTAAAGAGGAAGGGGATAGTGGCAATTTATGGAGCCCATGCCCACCTGAGGAAAGCAACTTTGCTATGTGGGAATGCAGGACCAGGTTTCAAATCTTCTTATTGTCCTAGAGAATCAGGAAGCCTGGGGTTGTATGTGAAATCGCCTGAGTTGTAAATGTTGGACATAAAGGTAAATGTTATCAAAACAACAACAAAAAGACCCGGGGGCCAGACGAGGACTGCGAGGCCCCACACTGTGTCTTCTGAGGTGGACAGACTAAAAGCTGGGCCAAACCACTCACCCCAGGCCTGCTTTCTGTAGAATCATCCTGGTCCTGTTAGGACCTCCCTGTCTAGAAGAACTCCCAAGGTTGGCTCACTTCATTGGCTACATGGAAGAAGAGAGACAAAAGAGAAGCAAAATTTATTCTAAGGTCCTAAAAAAAACAGAGGAAGCAAATATTTGCTACAGGCTGGTTGGTTTTCTTTTTCTCCACACTGCAGCAGTGTGGGAAGACATACACTGGAATCAACTGGAGTCGGAAAATGCAGATTCTCAGGTCTCTTCTCAGTGTACTTAATCAGAATCTCTGGTGGCTGGGCCTGCTGTAGATTTCCATCTTAACAAGCTCCTTGGGCAATTCTTACCCTCACTTAAGTCTGACATCCACTGCATTGCATTTTTCCACCTTTACCATGGAGGATTCGGTTGCCATTGGGTCCATTTTGTCCCGCATCTAAGTTTGGGACCTCTTGGGGGAAGAGCAGTACCAGGAAAGAAGGAAGGCTTTGAGCGCCCCCTACGGGTTATCTTGTACAGTGAACAGCTTTATAATGAGAAGTGATTTTTCAGAGATGTTAGGAATAGAAAAAATAGGTAGTATTTTTGAGCCCTTATTGGCATAGAGCATTGTGATTGGCCATTCACATAAATTATCTGATTTATGCCTATGAGGCAGGCACTATTATTACTTGCATTTTGACGAGGAAGGAAATTCACCTGTAAATCCAGTGGCATGGCTGATCACTCCCTCTTCCTCCATGCATTTTTTTCGCTTGGCTTCCAGAACACCATATTCTTTTTCATTTGCCTCCTGGCTCACTGGTTATTCCTTCTTAGTCTTTGTGTTAGTCCCCCCTCTTCTCCAAGACCTACTAATTTTGGAGTACCCCTGGGATCAGTCCTTGGTTTTTTTCTTTCCCTGTACCAACTTTTTTCAAAATTGAAGTATAATTAACATACGTTACATTAGTTTCAGGTATACAATGATTCCACAATTCTAAACATTCCTCAGTGCTCATCACATGATAAGTGTACTCTTAATCCCCTTTATCTATTTCACCCATCCCCCTACCCACGTGCCCTCTGGCAACCACCAGTTTGTACCCTGTACTTAAGAGTCTGGTTTTTTGTTTGTGTGTCTCTTTTTTATTTTGTTCATTTGTCTGTTTCTTACATTATACATACAAGTGAGATCATATGGTTTTTATCTTTCTCTGACTGACTTATTTCACTTAGCATTATACCCTCTAGGTCCAACCATGTTATTGTACTTGGCAAGATTTTCTTTTTTATGGCTGAGTAATATTCCGGTGTATATGTATATACCACATCTTTATCCATTCATCTCTCAATGGATAGATGATAGACTTGGGGTGCTTCCGTATCTTGGCTATTGTAAATAATGCTGCAATAAATATAGCGGTGCATATATCTCTTTGAATTAGTGTTTTTGTTTTCTTTGGGTAAATACCCAGTAGTGGAATTATTGGATCATATGGTAAGTTTATTTTTAAATTTTTGAGCCACCATACTGTTTTCCACAGTGGCTGCACCAGTTTGCATTCCCACTGACAGTGCATGAGAGTTCCTTTTTCTCCACATCCTCGCCAACACTTGTTATTTCTTGTGTTTTTTATTTTAGTCATCCTGACAGGTGTGAGGTGATATCTCATTGTGGTTTTGATTTGCATTTCCCTGATGATTAATGATGTTGAGCATCTTTTCATGTGTCTATTGGCCATCTGTATGTCTTCTTTGGGAATAAGTTTATTCAGGTCCTCCGTCCCTTTCTTAATCAGATTATTTGGATTTTGGTGTTGAGTTGTATAAGCACCAACTTTCTTAATGAACTCCTTTATCGATATGACAATGACTCCTGCAGTTACATCTTGTGACCAACCTCTCTTTTCAACTTTAGGCTCATACATGCAGTTGCCTACTTGACATCTCCATTTGGATGCCTCACAGACATCTCAAATTTAACACGTCTGAAAATGAAGTTCTTGGCTTCTACCACAAACCTCTCTATCAGAGGTTTTTCCCATTTCAGTTGATGACAACTCCAACCTTCCAGTTATTCATACAAAATCTGGGGATCGCTGTTGACCACGTCCCTCCATCCCTACAGCCAACACTCTAGTTTCATCTCACAGCCTCCTATTTGGTCTTCTTGTTCCCAAACTTGCCAAACTTGCCTTTTAAGAGACTTTCCAACAAAGAAACCAGAATGATCTTCCTGATATGTAATTCAGATCATATCACTCTTCTGCCTAAAATCCTCCCAGGGCTTCTCATTTCACTCAAAGAAAATGCCAAAGTCCTTAGAATGGCCAATGGGGCCCTCTACAAGTGGGGCCCCATCTCCTCTCTGATCTCATCTCCTGTTACTCTGCTCCAGACACACTGGTCCCCATCCTATTCCTTATACATTCCTGGCCTGACTCTGCCCTGGCTCTTTTACCTGCCTGAAGCATTCTTCCCTCAGAAATCCACTTGGCTAACTACTTTACCTCCTGCAAATCTTCACTCAAATGTCACCCTCTCCATGAGACCTACCCTGACTCCTCTATTGAAAACTGCAAACTGTTTTTCTCCCTGCATGCCCAAACCTCTTCTCATGCTGTTTTTCCCACAGCATTATGGCTTTGCAACATATTCTATAACTTAACTATTTATTATGCTTTTAGTTATTGTTTTCTCCCCCCACAAGAATGTAAGTTCCAAGAAAGCAGGGCTTTTTGTCTGTTTTGTTTATATATATATCTCAGACACATAGGTCAGTGCCTGAAATTTAATAGAAATATCTGTTGAATAAACAAGACATGAAAAGGTTACATACCTAGTCCTAAGTATTTCAATATTCCATTTGGTAAGTAAGCCTGAATAATAAACAATTGTTTTCTCCTTATAGAGAAGCAGACTATACCTCCATGAAGTCTGTTTGGGCATCTTCTATGGGGAGGAGTGCTGAGTACCAGCAACCACGGTCCCCCTTTAAGAGGTAACATGCAGCAATGTGCTGTGCGAATCATTCATCCCTTCACCGCTTGTAACAACCACAGTGCTGGGCATTGTCTTCTTTGCCCAATTTATTTGGGGAGTGTAATGCTGAGTTACAAGTAGTATTTTTTCTTATAATGAGGAGCAATACACAGTCTGTGGGGTACACTTTTTTAACACTATACAGGTTTAAAGATGAGTTGCAACTCACAAAAGAGACAATGTAAAAAGTCTGTGAAATGAATTATCATTAACTTCTTTACTGAGTAAGGCTTGCTTGCCATCAGCTGTACCTTGATAAGGTATGCAACAAATGGCTCTTCTCAGTGCATCCTGAATTACCAGAATTTCTCTGTAATTCTCACAAGAGAAGCAAGCAACAGCTTCCTGTAGTAAGTACTTCAGGGAGCTGAGGTAGCTGGAATTGTGTTGAAAAACCAAAGGTTTCCTCCAAGACTCAATATCAGAAAATAAAGGGGGGGGGGCAAGAAAAAAACCTCTGTACTTTCTGGAACATTTATTCAATTTACTCACACAAATTCCCAGCAGTCTGATCACACATATAACTCCAACCCTCAAAATTGGACAATTTGCTTCAAAGACAAAAGTAAGCTAGACAGAATGCTCTAAGATGAAAGAAAAGATTCAAACTATGTTAATGATTAAATTGTGTCAATAGTGTGTTTTTTTGGTTGCAACGGTAAAATCAGCTCAAAAGTGAGTGTGTGTGTGTGTGTGTGTGTGTGTGTATGTGTATGAAATTTCAATCAAGGTAACTATCTTTTCCTGTGGGGATAATTTATCCATAAGGAACCACTTCACAATTTGGCATATTCATGGTAGGCAGTATCTCCTCCTTCACAGAGGATGCCTGGCAGTAACTATTATGACAAGGTGGCTTCATAGCAAATGCACCTGAATGCATTAAAATACTTGCTTCCCTTGACATCCAGGCCCCCACACTCTCCTGGTTTTCCTTTCACCTCCCTGATCTCAATCTCATTTCTGGTCCCTCTCCTCACCCTGACTTCTGACCCCGGGACTGACTGCCACAGCATCAGGCATTGAACCTCTTCTCTACCTTAATTCTCTCCAGTGATGATCTCAGCCAGGCTTCACGAAGCCATCTACATGCTGCTGACTCCTGCCCTTCTACTTCCAGCCCAAAATTCTCTCCTGAATTCTAGACTCTTCTAAAAGAAAAGACTTGACTGACATCTCTACTTGGATCCTTAACAGGCATAACAAATCTAACAGTCCCCCAAACTAAGCCTGACACCCTACCTAAGTCTTTGCCGTCTCAGTAAATGGTAATTTCATTCATCTAGTTGCTTAAACTAAACTCTGGACTCATTTCTTTCATAATGCTCCACACTCAATGCTTCAGCAAATTCCACTGGATCTATACCCAAATTCTACCCAGAATCTAATCTCTTCTTACCACTCTTCTGCTACCACCTAGTTGAACTGAAGGCATCATCATCTTTTTTCTGGATTACTGCAAATAGCCCCCTAGCTGGCTCTCCTGCCTCAACTATTCCCTCTCCTACAAACTATTCTGTTCACCAGTGGTCCCCACAGTGTGGTCCCAGACCAGCAGCATTGGCATCACCTAGGAACTGGCTAGAAATGCAAATTCTCCTGCATCACACCAGACTTCCTCAATCAGAAACTCGGGATGGATGTGGCAACTGTGTTGTAACAAGCCCTCGGAGGTGACTGATGCATATTCAAGTTTGAGAACCATTGCTCTACGGAAGTGGTTAGCCAGAATGATCCTTTAAAAACGTAAATCAGATCATGGTCACCTCTCCCCTCACAATTCTCCAGTGGATTTCCAACTCATTTGAGTAGGAACCTGAGTCCTCATGAAGGCCTGAAGTGATCATTGTGATCCCTTTCCCATTCCCACCATATGTGTAACCACCTCTCTATTCTCCTTCTGTTCACTGTGCCAAGCCGGTCTGGCCTCTTTGCTTTGCCTTTGTACCTGCTGTTTCCTCTGCCTGGAACACCCTCTCTACTCCCTTCTCTCCATTATCCTTTCCATAACCCCTGTGGCCCTCTCCCACCTCTCCTTCCAGTCTCTGCTCAAATGTCAGCTCATCAGAAGGACTTTTTCCAGCCACCATGTTTAAACTTAAAAACCCCACTTTCCACTCCCACTCCTGTGCTCCTTTCCCCTCCCTTGTTCCACATTATTTTTCTCCATAGCGCCCATCACCTTCTGGCATAGGGTATGTTATACTTGTTTATTTGTTAAATAGTCATTGCACCCAATGAATATATGCTGTATGAGGCAGGGATCTGTGTATGTTGTGTTCATTGCTGTATCATCAGAGCCTGGAAAAAGGCTGGCATATGGTAGAAGCTCCATAAATATCTGTTAACTAAGTGAATATCTAAGTGATGGCCAAAACATCCCTCTAGAGAGATGATACATTTATTCCAATGATACTGTCATTGCTCAAAATATTTTTAGGTAAATAGGAAGTAGGGAAACCATTTAGGAGGACACTACTTACAATAATCCTGGAGAAAGATGACAATGGCTTCAATTTGAACAGGCAGTAGCATAGGAGGTGGTCAGAAGTGACTGGCTTCTGGATATAATTTGGATATAGATCTGATGGGTCGAGGTCAATTTACAGGTCACATATGGAAACCAGTCTCAGTATTTAACAGAGATCACTCCTTCAAAAAAAGTTAAAAAAGGGGCGCCTGGGTGGCTCAGTCGTTAAGCGTCTGCCTTCGGCTCGGGTCATGGTCCCAGGGTCCTGGGATTGAGCCCCACATGGGGCTCCCTGCTCCGCGGGAAGCCTGCTTCTCCCTCTCCCACTCCCCCTGCTTGTGTTCCCTCTCTCGCTGCCTCTCTCTCTGTCAAATAAATAAATAAAATCTTTAAAAAAAAAAAAGTTAAAAAATACAGTTGCTCAGCTTAATTGCACACATTATTTACTAGTCCCAGAATCATATGACATTTGGCTTTATTGCAGAAATCACATTTCCCCTTGAACAGTGAAACGCAGAACCACTGAAAACATTCACCACCTATGAATACAGTTTCCTATATGATGAAAGAATACTTTGGATTTTCACTGGGCATAATTCTACATTTGTATGATTTAATCATCACAGCAATCCTTTGAGATCCTTGTTATTAACCCCATTTTTCAGATGAGGGAAATAAGGCTCAGAGCAGAGGATTTCCATCCAGGCCAGGTCATACATTTTCGTGATGAGTAAGAGTAATGTGTTGGGAACAAATGTGCATGGTGCCTAGAAGAGAACATTTCAGTATGCCTTATTTACCTCTCTTGACTTCAGACTCACATCTCATAAGGATAACTTCTCCAGAGGATCAGAGCCCTACAGCAAATACAAGACATAGCCAGGACATAGGGGCCAGTTCTGTTTTTCCTACTGTTCAGGCTGGGAACGAGTCTCGTTTCGATGGCCAAAGCCCTGGGTCAGGTGCTGTGGTTCCTCCAGACACTGTTTCCAGTGTCCCTAGGAGAAACCGTTGCCATCACCATGGGGATTTGATGCCTTCCAGAGCTATGTAGACAGCCTTGTCTCGGGATAAGGAACTATTGTTTGGGTAGAAATAGAGGGTGTTTCTCACTGGGGATTTGGGCTTGAATATGGATTCACATTTCAACAGTGCCTCCTTTTGTAAAAATGGATCGTTTGTTTTTTTTTTTTTTTTTTTTTTAGGTTTATGTGATTTTTTTCAGACTCAGATCACAGTATCTAACGACTGTTTCTCCTACAATGTTTCTTAAGAATGTTAGGTATGCGTTCCTGGATGTTATGGACTCAGGGAATAAAAATTACATTGCATATTAACCTGAATGCTCCTTGCTATCTCGAGCAGACTCTGGGACTCCCTGTCATGGCAGAAAGGCAGGGGGCAGGAAGGGATGGGTTCATGGATGGGAACTGGCATTCACCGAGAGCAGCATCTAATGAGCAGACACACTTCAGATCCATGATTCCAATTAATCCTCACTATCACCTGAGCAGATATTACTGAAGTTTTCCAAAAGAGAAATGTAATTAGGTAACTGGAGCAAAATTACACAGCTGGTGAGATTAGAATCTGGGAGCGGTTCCCAGATCTCACTCCAAAACTGTTCCCTTTCCATTTCCTGTTCCAGGCTTCCTTGCTGACCTTTTTAAGCTTCAGTTTTCTCAGATGAGACACCTGGCGGGAAGAGTGTGTGAGATGGTGCTCACGAACGCCTCCATCATAGGACACGTCACATGATAGGTACTAAAAAAAAAAACCCCACTAAATTTCTCCTCTCTGTCTTCCTTGTTCATCATCTCATCTTCCCTTCCTAATTTTTCTTTTTCTTCTCTCTCCTGTTCTTTCAGTGCCTGCTTTCTTTTCATTTTCATATCCTTTTCTCTGCAGAAAACCAAAATCTAAAGAGCCCATTCCCAGTGGCAACATAAGCTTTAAAAACAATCCCCTAGGAATAAACCAACAAGAACAATGCAAGGTCCACATGAAGAAAACTATAAAATTTTATGGAAGATATAAAAGAAGACCTGATGGATGGAAAGCTATACATGTTTCTGAATGAAAGAGTCGATATTATAAAGATGTCACCTTTCCAAATTAATCCATAAATTCAATGCAATCCTAATAAAAATCACAACAGGAGATTTACTGAACTTGATAAGCTGATTTTAGAGTTCATGTGGAAGAGAAAATGCACAAGAACAAGCAATAAAATTTGGGGGGGAAAAAAAAGAACAAAGAGGAAGGACCTGACTTTTCATGTTTATGTTAAATAATGTTGTATTGGTTCACAATAAAGACATGAACAAACTGAACTGAAAAAGGAAATTCAAAAATAAAGGATCATGTATTTCAAATCCGAACAAAAAGGACTATTCAAAAATGATATTGAGAGGGTTGGAAAACCAGAAAAAGATTTAATTTGGATGCCATTATCACATCATACACACAAAATCCAAATGGTTAAATTCTAAACACTAATTAAAAAAAAAAAACCCAAATCAGGAAGGAACTACAGTAAATTTTAGCACATCAGTTTTTATAATGTGAGGGGAGATGGTAATGAAGGCCTTCCTAAGAAAGACATAAATTCCAGGAGCCATTAATAAAAAGGTCTTACTAATCTGTATGACAAAAGACCCCAAAATAAAAGGTCCCACTGAAAGTCTTTGCAAAATATATAAAACAAAATATAATATACAAAATCTATTAAAATCTACTAAAATTATTGAAAGGATAAAATGTAAAACCGGTTAAAAGAAATAGTTCACACACACAAAAAGAATGATAAAATTTAAAGAGTTGCTTAGTCTCAAAAGTAATAAAGGAAATGCAAAATAAGCAATGAGGCATACTTTATAACCAATCAGGTTGTGAAGAATAGATTGACACAAGTATTATCAGGTGGAAATGGGTGATTTCCATACAGTTTGTAATAGCGTACATTAATACAAACTTTTTTGATGGCAACTTAGAAATATCTATTAAAATTTAAAATAAGCATATCCTTGGAATTCTGAATTCCATTTCTAAGAATCTATTCTTTTGAAACATTCATGTTCAAAAATAAACACAGTCATTGCAGCTTTATTTATAATAAAGAACTGGAAAAGCGCAGAAATTTGCCTCAATTAGGGAATAGTTAAATGAATTTTGTGCATTTATACTGTAGAATACTATATGATGATTAAAAAAAAAATGAGGTAGATTTATATTTACTACATGAAAGTTCCAAGACATATGGTCAAGTGAAAAAAGCAAGATACCAAGTGCTGTGGGCGAAGAGGACTTATTGTTTTCACTCTCACATTTCATATTACTTATATTATTTGTAGTTACTATCACATTTTGCTTATGTAAATATGAATAAAAGGAATCTTACTTAATATGATCCAAGGAACCACAGCAGTACAATTACTGCAGTCACATTTCCAGTAAGTTTCACTGGGGCCCACAGGCTGCAAGAGGTCCTGGGCTATGCCCTCCCAGGTCAGGGGTGGATTGGTGATACCAAGGGAAGGAGGCTGGGGGCCCAAGCAAACAAGGCTGAAATAATGTTGAACTAGCACAAGAGGGGAAAGCTCCTTCTCGACTCCCAGTTTACTGTTCTAGCTATCATCAGTAAGAATTACTTACTCACTTTCCTCTTCTGCTTTGGACTTCAGTAGAACTCCTTTTGGCAGTGGGAACAAGGTGGTATCCATCTTCTATTTCTTGGTAAAATCCCTCCTGTCACAGGGGAAAAACAGCACTAGGTCTCTCCTCTTTCCCCTCTACAAACCCTTCTTGTTTAGCTGAAACATTTAGGGGGAAAATAAGTTCTTAAAAACATTTTTTTGGTAATATAAACATACATGCATATACAAAGACCATATATTAGACTTTGCATCAAGAATAATTTTTTCCTGAAAAAATTCCTTTAGCAAATTAAAAAGTATCATCATTCAAAACAAAGCCATTATTCTACAGTTACTGCATATGTATTTCTTCTATTTTTACCATATTCTCAGAATATTTCTTTTCCAATTAGGTTTTTCACCTTCTAATTATTTTGCACTGTTTTCATATTTTTTCAGATGAGCATATTGGTTAGCTTAAGGTTCACATGATAGCAAGCTAGAACCAAAACTCTAAGTGATCAGAAAAATAAGAAAGCAGGAGGAATAATTCTGCACTTATCACTTGAAAAACAACCAAAGTATTTGAGCATTTAGAGCAGAATGAACTCTGGTATGAAAATCAAGAGCATTCAACTCTACGGTTCTGCACCAGTCATTCCATGACATGTTGGACAAGTGTGTGGCCTCTTAGATATTTCATAGATAGATGAGTTTCCTTATCTGTAAATTAATAAGTTTCATGAGCTCTTATTGTGCGCCGAGAACTAGGCCTTATGCTTTATGTATATTATCTTGTTTGATTCTTATAACAGCCATTTGAGATAGAGATTATTTCCTCCATTCTTTAGATGAAGGATCTGAGTCTCAGAGAGAGTAAATAACTTTCCTGAGGGCATACAGCTAAAAGCGGGGAGTCTAGATTTGAATCCAGGTCTAATTCTGAAGTTTGTATTCTTTTTTTTTTTTAAAAGATTTTATTTATTTGACAGAGAGAGACACAGTGAGAGAGAGAACACAAGCAGAGGGAGTGGGAGAGGGAGAAGCAGGCTTCCCACCCAGCAGGGAGCCCGATGTGGGACTCCATCCCGGGACCCTGGGACCATGACCTGAGCCGAAGGCAGATGCTTAATGACTGAGCCACCCAGGCACCCTGAAGTTTGTATTCTTAAGCTAAGAGCTAACAATAACCTTCGGTATATGTTATTTTAAAGCTACCTTTGCATTATACCATTACTTCCGCTGGGTTGGGGGAGAAGGAGGAGAAGGGGTTTGCAATAAGAGGACTTTAAGATTCCCTTGCTGTTTCAGACAGTGAATATAACTTAAAGCTTCTTCCATATCTAGAATGTTCAGATGTGGATGGGGCAATGAATTTCCATACCAAGCTGGAAATTTATAGCCGTGAGGGCATCCTGAAAATTTCCACTAAGATGACAAATGACTTAAGCGGCTGAAGACAGACAAATCTCCCAGCTGAACCTTAGAAAAGACACTTCCAGGTCAGATTTGCAGGCTAGCCTGGATGCCTATGATTTACTTATTGTGTGATGAAGTGGTGGGTTTATGTTTCCAGCGTTAATGATTCAAAAGCTTTCTGTGGTATTAAACTGAGACACATAAAGAAACAAAAGGCAATTAGAAGCAATCAAAGCATTCAGAAATTAAGTTCAATTCTGCATTTGCTAAACTCTTCATCAAGGAAATCAGTAAATTCTTTTTAAAGCCGTCAATATGATACACAGAGAATTAGAAAAGCAATCAGTTTTAAAATGTACACATGCTTCCTAGAATGCCAAGGGTATGTAGGACTGAGCCATTTTTCACTTGTCTTACCTGCATTTATTTAAACATGTGCCTGTGAACACTCTCTTGAGTAATATTTCTATTTCAATTGACAGATGAATGGGTATGTAACTCTTTGGGTGCCAGAAAAATCCTTATGACCATCGAAGAATAAAAACCACACTGAACTATTTATACAAGTACTTCCAGCAAAATGCAGTGGGCAGGCTTCTCTTATTTGGGTTTTGGTATACAAGATGTCTGAAAATCCCTGAAGTCACATTCAACCAGTGGATCTTAAGGTTTGTGATAGCATCATCATACCCAGCCTCTAGGAACCTTCTAAGTGACAAGAAGACAGGATTAGAAATAATTTTCTTTCCATCCAAGCAACTCTTTGGCTTCTTCGAGTAATACCTGCATTTTTCTCAGGGCCAAATTCAGTACTTTTAGAAGATAAAGTAAAGCATTTTACCTTTCAAGTTTCCCCCTCCCTTTAGTCATTCATGTATTTTGCTTTTCTTCATATGGCCCAGTTTCTCTATTTCATCAAAGTTTTTCCTGGCTGGCTCCTTTGCACCTATTGTTACCTCTGTCTGAAATACCCCCATATCTCCTTTCCCTTTTCCAGGAGGCTCATGTTTTAGGTTTTAGCTTAAATATCACCCCTTGGGAGAGTTCTTCCTTACTAATCAATAAAGCATGTCCCCCTACCGATGCAGGGGTAGTTCAATATTCACAAGTCAATCAATGTGATATATCACATCAATAAGAGAAAAGATAAAAATCAAAAGATCATTTCAATACATGCAGAATAAGCATTTGACAAAGTATAACATCCATTCATGATAAAAACCCTCAACAAAGTAAGTTTGGAGGAATCATACCTCAACATAATAAAGACCATTTATGAAAAAATCCACACCTAACATATTCAAACTAAGAGCTTTTCCCCTAAGGATCAGGGACATGACAGGGATGTCCACTCTTACCGCTTTTATTCAACATAGTACTGGAAGTCCTAGCCACAGCAATCAGATGACAAAAAGAAATAGAAGGCATCCAAATTGGAAAGAAAGAAGTAGAACTCTCACTATTTGAAGATGACATGATTCATATATAGAATACCCAAAAGACTCCACCAAAAAACTACTAGAACTGATAAATGAATTCAGTAAGGTTGCAGGATAAAAAATCAATATACAGAAATCCATTGCATTTTTACACACAGATAATGAAGTAACAGAAAGAAACTAAGAAAACAATCCCATTTACAACTGCACCAAAAACAATAAAACACCTAGGAATAAATTTAACCAAAGAGGTGAAAGACCTATATTCTAAAAACTATAAAACACTGATGAAAGAAATTGAGGATGACACAAACAAATGAAAAGATGTTCCCTGCTCATGGATTAGAAGAACAAATAGTTTTTTTTTCTTTTTAAGATTTTATTTATTTATTTGACAGAGAGAGACACAGCGAGAGAGGGAACACAAGCAGGGGGGTGGGAGAGGGAGAAGCAGACCCCCTGCTGAGCAGGGAGCCCGATGCAGGGCTCGATCCCAGGACGCCGGGATCATGACCTGAGCCGAAGGCAGACGCTTAATGACTGAGCCACCCAGGCGCCCCTAGAAGAACAAATATTGTTAAAATATCCACACTACCCAAAGCAATCTACAGATTTAATGCAATCCCTATCAAAACACCAACAGCATTTTTCACAGAACTAGAATGAACAATCCTAAAATTTGCATGGAACCACTAAAGACCCCAAATAGCCAAAGCAATCTTGAAAAAGAAAAACGAAACTAGAGATAGCACAATTCCAGACTTCAAGTTATATTACAAAGCTATAGTAATTAAAACAGTATGGTACTGGCATAAAAATAGACACATAGATCAATGGAACAGAATAGAAATCCCTGAAATAAACCCACAATTATATGGTCTATTAACCTTCAACAAAAGAGACAAGAATATGCAATGGGAAGAAGAGAGTCTCTTCAACAAATGGTGTTGGGAAAACTGGACAGCTACATGCAAAAGAATGAAACTGGACCACTTCCTTACATCATAGACAAAAATAAACCCAAAATAGATTAAGGACCTAAATGTGAGACCAGAAACTATAAAAATCCTGGAAGAGAGCATAGGCAGCAATTTCTTTAATATTGGCCATAGCAACATCTTTCTAGAAATATCTCCTGAGGCAAGGGAAACAAAAGCAAAAACAAACTCTTAGGACTATATCAAAATAAAAAGCTTCTGCACAGCAAAGGAAATAATCAACAAAGCTAAAAGACAACCTACTGGATGGGAGAAGGTATTTGCAAATGACATATCCAATAAAGAGTTAGTATTCAAAATATATAAAGAAGTTATACAACTCAACACCAAGAAAACAAATAATCCAATTTAAAAAATGGTCAGAAAAAGACAAAATACCATATGATCTCAGTCATGTGTGGAATTTAAGAAACAAAAAAAAACGAGGTATAAAACAAGGCAAATAGAAAAACCAGACTCTTAACTATAGAAAACAAACTGGTGGTTACCAGAGGGGAGGGGGTGGGGGGATGGTGAAATAGGTGAAGGGAATTAAAAGTATACTTATCATGCATAAAATTGCTGCATCACTATACTGTACACCTGAAACTAATATAACACTCTGTTAATTATACTGGAATTAAAATTTTTTTTTAATGTCCACCTACCCCTCTCCATTTGGTTCCATAACTTTAAAGAGTCATATAACATTATTTATTTATTTTAAACCAATCACAATTATAATTGTATATCTAAAATAACATTTATTTTCTTTTAGTATTTATGACTTTTCCAACAGGACTGTAAACTCCATGAGAGTAGAGAATGTAGTGAACATTATTCACTGTTGTATTTGTGACCTTAAGGCACACACGTACAGTATTGTTTCCAAGTCAAAAAGTAACACATACACAAAGACAATATAAGAAAACTACAGACCAATATCCCTCATGAATATAGAAGGAAAATCCTTAACAAAATATTAAACGGTTCTCAGCAACGTATAAAAGCAATTATATATCATGACCAAGTGGAGTTTAACTCAGAAATACATGGTTAGTTCAACATCTGAAAATCAATTAATGTAATGCACTATATTAATACAGCGATGGACAAAAAAAAAAAAAAACATATTACCATCTCAACAGATGTAGAAAAAACACTTGGCCAAATTCAATAGCTATTTATGGTTTAAAAAAAATACTCTCAACAAATTTCCTCAACCTGGTAAAGGGCATCTCTGAAAACCTACAATTAATACCACCCATAGAAGTGAAAGACTATATTCTGTCCCCCACCCCCAATCAGGAGCAAGACAAGGATGTCCATTCTCATCACTTCTATTCAAGATTATACTGGAGATTCTGCCCAGTGCAATAAAAAAATAAAGATATTAGAGGCATATAGATTGGAAAATAAAAAGTAAAACTGTCTTTATTTGTGATGACAGAGTCATGTATGTAGAAGGAATATACATATATATATTCCTTATATATATATATATATATATATAAACCCAAACAACTAGAATTAGCAATCTAGGTTAACAAGGTCAGAGTATACAAAATCAACATAGAAAAGTCAATTTTATTTCTGTAAGCTAACAATGAACAATCCAAAAATGAAATTAAGGAAACAATTTCATTCACAATATCAAAAGATCAAAATACTTAGGAATATATTTAACAAAAGAAATGTAGAACTTGTACAGTGAAAACTATATAGGATTGTTGAAAGAAATTAAAGACTTAAATAGAGAAGAATTTCATATTCATGGATGGGAAAGACTTAATATTGCTAAGTTGGCAGTTCCTTCTAAGTTAACCCATTGATTTAATGCAATCCTTACCAAAATCCCAGAAGGCTTTTGTAGAAATTGACAAGAAGATCTGCAATTTATGGAGAAATACAAACAGAACAGCCCAAATCATTTTGAAAAAGGACACTGTCAGGGGCGCCTGGGTGGCTCAGTCGTTAAGCGTCTGCCTTCAGCTCAGGTCATGATCCCAGGGTCCTGGGATCGAGCCCCGCATCGGGCTCCCTGCTCAGCGGAGAGCCTGCTTCTCCCTCTCCCACCCCCTCTGCTTGCGTTCCCTCTCTCACTGTGACTCTCTGTCAATAAATAAAATCTTGAAAAAAGAAAAAGGACACTGTCAGAGGACTTACCTTACCTGATTTAAGACTTACTATAAAGCTTCTGTAATTAAGACAATGTGATATTAGCATAAGGATAGGCATAGATCAATGGAACAGAATAGAGTCTGGAAATAAACTATACATATATGGTCAATATATTTTTAATAAAGTTTCCAGGGAAATCTAAAAGGATAAGAATTATCTTTTAAACAAATGAAATGGTGCTGGAAAAGCTGTATATCTAAATGCAAAAAAATAAATCTAGTCCTCTTCCTTATACCATGTATAAGAACTTACTCAAGACAGATTGTAGACCTAAATATAAGAACTAAAACCACAAAGAGGAAAGTCTTTGCAATCTTGGGTTAGGCAAAAATGTCTTAGATATGACATCAAAAGGATACTCCAAAAAAGAAAACGTTGGTAAACTGGAGTCATCAAAACTGAAAACATTTGCTCTTCAAAAGACAACTTTAAGAAAATGAACTGACAAGTCATAAACTGGGAGAAAACATTTGCAAAACATAAACCTGATAAAGGACTTGTACCCAAAATACATATAAGAAAAAACTTTTAGGGGTGCCTGGGTGGCTCAGTTGGTTAAGCATCCAACTCTTGATTTTGGCTCAGGTCTTGATCTCAGACATATGAGTTTAAGCCCTGCACTGGGCTCCATGCTGGGTCTGAAGCCTACTTAAAATAAGGAGGGGAGGGGAGGGGAGGGGAGGAGAGGAGAGGACAGGAGAGGAAAGGAGAGGAGAGGAAAGGAGAGGAGAGGAAAGGAGAGAGGAAAGGAGAAAGGAAAGGAAAGGAAAGGAGAAAGGAAAGGAAAGGAAAGGAAAGGGGAAAGGAAAGGAAAGGAGAAAGGAAAGGAAAGGGGAAAGGAAAGGAAGGGAAAGGAGAAAGGAAAGGAAAGGAGAAGGGAAAGGAAAGGAAAGGAGAAAGGAAAGGAAAGGAGAAGGGAAAGGAAAGGAAAGGAGAAAGGAAAGGAAAGGAGAAAGGAAAGGAAAGGAAAGGGAAGAGGAGGGGAGGGGAGGGGAGGAGAGGGAAGGGAAGGAAAGGAAAAAAAAAGAAAATGAAAAAACTTATAACTCAATAATAAAACCAATAGCCCAATAAAAAAATGGCCAAAATACTTTAATAGAGACCTCATCAAGAAAATCAATGACTTGAAAATAAGCACAAGTAAACATGTTCAGTATTAGTACTCACTAGGGAAATACAAATTAAAACCCTAATGAGATACCACTGCACACCACTGCAAAGGCTAAAATCAAAAGGTTGACAATACCAAGTATTGGCAAAGATGTAGAAGGATGTTGCTTTTGAGGGAATTCATGGGAGAGGAAGATAAATGAGTGTACTGGGAACAATCAAACCTCGTGGAGATGATGTGGCTTATCCTTTTTTGATTGGGCAAATCTCAAATGGTTCTGCTAGGCTACAGGTTCTCAATTTAAAAATGAGAGAACTGTATTAAAGGAGCCATACAACTCCTTCCCCTAAAATGGGAATAGGTAAGGGGCGCCTGGGTGGTTCAGTTGATTAAGCAAAATCTTGATTTCAGCTTAGGTCTTGATCTCAGGGTCGTGAGTTCAAGCCCTGCACCAGAAGCCTACTAAAAAAAACCAAAAAAACAAAAAAACAAAAAACACAAGACAGCTAAGTTAGTCAGCTTTTGGGGCACCTGGGTGGCTCAGTCAGTTAAGTGTCTGACTCTTGATTTTGGCTCGGGTCAGGATCTCAGGGTCATGAGATCGAGCCCTGAGTTGAGCTCTGTGCTCAGCATGGAGTCTGCTTGAGATTCTCGCTCTCTCTCTCCCTCTATGCGCCCCCATTTATGCTAAATAAATAAATAAAATCTTTAAAAAAATAAAATGGGAATAGGTGGAAGGGAAAGGAAATGTAACTGTAGGCTAGGTAAATATATACATGAAGCTCTAAGTGGTTATGCTGAGCGTGTGTATGACAAGGAGACACCAGCATAATGCAGGCTAGGCTGGAGGTGGATGAGCTTCAAGAAGCAAATCTAGAGAGAGTAACATCAGACTCTGGTTGTCCTTGAAACCCTGGCTCTGGAAAACTGGGTTTGAAAATAATACAGAGCAATATAAAATATAGAAAAAAATATTTTTTTACTCTTACAGTAAACTGCTTTCTTCCCTCATTTGAGTGAAAATTTCCTAGGGATTTAATTCTCCAGGCAACCTCGTTGCAAATCTTTAATACAAAATAGTGAAACCAATTATCAAAGAGGAAGTTTTTATGTCCATCCTCCTTCTAGTGTCTTGGTTTTTCCTCTGAACTTTTCATATTGTGTTTAAGTTGAAAATAAGATTTTATATAACAACTGTAAGTAAAAAATGAGTCATTAATACACATCAAAGTTTGAATTTGACATGCCTGAGTATGTTTATTATACTTCATGAGTTATTTGGAGTGTCCTTTGTACTTAGAAAATTTTACTTACCCAGCCAAGGTGCACATCCTTATGAGACATCACTAGCTTTACTTTACAGGAAAGATTCAGAGGAAATCTGTGTGAGAAATGAATTTCACCAGAAAAGTATTTTAATAATTTGGTTTTTACTAATACAACCTGGTAATAATTCAGAATATGTACTGTCTGATTCAAATTTTGGCAGAACTATCATCTTCGTTTTTTCCTCTGGGCTGACACAGGAAAGCACACATATCATTTAAATTGTCCTTCTATGCCACAGAAACTTTATATAATATTGAATTCGTGAGGCAGTAATGGTTACACCATCCCACTTCACAAATGTAACTCTAACATGTGATCATCTAGTCACCATCTGTAAGGATCCTATAAAAGGAAAATTACTGCTTCACAAGGCAAGAATTTTCATTGTTAGGTAATACTTTCACTTTCAGGTGTACGAATGTTCAATATACAATTTTTAAATTAAAAAAACTGGGTATTAACACTATTTTTCTACTTATGAACATTGTGGTTTCAAAAAAATTCATAGATATGTTATACTATGATGCTCAAGAGAAATTAATAATCAATCACCCCTATTATTTGAATGGTCAATCAGTGGCAGCAAGTAAAGAATGGGGAGGGATTTGTTTGTACAAGGTAGACCATTTGATTCTATTGTGATCAAGAGTAGTGTATTCTCAAGAAGGATGGTTCAGTGGTTTACTTAGGCTTGTTTTGATTCCCATTGGTACTATAATTTATAATACTATGGTTTTTAACGTCTCAGAGTAAAAGGAGGAAAACATATTATATCAAGTAATTAACACTTTTAAAAGGAAAGAAAGTGCTTGCCTATAGTATAAAATGAAATATGATAGGACAAATTGAAGAAGGTCAAAGAAAGGAAGATGTCCTTCTTGTATACATGTTTCAAAAGGGCAAATGATGTTCAATGCTAAGGAAAAGATTGTAAAGACTACTCAATCTGATGTAGGTGCTACCATATTATATGATGTCTCTCAATCATCTCTTGAGGCTTGTAAATACTGCATGGAAAGTCGCCATCAAGGAAATTTCTAAGCCTTCTTTTAGAGTATTTGTTAAGTCTTCAAAGGCTTGAAAGTCCTCAAAGAGAAAGCAACTGAAGGGCTGGAGACCAGCATGCAAAGAATTGCAATTCAGGGGAAGTTGCAGAAGATTCAAGACAGTGAAGAAAGAACCATGAAGACAGACTACTTTTGTAGCTTTATTTCACATGAAGAGATGGCATCTGTCCACATCAACCCTGGAGAACTTCAGAGGCTCATCATCAAGGGAGGCAGCTCTCCTTAGAGATGAGTCTTGTTTGCAAATGAATGGCCTCTAGCACTTCAGTTACACAGGAGAGAAAAAGAACCTCCTCCAGGACAAATACCTAAATACCCCCTGCACAGTTTTTGCCATATTGGTATATCCCTTGGTATAATTTTTTATTTTATTTTATTTTTTTAAGATTTTATTTATTTATCTGAAAGAGAGAGCACAAGCTGGGGAAGGGACAGAGGAGGAGGGAGAAGCAGACTTCCTGCTGAGCAGGGAGCTCAACATGGGGCTTGATCCCAGGACCCTGGGATCATGACCCGAGCTGAAGGCAGATGCTTAACTGACTGAGCCACCCAGGTATAATTTTTTAATTGATTAAATTTTTTTCAGATTATAATATATTTTTTCAGACTATAATATATTTACTTGAAGTGGAAAAAACATATGACTATATCATAAATGGAAATCCAGGAAAGTTACTTTAAAAAGAAGGCAACCATTAAAATAAAAATAAATTAATTTTTTTTCAGTCCTTAGTTAAGTATTGTACCTTGCTAAAAGTTCTGGGGAGGTGTTGGAAATATAAAACCACAAGACTAAGCCTTTCATCTTGACTACTGAAAAGAGTTTAAAGAAAAATGAAAGGGGCAAAATCTTACATATCAGGTGGAATCATCTCTTACACCACTGTTTGTATGATCTAGTACGTGCATAAACGCTTAGATAGGTTGCTTTCAGTGTTTTGAACAAGCTTTATTCAATAATTTAGAAAATCTTTACTGTTTTTTTAACTTTCATTCTGTACGGATATTCTCTTGCTCTTATATTAAAATTCAAGCAGCTCCCTTGATTTTGCTGGTCACTCTGATAATAAAAATCCAAAGATCATATTAAGTGACAAACACATTATCACTTTTAAAATTGTCTTCTCTCTGCTACTGGAGCTGGCTATAGACAAGGCATGAGAGTCTTACTGCAAGGTTTTCTTTGTTAAGCTGAAATCTAGTTTCTGGTCTCTCCCATGCCTTGATCCTACCTTTGCTCTTTGGAGACATTCTGAATAAGCCCCACCATTTTCCTGTGAGGTAGTTGAGGAAACACATATAATTGAACACAGTAATCTTGGCTTTTCTTTCATTCTTCATTTAAGCCCAAGTTACTCTCCTCTCAATGGTTTCTCAAGATAAAATTTCCTCTTTAAAATTTTCAAACCTATAGAAAAGTTCAAAGATGAATACAATAGGTACCTGTATATTCTTCACCTAGATTTTACTTATGTATAATTCTTATTTTTCTGAGCTATTTGAAAGAAAGTTGGAAACATCATACCATTTCACACTTAACTATTTTAGCATGACAATGTGTATCTCCTAAGAACAAGGACATTGTCTTCAAAACGACATCATCATTATCTCACTTTAGAAAAATAACGGCAAGGGGCGCTTGGCTGGCTCAGTCGGTGGAATGTGTGATTCTTTTTTTTTTTTTTAAGATTTTATTTATTTGACAGAGAGACAGCGAAAGAGGGAACACAAGCAGGGGGAAGAGTGAGGAAGCCCGATACGGGGCTCAATCCCAGGACCCTGGGATCATGACCTGAGCCGAAGGCAGACGCTTAATGATTAAGCCACTCAGGCACTCCCAGAATGTGTGATTCTTGATCTCAGGGTTGTGGGTTCGAGTCCCAAGTTGGGTGTAGAGATTACTTAAAAATAAAATCTTTTTTTAAAAAAGAAAATTAACAGCAATTTAATAAAGTTATACACAGACCATATAAAATTTCCCTATGATACAAATAATGCTTTTTTAGCTGTTTGCTTTTCAATCTAGGATCATATAAAGGAGCTCACGCTGCATTTGGTTTTCATGATTCTTCAGTCTTTTTAAATGTAGAATAGTCCCTCTAACTTTGTGTGAATGTCATGACATTGCTGAAGTTAAAATTTTAATCCAGCCATCCTGACCGACCTCAATCTGACAAGTCAGGGTCAAAAACCTTTTCCAAACATAAACAGGCAAAAATAATTTAGAGGAAGATTAATATCTCCTTTCCTTTGATAACTTTTTTAGTAACTGCAATAGACATTTGGTTCCCGTGGTCAAAGAGACCATACCCCAGGCCCATTTTTTTTTTTTTTTTTTAATGAACACCTGTCATCCTGGATCCTCCCCATCTTGGACTCTTGAAATTCCATTTTTGACCTTGCTAATAAAACCTTCCTGGTGGATTCTTCCCTATTGGTTTGGATCACTCATGAAAAATAGCTGAGATTGATGTGGGAAACAAAGGCAGAAGAAAAATTATTAAATTTCCTTACAACCTACAGCCCATTGACAAGTCCTTGAAACAGGCAAAGTGACATTCCTTTAGGGACTCAACTGCCTCAAAGTTAATACTTTGCTAAAGGCAACAGGTAATCTTAGCCCAACCCCCAGGATCCTGAAAGTCTCCTTTAACATATAAAAATTCCTTTAGAAACTTCCTTTATCTCTACCTCCCAAAATACATGTTGGCAATCAGCCCCCAAGCATATGACCCACTGATATACATCTGAAGGGTCTCATGACTCAGGTTTTATTAGACGGTAATAAATGATCTCTTCCCAACAATAGCTAGCCCCCGCAAAGTCCTGGAAACCTTGCTTCCAAATTCCTTAGAGGCTTACATTATCCCTAACCCCCTCCCAACTTGAAAGTATATAATGGGCCACTCATTCCTTACGACCCCCAGTGCAGCTCTTTCTTCCCACGGGTCCTGTCCCCGTGCTTTAATAAAATCACCTTTTTGCACCAATGACGTCTCACGAATTCTTTCTTGGCCCTCGGCTTCGAACCCTAATGTCTTTTCCTACATCGGAGATCATTTTAAAAGTTGAATCTCCCCCTCATTCATATGGTTGTCACCCTGATTTGTGACATGCCCACACACAAAGAGCACAGCTTTGCAGCAGGAGAGAAGAGCTGAGCACAGGTGTTAGTCACCCAGGGAGGGCCAGAATGGGGCGGACTGACGGAGCCTTGAGACAAATGCAGGGTCTCGGGTTGGCAAGCAAAGAAAGATGACCCAGGGTCCCAACAATCCCTGTTTTATTCCAGGCAAAGGGCCAGCAAGGATGGGAGGGTGATGATTCCAAGATGGTACTGATGTCTTCAGAAGTGAGCAGTGAACCTAGAATGGAGTCTGATGTGGAACACTCAGAACCCGGGAGAGGGGCAGATAGCAGGAAGGAAATTTAGTGCCTGGGCCAACAGGGTCCTTGCCCTCAGGCAAAGGTTCAAGGCATATTTCCTGTCCCCAGGCAGGTTGCTGCATAAAGCAAGCAAGGCTTCCATGGAGAACTTATTTAAATAGAAGGTTAGAACTGGCTTTTATAACGGAGACAGAGATTGTGTGAAAAGGGGGTTGTGGCCTGGATCAATAGTAGAGCACTACCATTTCTGGATTCTACATTCAAAAGACTCTTTCCGCTCCCCCCCCCAAAAGACTCTTTCCCCAGGGCGCCTGGGTGGCTCAGGTCATGATCCCAGGGTCCTGGGTTCGGCCCCATTCCCTGCTCAGGGTGGAGTCTGCTTCTCCCTCTCCCTCTGCTCCTCCCCCAACTCGTGCTCTCTCTCTCAAATAAAGAAATAAAATCTTAAAGAAATATATTTAATTAAAAAAAAAAAAAGACTCTATCCCCAAACAGTGGTGGTTCCAGGGAGTATGTGTACATTTGTCATCATTTGCTCTACCTCCTCAAATAAGTCAGCTCAATCCTCAATTTACCTTTTGGCTCAGGACCTAGCTGAAAAACAAAACAAAATCTCAACATCCCCTCAAACCCTCTTCGTTAACACAACTTCTGTTTTATCAGACATCAGCAGCCCACTGTGTTTTCAGTTGAAGTAAATGAGTAATACACTTTGTATTCCAGGGGATTTCTTATGTCCTGCTTTCTCCAGACAATTCTCATGTTTAGCTTGGCCCTGAGCTTCTGGCAGATTGTCCTGGGTCTTCCTATAATACTCTTCCACTGCCATCCTCTAGAGCCTGTAGATTGTCCCTGGTGACCAGATATGCTCTATTCTCATCCCCAGTGCTATTGATCTTGCAGGTTGTAAGAGTAAAGAGAAGCCAGGTTGTGCTGCAGTAACAAACGGCCTCCCAAATCACAATGGCTAACACAAAGATTTATTTCTCATTACACTTCATGTACATGACAAATCAGTAAGCTTTGCTCATATTGCTTTTACCCTGGGACACTGGTTGATAGAACAGCCTCCATCTGGAACATTCTCATTGCTGAGAAAAAGGAGAAATGGCAAACCACACACTGGGTCTAAAAGTGACTGTCTGGAAATGACACATAGCACTTCTGCTGACACTTCCTTGGCCAAAGGAAATCTCATGGCCTGGCCTGACATCAGTGCTATAGGGAAGTATAATCCTCCCCTAGGGCACATGTATTCAGGAACAATCATTCAGTTTCCCATATATGTTGATGCTCTTAGGATATATGTTGCTATCAGGGCTCATGTGCCTATCAGGATCGATCTGCTTCTTTATCAGGGTGTATGTGCCATTGCAAAGGGACAAGAAGCTTCTGGGTCATTGGCTATGACTGAGTTTCTGGCTGGTGTATTGACCCCCTAGTTCCTCCCTAGGCCAGGTTTCCAGCATTTCTTCTTCTCCTCCTCCCGTCCATTGTGGGTTTCCGGCCTGCTTAGCGACCAAGCTTAGGTCAGGATTGATAAGCAAGGAACAAGCATGGGATGCCTCCTTTTTCTCTCTTGCTAACAGCTAGGTCACAGGTCTTCCCTGAGCTTCCTTTTTGGCCCATAGAGCTTCTTCCTGAAAGACTGTTTTTCTTTTATTTTGTTATTATTATATTTTTTCATCCTGGCCAACCATTTCAAAACACACTGCCAGCAGATTCAATTTTTCTTGTGTTTCTTTCTGGAGTAATTTTTTTTCTTTAGCACTTTTTAAAGCCCCAGTTCATTCTAGGTTTTGGCCTGCCTGGCACTATTGTCACAGGTTTCTGTCATTCTTTTTGATTTATTTCCCTGTAACTCAAATTTCTACTCAAGGCTGAGTACAAATGAGATCACATTTACAGTAATAACTCAAATTTCCCTGATTCATCTTGCCCCCTTGCTCCTGACCTCACCAAAGGTCTTTCCAGTTATTTCTTGGTGTGCCAGGAACAAGAGTTGGGGTCAGGAGTCCTATCACGTTCCTCTGTCTCGGCCCCTGCCCCACAAATATCCATTGTTGGTGGACCAAACTTGACACTTGGGTTATTTAGGACTCTGGCTGCAAGTCATAGAATCCAGCTTGAGCTAACCTAATCAAAATGGAGAGTACGGTAAGAATACTAGGCCATCTCTCAGAATATCTGGAATATAGCTGGGCCTCAAGAAAGTTCTATTAGACTAGAAAAAGGAAATCTTTAAGAATTTTTCCATATCTCTTTTACCTGCTCATTTCTGGGTGTCTGCTCTATCAGCTTGCCTTTGCAGACTGGCCCTTTCTGCCCTGTGAGCCCACACTGGAAAGATCCCCAAGTTCTCCCCAAATCTCAGATCCAATTACTGCTAAGAGGATGCCAGTCCCTTGGGTTTGATCAGGAGTCCAGGTCTGGATTTTAAGTTAAAAATCTAGCACAAGGGGTGCCTGGTGGCTCAGTCGTTGAGTGTCTGCCTTCGGCTCGGGTCATGATCCCAGGGTCCCCGCATCAGGCTCCCTGCTCCGCGGGAGGCCTGCTTCTCCCTCTCCCGCTCCCCCTGCTTGTTTTCCCTCTCTCGCTGTGTCTCTCTCTGTCAAATAAATAAAATCTTGAAAAAAAAATCTAGCACAAAAAAGTAGGGGAGGAGTCTGAGGTTCACTCAATGATTTGACAGAATCAGGTGGGAATGGGGGTGGGGGTGGGGAGAGAAAGATTTTTCTTGAGTTTGCCAGGACTTCCATAACAAAGTACCACAGATTGGGTGGCTTAAACAACAGAAATTTATTTTCTCATAGTTCTGCAGGCCGGAAGTCCAAGAACAGGGTGTCAGCAGATCTGGTTTCTTTTGAGGTCTCTCTCCTTGGCTTGCAAATGACCTCCTCCTTCTTGCTGTGTCCTCACATGGTCTTTCCTCCATGTCTGCACATCCCTGATGTCTCCCTGTGTATCCTAATCCCTTCTTCTTTATAAGGACACCAACTGGATTAGATTAGGGCCCATCTAATGGCCTCATTTTAATTTATTACCTCTAAAAGCCCCATCTTGAAATACAGTCACATTCTGAGTACAGAGGCTTCAACATATAAATTTGGGGTGAACACAGTTCTGAACACAGATCAACATCTGTTGTCTAACAACTTACCCCAAACTTTAGTGGTGTAAAACAAAAAGAAAATTTTTTTTAAGTAAGCTCTATGCCCAATGTGGGGCTTGAACTCATGACCCCAAGATCAAGAGTCACATGCTCTAACAACTGAGCCAGGCTGAAAAACAAAATTTTTTTTTTTTTAAGATTTTATTTATTTATTGTCAGAGAGAGGGAGAGACAGAACACAAGCAGGGGGAGAGGCAGGCAGAGGGAGAAGCAGGCTCCCTGCTGAGCAAGGAGCCCGATGTGGGACTCGATCCCAGGACCCTGGGATCATGACCTGAGCCGAAGGCAGCCGCTTAACCGACTGAGCCACCCAGGCGTCCCTGAAAAACAAAATATTTTACGAACTCATAGATTATGTAGGTCAGAAATTCAGAAAGGGCATAGTGGGGATGGCTCTTCTCTGTTCCATGATGTCTGGGCCCTCAGCTGGGAGTGACACAAATGGCTGGGTGCTGGTCAACAGCTGAGTGAGAGGACCCATTTCCGAGATGGCTTCTTTACTCACGTGTTTTGTGCTTGGGCTAAAATGGCTAAAATATATGCTTAGATGGTACTGTCAACCACAACAACTACGTGTGGCCTCTCCATGTGACTTGCACTTCCTGGTCAGATGGCAGCCTTGGGGAAGATGGACCTCTTAAATGTCCACTGAGGGCTCCAAGAATGAGTGTTCCAGTATTCAAAAAACACAGTGTCACTTCTGTACAATACTGACTGAAGCAGTCACAAGCACAGATAAAACAAGTGCCAGAGAATTTGTGGCCATGTTAGGAAACTGCCCCAATAGGTGTGTCCAAACTAGCTACTCCATCACTGTCCCATGTACCCTCTGTGAAAGGACTAATTTAATTCTCTCTCCAGACTGTTGGTTCTTGATATCCTCCAAAGTTTGTTAAGACTTTTAAACTTTTTTTAAGTTTATGTATTTTTTTTTTTTTAAGTAATCTCTACACCCAACCGTGGGGCTTGAATTCATGACCCTGAGATCAAGAGTCACAGGCTCTTCCAACTGGGCCAGTCAGGCACCCCTGCTAAGCTTTTTATCTGATTAATTCCTCTCAGCACTGATGTGTCAATAGCCACACTCAAGTTATTTTCTCGTCATGCATCTTCAGTTTGCAATATTTCAAGGCTTTTTCAGTATCATCCTCTCTCACAATTTGCTTGTGGATACTTAGGTCTTTCATATTCTGGGGAGAAAGTCGCACTTTTAGTATCCTTTTCCTAAACCATTTTGTTCAGTTGAAAGGAGTTAAAGGGGTGTTGAACTTTATTTATATTGAGATACAATGGACATATAACATTATATTAATTACAGGCGTACAACGTAATGATTCAATATTTGTATACATTGTGAAATGATCACCATGATAAATCCAGGTAACATCTGTCACCTTATATAGTTACAATTTTTTTCATGTGATGAGAACTTTTAAGATCTATTCTCTTAGCAACTTTCAAATATACAAGCTTTTTTCTGGAGTTGATTTAGTCCCATTTCTAAGATATATCCCTTGTGGAGTCTCTACTAAATGTCCTTTGTATTCAGTGAAGTCTCTCTAGTTTGGATGGAAGAAACTCTAATAATTAATGTATGGGCATGTGGACTATTCATCTTACAGCTTCCCAGTAATTGTTCCTTCCTTGGAAGCTGCTCTTTTCCAGCTTCATGGGGTCTCATCATATATAGTTACAGATTGGTATTTTGTCAAAACATGAGGGAACCCATGCAAATTTCTGAAGTTCTTTCTCTGTGTAGCTCTATCCTCTCTCGTCCTATAAATTCTAATTCCCTGAAATCTAATCTCTGTCTCATTAATCCCAGAAGATTGTCAAACTCTTTCTGTGTCATAGTCTAAGAATTATTATAGGACAGAAAACCTAGGAAATGGAAGGGGGGCTCACCTCTTTTATTCTTCTTTTCTCAAGGATAAAGTCCACTGTTAGCTTATATCTAATATCTAAAAATAGATGTTTCCTATATTTTGTCCACTTTTCTAGTTGATTACAGTGGGAGGGTAATTCCAGATTCTTAATCTCTCCTGGCTGAAAAAAAAAAAGGCAGGATATTTAAATACTTAATCAAAACATTCAAGCTAAGGAGCTTAGCTACTTCAATTGTGTACTAATCTATGTCCAAGCTTCCTGGAATTCAAAGATTATAAGGGCAATAACTTCTGTACCTGTTCTTTAAGAATATAAACTCACAACTGGCCGTGTACATCATCAAATACATTGAACTTTCTTCTGCATCAGAAACATTCCCAGTCGAAAGGAAAGAATTTTATTTATAGAATCCTCTTTTCCCTGGCCATTTAATTGTCTTTCTGTGTTTTCTTAAAACTGCTTTCTTATAGTCTGGAGCATATGTATGATTACTTCTTAGCTTTCCCTTCCCCCATTCTGATACTCTCAACTCTGATGAAACTCAGAATTCTATCATTTCCACATCATTGTAATTTCTTCATTTTTCTTTAGAATTTGGTCCAAAATTACTCCTTCCACCACCTGCTTCTAGGGAAAGTGATTATAAGGGCAGAATTTACCAGTGCTCTGCTTTTAGAAGATTGGGACTTTGCACAGACATCTGTCTGTTCAGGAGAAGTTCCCCATCCTTATTATATCTTCTTTCTAGGCCAATCTTGTAATCTGCATGAGGAAAGCATTCCTGAGGCAATTCTCCTATTACATTCACCCCATCTATTCTTCTCTGTGTTTAATTTCAGCCAAATGGCCTCTGAATCCATTTTACTGATGGGGAGAGTGTATAGAATTGGTCTTAGTATAGAATATGGCTCTTTCTAGATAACAATGTCTCATAGTTAAATGATGATTATTTGTTATTTTTCCCAGATCTCTTGCCCTCTATTATTTTGCATAGCAAGGGTAGGGCAGCAAGCACAGGCAACATTGTCAACAGCCATCAAACCCCCAGGTTAGGAGGAAGGAGTGTCAGGCTCAAGGAAAGATGGGTTAGTAATGTAAACAGAGAAGTGGAGGAGTGAAAGCAGCCATGTCTATTTTGGGTTTTGGGTTTTTGGTTTTTTGGTGGTGGTTTGGTAAATATAAATAGGTCCTGTGCCTTTTTTTTTTTTTTTACTGATTAGAATTCCATAAGGTTTAATGATTTTTGAAAACTACAATATATTTTACATGACCCATAATTTACTATCATACCCATATTGGCTCCTCTGGGATTTATACTAAAGGAATGTGCACACCCAAATAAAAAAATAGCTGGCTCTGTGTATCTTGAATATCAAATGTGAAAGGACCAGGTACTGATAAGCTAATTAGAGTATTAATTATATAAAAAGCAGTCCAAGCAGGAAACAAAAGTAATACAAAGTTTTTTAAAGTACAGTATTTATACCCCTCACCAGACATAACTGATAAGATAAAAGATCAATTTTTCCTAATGCTAAATGAAGTACATTTTCTCCCTCTTCAAATATTATGAACATTATTTCCATAAAACCATTAGATAAATGTGAGATGATTGGTTCCACCTATATTCAAATGGGTTCAGTAGCATTTCCCAGAACCATCATGCATATGTCACACACACACACACACACACACACACACATGCACACACACAGACACACATGGTTGGGTGAGGGAGAGAGAGAGAGAGGCTAGAGACCAGACAATTGTATACTTGAAATAAGAATGAATTATGTGATTATCATCCTAGTGTTCAAAAAGTAGTGACATATTATCTTGGAAAAATGCTTAAAAAATCATAGAAGATGGGGTGCCTGGGTGGCTCAGTCCATTGAGCATCCAACTCTTGATTTCAGCTCAGGTCATGACATCAGGATCATGAGATGGAGCACTGCATTGGGCTCCACATTCAATGTGGAGCCTGCTTAAGATTATCTCTCTCCCTCTCCGTCTGCCCCTCCCCCTATTCTCTCTCTCTTAAAAAAAAATACATAAAAGAATAGGATACTAAATTGTATTCTTCAATATGGCCAACTATGTAAACTAAAAGCACATACAATATTAGATGTGACTTCTGGTTAAACATTATAGACTGAATGCAAGTATTTCTCTGTTGCCTCCTGAAACCACAGTTAAATGATGACAAAATAATTGCTAAAAAAAAAACTAACAAAGAGAATACACCCAAAAGGTAAAAAAAAAAATGCCATTAGAGATACCAGTGGATGAGAGACATCATTTAAATTTTAGATCCCTGATAACAGATATGCAAGTGTTAACTGACTTGGAAAGCCAGAGAAAGCTGAAGAAGTAAGACATAAACAAAAAAGGAAGCCAATTCATGCCTCCATACCCATGAAAGGCTCAGGAATTTGTGAAGTTGATTATATCTGATAGCAGAGGTACAGAATTTCTTAACCATCTATTTAAAAAACATTTAGACCATACAGGTCTTCTTGTTGACTTCACACAACCAGACACAATCCCAGGCAAAATACTGAAGATTTATTGACCTGAGAGTTCAACCAGAGGAAGTCAAGATGTTCGGATTAATTATTGGATGGGAACTAGTAGAAAAAGAGGGCTATTAACTGAGTGATCCCGTTTCCCCTACTCACCTCCAAGAACACAACCTATCAAACTGTATACTTTTTTTATACTGAAAACTGGATTTCTCTCTATTCTGGCTTTTAAAAAAAGACCTACAGATATTCACAATTGGGTATTTCTTCACAAAATAGCCAGACTGTTCCATGCTCATGGATTGGAAGAACAAATATTGTGAAAATGTCTATGCTACCTAAAGCAATCTATACATTTAATGGAATCCCTATCAAAATACCATCAACTTTTTTCAAAGAAAAGGAACAAATAATCCTAAAATTCGTATGGAACCAGAAAAGACCCTGCATAGCCAGAGGAACGTTGAAAAGAAAAGCAAAGCTGGCGGCATCACAATCCCGGACTTCAAGCTCTATTACAAAGCTGTCATCATCAAGACAGTATGGTACTGGCACAAAAACAGGCACATAGATCAATGGAACAGAATAGAGAGCCCAGAAATGGACCCTCATCTCTATGGTCAACTCATCTTCGACAAAGCAGGAAAGATGTCCAATGGAAAAAAGATAGTCTCTTTAACAAATGGTGTTGGGAAAATTGGACAGCCACATGCAGAAGAATGAAACTGGACCATTTTCTTACACCATACACAAAAATAGACTCAAAATGGATGAAAGACCTAAATGTGAGACAGGAATCCATCAAAATCCCAGAGGAGAACACAGGCAGCAAGCTCTTCGACCTCAGTCACAGCAACTCCTTCCTAGAAACATCGCCAAAGGCAAGGGAAGCAAGGGCAAAAATGAACTATTGGGACTTCATCAAGATAAAAAGCTTTTGCACAGCAAAGAAAACAGTCAACAAAACCAAAAGACAACTGACAGAATGGAAGAAGGTATTTGCAAATGACATATCAGATAAAGAGCTAGTATCCAAAATCTATAAAGAACTTATCAAACTCAACACCCAAAGAACAAATAATCCAATCAAGAAATGGGCAGAA
>NC_138382.1:16822844-16875446 GCF_054177405.1 Leptonychotes weddellii
CCTAAGATTAATAGCCTTTTTAAAACTTCCTGAAAAATGGTTTATCTCAACCTCAGAACAAAATAAAAATGACTTTGTGAACAAAATTCTCAGCAGATTCAAGATTTTGAAGATCTGGATGTGAATGTTCTTGAAAGCTTTCAGGAACATTCATATAGGTATTGAAGAAGCACTAGGAACTTTCAAGCTTGTGCACGTCTCTTTGCTAAGGCCTCAATTTCTTATCACTGTGCCTTTGGGGAATGGTATTACTATAAAAGCCAAAACTTGCATATTAGATTTTTATAAATAATGGATTGTTTGTAAACGGGACAGCAGTGCCAATGGCAGAAAGAACATTGTTCAAAGACTCCTGAAAGCTCCCATGTTGTAATGCAGGAATTACCTTTAATAAGTGGACCCACTTACTATCAATAAATATGTTTCCATTTTACGTGCACTTATAAGGACTTGCTTGCTTACAAGGGGCAGGATTATTCAGTTTTTATAAAAATGAGATTACACTATGCTTATTATTCTAAGACAGGATTTTTTCATTTAAAAATATTAGAGACTTCGGGGTGCCTGGGTGGCTCAGTTGATTAAGCGTCCGACTCTTGGTTTTGGCTCAGGACATGATCTCAGGGTCATGGGATCAAGCCGTCCCATCAGGCTTGTGCTTAGCACAGAGTCTGCTTGAGATTCTTTCTCTCTCCATCTCCCTCTGTGCCTCCCTCCACTTGTGCGCTCTCTCTGTCTCTCTCTCAAATAAATAAAATCTTTAAAAAATATATTAGAAAAAAATATTTTAGAGACTTCTCTCCAAATATGTAGAAAGTTACATCACTCTCTTAATAACTGCATAATATTTTATAGCACAAATCTACTTCAGTTTATTCAACAATTTCCCTTTTTATAGATAGTAAGTCTTTTCTTTTTCTGTGATAGAATCAGATGTTTACAATCTTTACAATCTTTGTTGGTATGAGGAAAAATACCTTTTTGTTTTAATTGGAATTTCCCTGATCAACAGCAAGGTTGAGCTGATTTTGTCTGTTCCTTGGCCAATTAGAATTTTCTCTTTTCTAAATTGGTGTGCAAATGTTTGTCCATATTTTGATTGCATTGTGTAGTTTTCTTATCTATGAGTAGGAATAGTTTGTATATTAGACTTTAGTCACAAGCCTATCTTGTCTTTTTTTTTTAGCCATAGTTGTTCTTTAATTATTTCAGTTAATATTTCTTTTTTTTAATTAATTTTTTTTATGTAGCCTTCCACAATTCATTGTTTGCATATAACACCCAGTGCTCCATTCAATACGTGCCCTTTAATACTATTCACCAGGCTAACCCATCCCCCCCACCCCCCTCCCCTCTAGAACCCTCAGTTTGTTTCTCAGAGTCCGCAGTCTCTCATGGTTCGTCTCCCCCTCCGATTCCCCCCCTTCATTTCTCCCTTCCTACTATCTTGTCTTTTAAATGTTTATATTTTCCTTTACCATTAAGTAGTTTCAAAGTTTAGTGTTGTCAACATTTTCAATCTTTTCCTTTATGATTTGTTTCTGTGTCTTATTTTTTTATTTGAAGTTCTAATTGGCTTTATTCAGTGATTCATAAATCGGACAGTGTCCCATCCAGCAATTAGAAAGGAGTAGCTGTACAAAATGCTGAAATCTCTTCTCATCTGGAGACTATAAGATTTTTTTTCCTAAAATTTTTTATTTTTTTAAAAGAGTTTTATTTATTTATTTTACAGAGAGAGAGATAGCGAGAGCAGGAACACAAGCAGCGGGAGTAGGAGAGGGAGAAGCAGGCTTCCTGCCGAGCAGGGAGCCCGATGTGGGACTCGATCCCAGGACCCTGGGATCATGACCTGAGCCAAAGGCAGATGCTTAACCAATTGAGCCACCCAGGCACCCCTCCTAAAAGTTTTTGAAGTTTTGTTTTATCACATTTATGTCTTTGATCTATCTGGCATTTATATTTATGGATGGTGTGAGGTAGGGATCTGGTATCATTTCTTTCCATGTGCAAAGCTAATTTTCCTTCAATGTTGATTCTCTTCCATCCCTAAGGGATTGTCTTCAAATGCATATTCAAAGCTGGGTTGTTGCAGGTCCATATTACAGCTCACAGGAAGGGGAAAAGGAATAACCAGGGCAAGAGATTTTCTTTTAAGTGAAGCCGACACTAAATACACCAATTTTATTCCAATTCCAAAGCCAGAACTTAGCCACGAACCCATATATGGCAATAGGGAAGCTAGTAAACCAGCCTTTAGCTAGATGGCCATGTGTTAAGAAACAAAGTGAGATTGGATTTGAGTCAACAGCTAGAAATTCCCACCAATATACACTTCTACCATCTTCCTGAATAGAAGCAAGTATTTTTTAAGAGAGCAATAGTTTCAATTAAAATAAAAAACTTGGGGCTCCTGGCTGGCTCAGTCAGAAAAGCATGTGACTCTTGATCTAGGGGTTGTAAGTTCAAGCCCCAAATTGGATGTAGAAATTACTTAAAAATAAAATCTTTACAAAGAAAAAGACTGATGTTTGCTGTGATATTTTGGTACATACCTTTTGTCCATTAAGTGTAAAGAAATCCCCTTCTCTTCTTAATTTGCAAAGAGTTTTTTAACTATGAATGGATGTTGGATTTCTTTTTTTTTTTTTTAAGATTTATTTATTTATTTATTTGACAGAGAGAGAGAGAGAGAGAGACAGCAAGAGAGGGAACACAAGCAGGGGGAGTGGAAGAGGGAGAAGCAGGCTCCCCGCTGACCAGGGAGCCCAACGTGGGGCTTGATCCCAGGACCCTGGGATCATGACTTGAGCCGAAGGCAGACGCTTAATGACTGAGCCACCCAGGCACCCCAGATGTTGGATTTCAATGAATAATTTTTCCTCTGTATCTTATAAAGATGGTCATATGGTTCTTCTTTCTTTAATCAGTTAAAATGTTGTTTGCCTTAGAAAGACTTCTAAATTTTTCTACAACATGCTAAATGCTGTAATGCCTATCCCAAACTCTTCCTTGATGTCCAGATTTATTTATCCAACTATATCTTTGAGATTCCTCTTGAATATCTAATAGGTATCTTAATATTAGAATGCTCAATATCTAATTCTATTTTTACAGATGTATTTATTTATTTTAGAGAGAGAGCACGTGAATGGGGGTAGGGGCAGAGAAAGAGAATCTTCAAGCAAACTCTCTGATACAGGTTCCATCTCAAGACCCATGAGATCATGACCTGAGACAAAACCAAAAGTTGGACGGTCAACTAAGCAACCCAGGCACCCCAAAATATTCAATACCTAATTCTTAATAGAATCCATACACTCTTCTCTCCCCAGTGATTCTCCTACTTGATAAATGGCACCTCCATTTAGTTAATTTCTCAGCCTCATATTTGGAATCTACCTTATCTATTCCCCTTCTCTCACATCCTATGTCAAATCCATTGGGGAATCATACTAGCACTGCTTTAAATATATAACTAAAATTTTCACTCTTCAACACCTTCTATTTCTTCCATACTGACCCGTGTGGCCTAAGTTAAGTTCCTTAGGAACTGATTCTGAGGTGGAAATTTGCATGCAGAAAATTTACTAGGGAATTCTTTGGGGATAAAAAATAGTAAAGGATAAAACAAAGTAGGATTTGCAGAGGGAGAACTGAATTGAGATGGAGTTGCAACAAAGGCCTTGGGAGTTCCGGAACTGGGATGGTCCTTACCTCGAGCCTGGAGGCAAGGGGACTAGACTTCAGACCTCAGCAATGATTGCTGTGGTTGTCATTGGAAGCAAGCTGCCCTTGGGGAGTGGTGTTACGTTGAACATAGCAGGCTTTCTTTGAAAAATGGCAATTTCTAGAGAGGATCCAATTGACAGTCATCATGTACAACATTCTCAGCATCTTGGAGAATAAATTCCTCAGTCCTAAAGTAGGTGTCTTGGTGGCACACCACAGCATCCACTATGCTGTCTCCCCATCAACTCTTCCAGTCCTACTGCAATAGTTTTTTTAATGATCTCCTGGTATCCCTGCTCCATCAGATATCAAGACTTACTATAAAATTACAGTAATCAAAAAGGGAGTGTGGTACACAAATAGAAACAAGAAGAACAGAACAGAAAGTCATGAAACAGACCCACACAAATATGGTCTCAGGATTTACAACAAAAGGTGGACTTTCAATAAATAGTGAGGAGTCAAAGTATATGTGAAAAACAAATCTTGGCCACTATATCATGTGAAAAATTAAGCCTAAATGAGTTGAAGATCTAGACCTCAAAAGTAAAATTATAATATTTTTAAAAGAAAATACAGCTTCATGAGCTTAAGTTTGGGTAAAAATTACAGTTTATAAATGAAAACAATGATTATTGGACCATATTAAAATTAAGAACATAGAAAGGCAAAATATTTCCTCTACTTATTTTTAGGATTTTCAATTTATCACTGGTCCTCAGCAATTTGACTATTGTGTGCCTTGATGTAGTTTACTTCATGCTTATCTTGCTTTATTAAACTTTTTGGATATATATTGGGTATATATTTGGATATATATTATATTATTCAACCATTATTTCTTCAAAGTTTTTTTCTGCATCCTCTTTCCTTTGGGACTCTACTTACACATATTTTAGACTATTTGATATTTTCTCACAGGTCACTGAGGCTCTGTTAATTTACTTTTTAGTTTTTTTTTTTCCCCATCCCTGTATGCTTTATTTTGGATAGTGTATATTGCCAAGTCTTCCATTTCACTGATCTTTTCATTTGCAGTATCCAATATGTCAATTAGTCAGTAATTTTTTAGTTTCTTATCCTTGTTTTCAGTTCTAGAGCTTTCTGGAGTTTTTAAAACATTTTGTTTTCATTTTTCCTGATATTCTGTACTTATCCCCTCATTATGTTTTCCTTTAAAACCTTAACCTTGTTCTCCAAAGAAGATATACAGATGACCAACAGACACAGGAGAAGATGCTCATCACCACTTACCATCAGGGAAATGCAAATGCAAACTACAATGAGATATCACCACACACCTGTCAGAATGGCTAAAATTAACAACACAAGAAACAACAGGTGTTGGAGAGGATGTGGAGGAAAAGGAATGCTTGTGCGCTGTTGGTGGGAATGCAAACTAGTGCAGCCACTCTGGAAAACAGTATGGAGTTTCCTCATAAAGTTAAAAATAGAACTACCCTATGACCCTGCAATTGCACTAATTTACCAAAGAATTTACCCAAATAATACAAAAGCACTAATTCAAAGGGATACATGCACCCCTATGTTTATAGCAGCATTATTTACAATAGCCAAGATATGGAAGCAGCCCAAGTGTCCATTGAGTGACAAATGGATAAAGAAGATGTGATACATATATATAATGGAATATTACTCAACCATTAAAAAGAATGAAATCTTATCATTTGTAACAACATGGATAGAGCCAGAGAGTATAATGCTAAGTGAAATAAGTCAGTCAGAGAAAGACAAATACCATATGATTTCACTCACATGTGGAACTTAAGAAACAAAAGAAATGAGTAAAGGGGAAAAAAGAGAGGGAGGCAAACCAAGATATAGCCTCTTAACTACAGAGGTGGTTACCAGAGGGGAGGTGGGCAGAGGGATGGGTGAAATCAGTGATGGGGATTAAGGAGTGCACTTGCTGGGATCAGCACTCAGTGTTGTATGGAAGTGTGAATCATCCTATTGCACACCTGAAACTAATATTACACTGTATGTTAACTAACTGGAATTTAAATTAAAACAAAACAAAAAAATCCTTGATCTTGTTTTAAATCTTTGCTGCTCATTCCATCATCTCTGTGATTTCTAGATATTTTTCATTGGTTGATATTTGTCCTCATTATGAGCCAAATTTTCCTGCTTCTTCACATGTCTAGAAGTTTTTTATGCTAGATATATGCTAGTTTCTTGAGTATCTGGATTCTGTTGTCTCCTTAATAGAGCACTGAGCTTTGTTCGGGAAGGCAGGTAATTACTTGAGGATTAGCTTAATCTCTCTGTCTTCCTTACCAGATTTGTTTGGGAAAGCCCAAAGTGGCCTTTTCTCCCCCTAGTGTCAGATTAGCTGTGTTCCTAAATTGTGGCCTTTCTCTGGTCTCTATTACATGCTCTGGGTATTCAATAAATTCTCTCTCCTCAGGGTGGCCAGTATTCAAATGTCTCCCACCTCTGTGCCACCCAAAGATGTTTATCTCACAGCACTCTGGTTGTTGTTCTTTCCCTAGTGGTGGTTCTTTCCTGGCCTTGTGAAGTCTAACACCCCTCATGAGCAGCTTAGCATTTGGTCAATATTTAAGGGGTCTGCAATGCAGATTTGTGGATCTTCTTCTGTACATAGCTGCCTTCTCCACATTAGCCTTCCAGACAAATTCCAGCTACCGTAAGGTCCCTGGATTCTGATCTCTGTCTTCACCTCATTGAGACTGCTGTGCTGCTCTATTTAAGCTACCTCTCCTTCCACCATCATGCAGAAGATGTGTCTGTGCAGAAATCCGGAGTGCTTATGGATTTCATTTGTTTCCATTCTCTCGGGGATCAGTCCTGATATGTCTACTGGACACTGTCTAAAAATCTAGTTATTTACATATATAATAACAGATATATAGATACATATATATTACATACATATCACAAGAGTAATTATCTCATCATGGCTAGAAATGACTTAGATTATATTGGTTAATCAAGAAATCTCCATCCAGGGCTCCTGGGTGGCTCAGTCGGTTAAATGTCTGCCTTTCGCTCAGGTCATGATCTCAGGGTCCCGGGATAGAGCCCCACATTGGGCTCCTTGCTCTGCGGGGAGTCTGCTTCTCCTTCTCCCTCTGCTGCTCCCCCTGCTTGTGCCTCTCTCTGTCTCTCAAATAAATAAATAAAATCTTTAAAAAAAAAAAGAAATCTCCATCCAATGCTTGAACAAAATCAGGGTCCTAATAAGAATTTTGAAAGAAGGCCAGTGGTTTGTGGACTCAGATATTTGTTGAGAAGGAGGCCACTGTATTTTTCATTATAGATAATTCCATTTTATTCTCTGATCAAGGTTTTCCCCTCTTAAAGGTTTTCCCTTTCACTATAATGTGTCCTTTGAGGAATTACTTTTGTTTATCCAGCTCAAGATTCATTGTTTTTCTCTCATTTGAGAATTGATATGTTTCATCAATTATTAAAAATTATCCCTCATTAAATAAATAAATATTGCCATTCACCCATCATTCTCTTTATTCTCTCCTTTGGAGAACTTAGATGTGAATTGGACCTTTCATTCTATCTTTCAGTCTATCACTCTCTTTCATATTTCTTTTATTTTCACTGCATTTTTCAAGATTCCTCAGATCTATCCTTTATTTTACTAACTGTCACTTCAGCTGGGTCTAATCTGCTGTTTAACCTGTTCAATAAGTTTGTAATGTCAATAGTTACATTTTTCATTTCTAGAAAATTATTTGACTCTGTTCAAACATGCTTGTTCTTGTTCTTTTTTTTTTTTTTTTCTTTTTCTTTTTCCTAATAGTATCCTCTTGGGGCGCCAAGGTGGCTCAGTCTGTTAAGCATCTGCCTTCAGCTCAGGTCATGATCTCCGGGTCCTGGGATCGAGTCCCATATTGGGCTTCCTTCTCAGCAGGAAATCTGCTTCTCTCTCTCTCTCTCCCTCTGCCCCTCCCCACTGCTCATTCTCTCTCTCTCAAATAAATAAATAAAATCTTTAAAGAATTAAAAAATTTAAAAAAAATAGTATCTTCTTTTTCCCAGTACAATTTATCAGTTGCTTTGATCTGGGCTATAAATAACAAAAGACTGAGGGGAAATCATTTAAACTATGAGAAGTTTATCCCACAACACAGAAAATTCAGAGATAAGGCAACTCCAGAGCAGTCAAATTCAGTAGACCAGGCATATCAAGGACCTACAGTCTTTCCAACTTTCTACTCTCAATCTTAAGTATTTGGCTTTTGTCCTCAGCCTTTTCCTCTTATGGTTACAAGATGGCTGCAGCAGCTCCAAGGACCTCATCCTTATGTAGGTTGTCCGGTGGCAGAAAGGAAGATACCTCTTCAAACATCCCTTTGTATGATCAAAGAAGACTTTGCCAAAAGCCTACAGCAATTTTTTCCTCATTTATTATTAACCAGAATTTTGCCATAACATTCCTAAATTAGAAGGTGTTGGAATTACCATAACTGACATACCAATTATGATTTGCCTCCTAAGTCTGGGAAGGAACCCATTCTCTTCTGAAGTACATGGCTGCTTACAATCTAAACAAAAGTAGCATCCTACTACAAGCAAGAAATTGGACGAGATCGGGCGTATCCAGGGTGGTATGGCCGTAGACCAAGCAAGAAATTGGAAGAAAGAGCTATTTGGTACACAATCAAGAATATGTGCCACTGTATCTATTCCTTTAGAAAAATCTATCTGTGTAAATATTAATAAATAAATATTTACTTTAAAGAATTGTTCAGATCATTACTTACATTTTTTAGGGTCCTAATACTCCTGATTATCTGCTGGCTGTCTCAGAGTTGATTACTTCCTCATGCGACTTGTAATTATCTTATAATGAGAAAACTCTCATTAGGAACTTTTTCCCTGATGAGAATTTTATAAATACAGTGTTGTAAAACTGGTCTGTAGTTTTATTACTGGTTTGTTTAAATGTTTGCTTCATCTGGGATTCCCAAGACTTTTGACTCATCTAAGACCTGTTCTTATATTAATATTTCAGTGTGGGTAATGCCACACTAATGCATAATACACATTTTTATTCCACCTCTGCATAATTCAGATGTGGGACTTTGATGTCTTACGGCAGGCATGTTTGATTTCTATCTTGAGGCTCATATTTTGGTTCTTTTTTGGCTTAACGGGACCAATGAGCACAGTTTTTTTCAGTTTTCCTTTTCCAGAAGTAGCAGCTCTTCCAGAGACTTGGTTTTATCCAGAGTTTATCCTTTTCAAGGAGAATGTTTTGTTGCACACCTCCACAGAATACCATTCACACCAGAACTGTCTTTATGGCTGTCATTCACATTGTGCTTTGTGTCCTCTTAGCTGCTAGGGCTTCAGTTTCAAGCTTGTATCCCTGAGAGGCTATGTTTCATCTGAGCTCTCCCCTCTGGGGAAGGTCCTTTTTTGTTTTGAGCTCTGTTAAGTATTAAATTTTTTTATCCATATTTCATCCAGCAGCTCAATGTGCTTGTGGTTGAGGGTGACGGAGCTATGTTAGTTCTGTTTACCAAGTGAGCAAAACATTTTATTTATAAACACTTATTATCTACTTAATGTTTTATTTTTTTCAGATGGCATTTGGGAGAGTGGATGTTTAGAAAAGCTACTAAGTTCTGTCTACTGATTTGGTATTCTGCAAATCTTGTAGAACAAATATTAGGGTTTTATTTTGCTGTTGTTGATTTTCTTACATTTTGTCTGTATGCAGTCATACTCCCTGCAAATAATAGTTTTGTCTCTTACTTTCTAATATGCACACCTCTTACCAGTTTCTTTTTCCTGTGTTATTGCATTATCCATGTTTTGCTATGATGAATACTAGCAATCACCTTACCTAACTTCACTAGAGACAACTCTAAGTCACAATTTTTTTAAATCAGGTTGTGGTGGGCATGGAGATGAACCACCCAAATACCCTTTCAAGAGGGAACTCGCTGCCACAGCTCATAGTTCCTCAGCTACAGAGAGCTGCCTCAGCCAGTGATTGATCAAGGCAGGGGTATAAAAGTCCAACCCTACAGATCTAAAGCAGGACTCCACTGATGGGTCTCTCTCTTGCCCAATCCTGCTGTCTCCTCCCTTGCACATGGATTGATCCCTATCCTGTACATTGATCTCTGTATTTCTGTCTGTATTCTTGGCCACATCCTGTTGATAGTATGTGGACTTATCATAATCATTTATTTCCAGTTAATCTGTAATTTTAGCCTTTAAAAATCTCTAACCCAAGATTCACTTAGGAAACTTTAATTCCAGTTGTATGTGTGACTTAAATATACACACATATAGCTACCTTTTAATACTAATTTTTAGATTTTTTTTATTATGGTCAAAGAATATAACCTAATATATTTCTCTAGAATTTGTTGATATTTTATTTGTGGCCTAATGTTTAGTCCAATGCTATATATGTTTCATAGCTATTAGAAAAAACATGATTCTCTGTTCATTGGGAACACTGTTAACAATATACCTATGAAATCATTCTTACTAATTAGATATTCAAGTTTTCAAAGTTTTATATTATTTAAATTTTGACCATTTGATATATCAATTCTGACAGAATTCTGTTAGAGTTTGACACTATCATCATGCATTTTTCATTTTCTCAGCATTTCTAGAAGTATTTCCTTAATGTATGTCCTATGTTACTTAGGGCATAAAGATTTATAACTCTTTTATCTCCTTGGAGGATTCCACCTTTTCTCAAAAACCTTTTTAATTCGAGTATACTTAACTAAATGTCATATGCTTTATTTTGTGAGCCTTCACCTAACATAACTTTGCCCTTCCTTTTATTTTACCCTTCTGTTTTGTTTCATTTTCAAGGGGTATTTTTAACCTTTCTTGAAAAACAGTGCCTTTAATATGGATATTTTACTCCTCTTGTGTGTGAAATGCTTTTTAGATCTATACAACTTGGCCTGGAAAAGCAAGGAAATTGAAAAAGATAAGATAGGAGTAATTGGCATAAGTAAGAGTTTGTCTTTTCACAAGAAATTAGAAAAGTTTTGAGTGCTCATTTGTTTGTGTTTCAAAAGGGTTGCTAAGTCAGTATGTAGTTTGGACAACTGGCTGGAGACAAAGACATCCTGAAAGGAGACCTAATCTAAGAGTTTTCAGAGAGCAGTCCTCAGAAGGTGTGTTCTTCTGGCTGAGGGAAGTAGCCTGAAAAGCCTCGAAAAATTCTCTCCCTTCTGTTTCCAAGGCCAGAAACTAGAAGTGAAAATCAGTGAGTTAAAAAATATATGTTTGGGGCGCCTGGGTGGCTCAGTCATTAAGCGTCTGCCTTCGGCTCAGGTCATGATCCCAGGGTCCTGGGATCGAGCCCCACATCGGGCTCCCTGCTCAGCGGAAAGCTTGCTTCTCCCTCTCCCACTCCCCCTGCTTGTATTCCCTCTCGCTGTCTCTCTCTCTGTCAAATAAATAAATAAAATCTTTAAAAAAAAATATATATATATATATATCTTTGTAGAATCTAGTGGTCAGAGCCTGAAGTTAGAGTAAAAATAGAAAGGAGGACGAGAAAAAAAGAGGTATGAACAAAAACAACCCCCCCCAGGATTATTTTAAGACAACTGCAATAATATTAGTACATTTTAGGGCTCTGCCCAGGTTCCAAAAGCCATATTGCTACTGTTGAAGGCTCTCATAAAAAATACTAAAGTTGACCAGTTTGTTAGAAATGCTTACTTTCCTTTATACTGTTTATATTTGTTGTTCCATGTTCTCCAGTTTCCAATTGACAAAAGGCTATTAGGACTAACTCATAAAGACGATGGGCTTGGCCTGTTTTGTTTTGTTTTGCTTTTACACTGACAAAAAAAATGGCTGCTGAGTACAGATTCAAATACCTCTGTATGGGTGAGTGCTTTTTAATGTTCATGGGTGCCTGAGGCCTGTTTATTTTGGGAAGCATACTGGTATTCATTTCCACTAGAACATAGCAGAAGGAAGCCAGATCATTTCATTCCCACAAAAGGGGAGCAATAAATATTTTTTAAAAATATTTAGGAAAGAAGATCAGTGATAAGCAGGAACGTGTCAAGGAATATTGCATATTCTGTTTTAGGAACTTTCGAAGTACTCAGTGCCTGAGAAATCAGAAAAGCTGCTTTTGTTGTAAGGAAATGGCAATTTGAAAGTAATCTATTTCTAAATCTCAGAGGTAGTATTGTAAGCCTATCCAAGGGTCTGAGGTCTAAGTACAAAGGAAAGAGGAAATGAAAAATAGGGAACAAGAAGAACTCAATTTAGAAAAGAGATAACCTATTCCACTGAAGAAACACAGGACACAGATCCTGTACTAGGCCAAAGCCATTTTCATGCAGGGTTGTTTGAATTACCAATAGATTCCCAGGTGGAAGATCAGTTGAGTTGAGTCACATAGCGCAATAGATTTTAAAAAATAAGGTATCCCCAATTGGGGGGATATTGGAGGGGGGGATTGGCCTATTATTTCTTTCTGTGTTTTTACTTTTATATAGCTGCTCTTCTAAGGAGAAGAAGTCAATGGCTCTAGTAGGACTTCATTATTAAGCATTTCTTCAACACTCTTACCTGCGTGGCTATTAAAATAAACTTGCTTAGGAAAGACAAAGTTCTCAGCCACAAGGAGCTAGAACCTCAGACCAGAAAAAGCCAACTGACCCTCTAACCAAAAGTAGGACAGACATAGGATTCATAGCAGCTCATTTGATTTCCAGCTATAAACAACAACTACCCAGTCTCTGGAACAGAGGGATTCTTAGTTAATCTGGAAACAGCTTGGGATTATAGTAGTGAATCTCTGATACCCAGATGCATGGAGAATGATAAATTCCCTCCTAGCCAGGTGTCAATCTATTTAATTAAACTGATACAGCAATCCCTTTTTGAGTAATCTGTTCTATGAAAATAAAAGTACTAAGATTTATGCCCCAAAATGCCTACTGTAGCAATGTTTATAGTGGTAACAACACTGGGAGCAACCAAAGGCCATGATTAAGAATGGTCAAATGAATTCTGGTACTTCCATTCTATGGAACATTATATAGCTATTTAAAAATGAGTCGCCAGGGCACCTAGGTGGCACAGTCAGTTGGGTGACCAACTCTTGGTTTTAGCTTAGGTCACGACCTCAGGGTTGTGGGATCAAGCCCTGCACTCAGCACATGGAGTCTGCTTGAGACTCGCTCTCCATCTCCCTCTGCCCCCTCCAAAATAAATAAATAAATCTTTTAAAAAAAATAAAACAAAAATTAGTTAGGCCCCATCTATTGACGGCAGATACAGTAGCTGACATTTTTAGAATGCTTACAATGCAACAGCTTTGTGCTATATACTTTAGAATCTTACAAAATGAGAACAATTATTTTTCCCACTTTATTTTATGGATAAGGAAACTGAGCACAAAAATGGTTAAGTAATTTACCAAAGATAGTAGAGCTAGTTTTCAAGGAGCCAGGATGCAAGCCTAATCTGTTTGACTCGAGAATCTCTTTTTTATCCATACACTAGTTTACAAATTGCTCAGAGATGGAATGTAAGACAACATTTGAATAAAAGCAAACAAGGCAAAAAACTACATAATGAATTTATGTGTTAATATAAAATTGTATGGACATGAAGAAAAGAAGTGAGAGACCCAACTGGATTATTAACACGGATTACTCTGGGGAGTCAGGTGTGGGTGGAGATAAAAGGAGTGACAGAGCTTATTAACTATTTATCTTTGCATTGCTTTCCAGGTTAGAGACAGCACGTGTCTAATAGCTGTATCTCTAGTCTAGTTGATAAGGTTCTTTGTGCATCCACAATACATTCCAGAATTCATTCATTCATCCAAAGAACATTTACTGAGTTTCTGCTATGAGGCAAGCATTAAGCCAGGCATAGGAGTACATATATTAAAAATACCTAGGGGAGGCTCACCCAAGTTCAGGAGACAGACAAGTAGAGCATGTGATAAGTCTTACACCAGCAGCAGTAGTAATAATAATAGTAATAATAGGGACAGTTAATATGGGCAGGGGCAGGTCTGAGGGGGGTGGTGGGGAGAATGATAATCCTGAAATATTTCCCAAAAAAGCAGCACTACACAGCCTCAGCTTAGCAATCCCCTATGATCTTGACTTATTATTACTTCCTCCTTTTCTTTCATTTTGTTTTATTTCATTTTAGTTGAGCTCAATTTTTGGCTCAGAGAGGCAACAACGTAGGTTAAAAGAGCCTGGGCTTTGGAATCTGGCAGGCCTGGTTTGAAATTTTAATCTGTAATATACTAGTTGTAAAACCTTGGTCAAGGCATGTATAATTTCTCTAAAATTCAGGTCCTTCACCTGTTAAGGGCTGATAAAAATAACTATTTTCAGTCCAGGGTGAGTATCCTGGGCATCTATTACTGCATTAAAAACCTTCCAAAAATTGAACAAGAGGATATAACAATTTTAAATATCTATGCACCCAACATTGGAGCATCAAAATTCATAAAGCAAATATTGACAGACATAGAGGGAGAAATTGACAATAATACAAGAATAGTAGGGGACTTTAACACCCAACTTACATCAATGGATAGATCATCCAGGCAGAAAATCAGTAAGGAAACAGTATCTTTGAATGATACATTAGACCAGATGGACTTAACAGATAAATATAGAACACTCCATTCAAAAACAAGAGAATACATTTTTTTTTTTCAAATGCACATGGAACATTCGCCAGGATAGATCACATGTGAGGCCACAAAACAAGTCTCAAAAAGTTTAAGAAAATTAAAATCATATCATGCATCTTTTCTAGCTACAACAATATGAAAATCAATGACAAGAAAAAACTAAAAAAACCACAAACACACAGAGGCTAAACAACAGGCTACTAAATAGCCAATGGGTAAACAAAGAAATCAAAGAGGAAATTAAAAAATACATGGGAACAAAAAAAATACATGGAGACAAATGAAAAGGAAAACAGAAAGGTCCAAAATCTTTGGGATACAGTAAAAACAGTTCTCAGAGAGCAATTTATAGTGATACAGGCCTACCTCAACAAGCAAGAAAAATCTCAAATAATCTAACCTTATACCTAAAGGAACTAGAAAAAGAAGAACAAAGGCCAATGTTAGTAGAAGGAAGGATATAATAAAGATCAGAGCAGAAATAAATAAAATAGAGAAAAGAAAAAAAAAAAAAGAACGCCACACAACAGAAAAGATCAATGAAACCAAGAGCTGGTTCTTTGAAAAGATAAACAAAACTGACAAAGTTTTAGCCAGACTCATCAAGAAAAAAGAGAGGACCCAAATAAATAAAATCAGAAATAAAAGAGAGGAAGTAACAACCAACACCAAAGAAATACAAAGAATTATAAGAGACTACTACAAAAATTATATGCCACCAAACTGGACAACCTAGAAGAAATGGATAAATTCCTAGAAACAAACAGTCTTCCAAAACTGAATCAAGAAGAAATAGAAAATCTGAACAGACCAATTACTACCAACAAAATTGAATCAGTAATCCAAAAATTTCCAACAAAAGTCCAGGACCAGATGGATTCACAGATGAATTCTACCAAACATTTAAAGAAGAGTTAACACCTATTCTCCTCAAACTATTCCAAAATATAGGAAAGAAAGGAAAGCTTCTAAAAATGTTCTTTGAGGTCAGCATTAATCTGATACCAAAAATCAAAGACATTAAAAAAAAAAAAAAGAACAAAACAAAGCCCTATAGGTTAAAATCCCTGATGAAATAGATGCAAAAGTCCTCAGCAAACTGAATTTAAAAATACATTAAAAGGGGGCGCCTGGGTGGCTCAGTTGGTTAAGCGACTGCCTTCGGCTCAGGTCATGATCCTGGAGTCCCGGGATTGAGTCCCGCATCGGGCTCCCTGCTCAGCAGGGAGTCTGCTTCTCCCTCTCCCGCTCCCCCCTCTTGTGCTCTTTCTCTCTCTCACTCTCTCTCTCAAATAAATAAAATCTTTAAAAAAAAAAATACATTAAAAGGATCATTCAGCACAATCAAATGGGATTTATTCCAAGGATGCAAGGATGATTCAATACTCACAAATCAATCAATGTGATACACCAAAATTATGAAAGATACATAGTAACAGTACATTAACAATAACAAAATAACAATACATTAACAATAACAAAAAGCATAAAAATTATATAATCCTCTCAATAGATGCAGAAAAAGCATTTGACAAAATTCAACATCCGTTCATGATAAAAACTATCAACAAAGTAAGTTTAGAGGGAACATACCTCAATGTAATAAAGACCATATATGAAAAACCCATAGCTAACATCACACTCAATGGTGAAAAACTGAGAGCTTTTCTTCTAAGATCAAGAAAAAGGCAAGGATGTCCACACTCACCAGTTTTACTCATCATAGTACTGGAAGTCCTAACCATAGCAATCAGGCAACAAAAAGAAACAAAAGGCACCCAAATTGGAAGGGAAGAAGTAAAACTGTCACTATTTGCAAAATGTATTTCTATACATAGAGAACCCTAAAGATTCCACCAAAATCCATTAGAAGTAATAAATTAATTCAGTAAAGTTGCAGGATACAAAATTGATACACAGAAATTGGTTGCACTTCTATACACTAATAATGAAGTAACAGAAAGACAAATTAAGAAAAAAATTCCATTTACAATTGCACTGAAAAGAATAAAATGCCTAGAAGTAAACTTAACCAAAGAGGTGAAAGACCTGTACCCTGAAAACTATAAAACATTAATGAAAGAAACTGAAGACAGCACAAACAAATGGAAAGGCATTCCATGCTCATGAATTAGAAGAATTCATATTCTTAAATGCCCATATTACCCAAAGCAATCTAAAGATTAATGTAATCCCTACCAAATATCAACAGCATGTTTCACAGAACTAGAACAAATAATACTAAAATTTGTATGGTACCACAAAAGACCCTAGAAAACCACAGTATTCTTGAGAAAGAACAAAACTGGAGGTATTACAATCCCAGATTTCAAGATCTACTACAAAGCTGTAGTAATCAAAACAGTATGGTACTGGCACAAAAATAGACAACACAGATCAATGGAACAGAATAGAGACCCCAGAAAAACCCACACTTACAAGGTCAATTAATCTACAACAAAGGAGGCAAGAATATAAATAGGGAGAACACAGTCTCTTAAATAAACAGCGTTGGGAAAACTGGGTAGCTACATGCCAAAGAATGGAACTGGACCACTTTCTCACAGCATATGCAAGAATAAACTCAAGATAGATTAAAGACCTAAATGTGAGACCTGAAACCATAAAATTCCTAGAAGAAAATATATGGAGTAATCTCTTTGACATCAGTCTTAGCAACATTTTTCTAGATATGTCTCTGCAGGGAAGGAAAACAGAAACAAAATTAAACTATTGAAACTACACCAAAATAAAATGCTTTTGCACAACAAAGAAAACCATGAACATAAAAAAAGGAAATCTATTGAATGGGAAAAGATATTTGCAAATGTTATGTCTGACAAGGGGTTAATATCCAAAATATATAAAGAACTCACACAACTCAACTATCAAAAAACAAATAATCCAATTAAGAAATGGGCAGAAGACATGAATAGACATTTTTCTAAAGAAGATATCCAGAGGGCCAACAGACACATGAAAAGAGGCTCAACATCATCCATCATCAGGGAAATGCAAACCAAAACCACAATGAGCTATCACCTCACATTGGTCAGAATGACTAGAATCAAAAAGACAACAAATAACAAGTGTTGACAAGGATATAGAGGAAAAGGAATCCTCATGCAAACTGTTGGTGGGAATGTAAACTGGTGCAGCCCTATGGAAAGCAGTATGGAGTTTCCTAAAAAAAATTAAAGAAGAAATACCAGGGGCTCCTGGGTGGCTGAGTTGATTAAGCATCTGACTCTTGATTTCAGCTCAGGTCATGATCTCAGGGTCATGAGATTGAGCCCCATGATCTCAGGGTCATGAGATTGAGCCCTCAAGCTCAGCAGGGAGTCTGCTTGGGATTCTCTCTCTCCCTCTCCCTCTGCCCCTCCCTCTGCCCCTCCCCCTGCCCACACTTTTTCTCTCTCTCTCTCTCTAAAATAAGTAAATAAATCTTTAAAAAAAATAGAAATACCATATAATCCAGTAATTCCACTACTGGCATTTACCGCCCCCAAAAAGACATATGCACCCCTATGTTTATAACAGTATTATTTACAATAGCCAAGATATGGAAGCAACCCAAGTGTGTCCATACATAAATGAATGGATAAAGAAGAGGCAGTGTGTGTGTGTGTATGTATATACATATATATGTACACACACATACACATATACACACAAACACATATATATGTGTTTATACTCACACACACAATGGAATATTGCACAGCCATAAAAAAGAATGAGATCTTGCCATTTGCAATGATATAGATGTACCTAGAGAATATTTTGCTAAGCAAAATAAATCAGAGGAAGAAAAACACCATGTAATTTCACTTATGTATGTAATCTAAAAAACAAAACAAATGAATAAACAAACAAAAACCATACTGTTAAGTAAAGAGAACTGGTAGTTGCCAGAGAGCAGGTGGGTGGGGGAATGGGTGAAACAGACGAAGAGGATTATAGGTACAAACATCCAGTGGTAAAATAAGTCAGTCATGGAGATAAAGATTACAGCATAGAGAATATAATCATTAATATTATAATAACATTGGATGGTGATGAATGGTGACTACACTTATCATGGTTAGCACTGAGTAATTATTAGAATTGTTGAATAAGGGGCGCCTGGGTGGCTCAGTCATTAAGCATCTGCCTTCGGGTCAGGTCATGATCCCAGGGTCCTGGGATCAAGCCCCGCATCAGGCTCCCTGCTTGGCGGGAAGCCTGCTTCTCCCTCTTCCACTCCCCCTGCTTGTGCTCCCTCTCTTGCTGTGTCTCTATCAAATAAATAAATAAGATCTTTAAAAAAAAAAAAATTGTTGAATAAATGTGTTGTACACCTGAAACTAATATAACATTGTATATTAATTATATTTCAATTAAAAAACTCCCAAAATTTAGAGATTTAAAACAACTATGTAGCTCATTTTGTTTGTGAATCTGCAATATAGGTTGGGCTTGGTGGAGAGAGTTCATTCTTGCTCTACGCAGTATTAGTTGGGACAATGTGACTATGGCTGGAGGATCTACTTCCTGGTTCACTCTCATGGCAAATTGGCATTGGGTCCTCTCCATATTGGTCTCTCCGAGGCTCTTTGGACTTTCTCCTAGCACGCAGCCTAGATTCTAAGAGCAAATGTTCTAAGAGGTAAAGAAGTACAAGCTGGCAATCACTTCAGGCCTGGGCCCAGATATTACTGGACTTATACCTGTTACAGTTTATTGGTCAAATCAGTCACAGAGCCTTCCCGGGTTCAAGAGAAGGATTGTGTTAGGATACTTTGAGGGATACAAGTCTATACAATTCACGGCCAGAGAAATTCCTGAGGCAAAGAAATTCAGCTTCTGGCAGTGGGAAGTTGTATGATGTGAACTGAGGAGATAAGGTTGAGGGGACATGGCCAGGACACCAACAGGGTAATACTCCTACCTGATCCACCCAGTGCTATAAGCTCTTGAGTATTTTTAAGAATCTTTGACTATGGAAACAAATATGTACTCAATAAATGATTATAGAATGAATGAATGAATGAATGAATACAAGAAAACTGGCTCCAAATGTAAACAGGGGGAAAAAACCCTAGAACCTAGCATAACAGAGCAGGGGTCTGCAAACTATAACCAGTAAGCCAAATTCAGTCTGCCATCTGTTTTTATAAATAAAGTTTCATTGGAACACAGTTGTACATATTTGCTTATGTGTTGTCTATGGCTCCTTTCTCACTACAATGGCAGAGTTGAGTCACTGTGACAAAATCTATGGCCCACAAAGCCAAAATATTTACTCTATGTTTCCTTATAGAAAACATTTGCAGGCCTCTGTCACAGAGTACTGAAATCTGAACAGGCCACAGTCATACTTCTTATCAGTTCTCCCTTATTGCCTGGTCCTTCCTTTTATTTTTATTCATCTACCACTACGTACCCAAGGCTTAGTAATAACTTAAGGGGAAAGTTGGGATTTAATCCTAAAATCCAGAAAAAACAGCTTGACTTGCACCATTCTTATTTTAACAGATGCAGCTACATGAATGGAGGTAGGAGGGAAGAGGCAAGGTTAGAGCAGAGAATCGAAAAAGTAAAAGATGGTTGTTATTAAACAATCCATTTAACAGCCCTTTTTCTATGATAGGGTCTGACCACGTTATATTTATTCCACATTTGGCTGCCATCTTGCCAAGGAGGCTGCGTTGGGTACCCATCAGGGTGCTCAGTAGCAAACAAGAGAAACAAATTCTGGGTAATTTGCTCAGAAAAGACTAAATTAAATTATATGAATAGCTCACTTCCTATGCAGGAAGGCTAAAGAACCAGATCTAGAGGCAACATAACAAGGAACAATATCCCAAATCTATGAAACTGGTCCCCTGAAGGTCACCCTTCCTCTGCTGCTGGACCAGAAAACTTTCTTGTGCCATTCTACCACCCCTTCTGGACGTTGGACCTGGATACAGGAAATATCACTACTGCCTCTGGAAACTGAAGAGTGCCACCCTGGATGCCACCATCCTCATAACTGATTACGCACAGATTCATTGTGGCACTAGTTTCTGAGTCTCAGTCTGACACAGGGGCACCTGTTTGGTGAGTTGTAAGCCACAGGCTTGTGTTTTAGCATCAGGGCAGTAAGAGAAAGTGAGAATCTGGCTTCCATAGTTAGAAGTAATCTGTCCGTAACCCTAAGGATCCTCAACTTTGAAATTTTCTTGACTTTCTTTAATGTTCCTGTGTCCAAATTTCCACAGGAGCTTTGAAAGATGATATATTTTTTATATTCATCTGTAACAATATTTACTAAGGGTGGGCTGCATGAGAGCAATAATCCATGCTTTGATTATGGGCACATTATCTCATCTTGGTCGCAGTGTGGACTTACCTCACTTATCAATGGAACAGTTACTGGTTGTGTTAAATTTGCCATTTCTCAACTCTCAAAAAACCTTCAATATTAAATAGAGAACAGGGATGTGGGAGAAAGGGAAAAGTTTTTTTAAAATGATTTTTAATGTATCTGTAGAAGGAAGTATGAACATGCTTCCCCACTGATAGGAAAGAGTCTGGATAGAGGAAAAGGTTGAAGATACACTGATAGGGGACAATGGGTGGAAAGAAGCAGTTTGATGATATTTTGATGGTATTATAGCCCAGAAACAAGGAATGTCCAAATCATGACTTGATATTCACCACTCTTCCCTATGGAATTCCCAATGGAGGGAACCAAATGTGAATAGGCAAAAAGGAAATACATTATTACCTTCTAAATCATTAGACAAGATAAGCAATACAAGACTGTTTCATTAAGTCTATGTTTAAAAGCTCAGCTAAGACCTGTAGACAGAAGTAAAGCATCCTGCTCCCCCACATGTCAGCAACACACTTAGTTGTACTTGCAGACCCTAGTCCATTCACATATATAACTTCAAGGAATAAGAAAGTAAGCACAGTGTTTTACAATCTGGGCATTACTTAAATTTTCGATGAGATAATTCTTTGTGCATAAAGGGAGTGCTAATCTGTGCATCATTTAGGAGCATCCCCTGACCTCTACCCACTAAATGACAATAGCACACACACCCTTCCAGTTATGACAACCAAAAATGTCTCCAGACATTGACAAACGTTCCTGGGAGGCAAAATTCCCCTGGGGTTGGGAACCAATGGAGAAGAGAATGGCTGGCCTGTCTCTGGGAAGCAGATTCCGCTTTGTTCAGAGGGAGAAGCAAAAGCATAAGCTCTACATGGGTGCAAACTTTTCAAATGCAGTAACCCCACCCAGAAGTAAAAGCAAAGAAACAGAAAACACCCAGTGAATGTCCAGGGCTCTTGCTATGTTGATTAACAACTCTGTCCTCCTCAGAAAACCAGTATACATCACTTTCATTTTCATATTTGATTTCCTCATCCCCTTGGGATTGCAAACACAGATTAAGGTCCACTGATGGTGGGCTATCCTCCAGTCATAAGGGTGTAATGGATAATTTTGTGTGTCACCTTGACTGGGCTAAGGGTTGTCCAGATAGCTGGTAAAACATTATTTTGGGGTCATTCTGTGAAGGTGTTTATGGAAGAGATAAGCATTTGAATAGACTGAGTAAAAAGAGATTGTCCTCACCAATGTAGGGAGGCAACTTCCAATCACAGAGGGCCTGAATAGAACAAAAAGGTGGAGGAAGAGCAAGTCTGCTCTCTTGCTTGAGATAGGACATCCATCTTCTCTTACCCTGGGACACAGGCTCTTCTGGTTCTCAGGCTTTCAGACTTGGCCTGAGATGTACACCATTAGCTCCCCTGGTTCTTACGTCCTGGGACTGGAATTACACCAACAGCTTTCCTGGGTCTTCAGCTTGCAGAGGGCAGACTATGGGCTCAGCCTCCATAATTGCGTGAGCCAATCTTTCATAATAGTCTCTCTCTTTTTCTCTCTCTCTCTCTCCATCCTTCCTTCCTTCCTATTGGTTCTGTTTCTTTGGAGAACCCTGACTAATACACAGAAATAAGGGAAGCTTCCTAGGACACTAAAACTAAGAAAGCTCTAGGCAAATAAGGATAAGTTGGTTACCCTATCAGAGCCCAACAGTATTTTAAAGTAGTGGAGCTTCCCTCAGACTTGGAAAAGTTCCCCCAATATCAATCACTTCATCAATTTTCCTTGGAACCATCGAGAATCTGTTTAGTTAAGGTATTGTCCCCAAAAGCCTCTGAAATGAGCCACAACAGTATATTAACTTAACCATCACAGGTTACTTAAAGTAAGAAATTCACCTTCTATTCTATTTTCCATCCCCTATGTACAATCATGATGTTCAGACTGACTCACCAGAATTTATATTACAAGTCTAAATAAGACAAAGAATAACTTGAACTTGAAAAACATGAATTTTCTCCCATTTAATTCACTAGAGTAAAATGGAAGTCCTAAAGCAAAATCCCCCTCCTTCTGGTGAAACTAAAATCTGAAAGAACTTATAGTCCATTTTTCTTGCCATCCTCATTTCTTATTTTATTCACTCCTAGTTGGGAGTTGGTTCACTCACACGGAGTAGCAATTCCTTTGTTCACAGCTGTGGCCTGGAACATCTTCCACTTAGATGGGTGAAGCTCTCTCAAACCCCTCTAAAATTGGGTTAATCCAAACTGACTTGTCTCACTGCTCTGGTTTTCTCAAGTTCGTAATGATCAGCAGAACATGTAGAACATCAGTAGATCCTACACCCACAAAATACAAACTAATACCAAGTCGTGACAGCAACTTCTTTCCAAGCAAAGTTATTTCTCTAGACCCCAGCATATGGTATAATCCAGACCACATTCATGTTGGCAGTCAAAGAACAGAGCAGAGACTTAATGTTTTCTTGGGAAAGGTGGGTAGGCGAAGAAAACAGTGGAGAGACAATCAAAGACATGTTTCATATTCTTCCTTTTCTGACTATAAGACTAACCTATTTCATGAGATGATCACATTCCTTTTCAAGTTTTGAAGCAAACCTGAGTCCTGAAGGCATTTGGGCACAATCTTTTAAATTTCCTTTTCAGCCCTTAGATTTTAATAATATCATTGAATTTTCTTCTTTGTTCTCTACATCAACCTAAGGGTTTCCGTTTCTTTAAACATTTGCTTAAAACAAAATCATCCTCCATGCCAACCCCTACCCTGACCCCACCACAGTTGAACTCCCAAGCTTGACTCATATCTGTAATTTGAGCTTATGAAATGTTCAAGTCAGAACCATCATGAAGGCATGTGCTGGTACAGACCATGATGGTGAGGGACCAGAGAAATGAATTCCAGGAGCTGAGGACAAGCCACATGAATCCAAAGCTGAATGCCACAGTGATTTTCTTTTCCTTTAAGGAGACACTAGATTTGTAACTACCATTCTAGCGCCACCTACCCATGCCAAGCACTAAGAATTTAAATCCCAAATGTTTCACACATCAGTGTTCCCTAGTCCTCAGGAACTAAATGGCTTTTACACTTCAAAAACTGGCCCACAGTCACGGCTGAACAATACAATGAAGGGAAAAACAAGCTCTGGTGGCAAAAAAAAAAAAAAAGTTCTGTACTTACCAGTACCTAAAACACTTATATATTGAAGCACTGCCTATCTTGAGATGACCATCTTCTGACCCCCAAAGTACCTCTTTTCCTAACAATCTAATATTAACTCAAATGACAGTGTCAGTTATCATAGATGCAGTGAGACTCAGTCTCCCTAAACTGTACTTTGGCCCAAATACTAGTTCTTATGTATATATCCTCATGAGCTCACACTGGATGTCAATATGTACCTGTTTGGTGAAAAAGACTAAATGCTATTATGATAACAATCCTGCCCTGATTGTTTACCACTCACTGCTTCTCCTTATGGGATTTCACACCAAATAGGTGTAAGAAAAAATGACCAAATGGGAAACAAATAGCTCTTTATTAATAGCAAAAACCATACACAACCATAAACCTACACCGGTGTAGAGCAAGCCTGAAGGTATGCCACCATAGTTCAAAACACTTTGGGTTTTCTAGAAAATAAAAAACTGATGGCAAAACCCAAGAGAGCTGAACAATTTTTTTTTAAGATTTTATTTATTTATTCATAAGAGACAGAGAGAGAGAGAGGCAGAGGGAGAAGCAGGCTCCCCGCTGAGCAGGGAGCCCAATGCGGGACTCGATCCCAGGAGTCTGGGATCATGACCTGAGCCGAAGGCAGACGCTTAACCATCTGAGCCACCCAGGCGCCCCTAGAGAGCTGAACAATTCTTAATTTCACATGATAAAAAGGAGAATATTGCAAGGAGAACCCCGAAATATGCCCAGGTTAGAAACTGTTTAAGTTAAAAGAAATACTTGCTCATGGAAAATTAATTAAACTCAACAAACAGAACTAATCCTCAGAGAAGCAGAGTCAATATAGGGAACAGAAGAAGAAAATAGTTGGTAACGTGAGAGAGATTTGATAGGATATTTTACTAAGGGGGCAGGAAAAGGCTGCTGTGAAAGATAAGCATTCAGGAATTTGGGAAATTAAAAACGTAATTCCTGAAACACAAAACTAAACTCAGTGGAAGGCTAAATAGCAGGATGAACCCTACTGAAGACAGAATTAGTGAGCTGGAATATCAATCACCTTATTTTTGCAGAGAACATACAAAAGAAAAAAAAGAAGAAAAGATGAGACACAGGGGCTCTAAGGTCTCAGCTTCAGGACAATGGAATGAAGAAAATCAAAGCACAGAAAAATCTCCCTGGGCTGAAAAAAAGCTTGAGCATCCATTTTAGAAGAATCTGCCTTACCAAATAGAGAGCAAGAAAAACAATTATTAAAATACCTACAAAAATCCTAATAAAATTTCAAGTATAATATGAATATACTAAATTACCCAGAGAATAAAAAATTACAATAGGGTAAGAATCAGATTGACTTCAGATTTCTCATTTGAAATATGGGATGCCAGAGGGTGAAGCAATAATGTCTTGATGTTTCTGCAGGAAAGTCTGACCCAGAGTTCCTTATCACTCTAAACCAGTATTTAAGACTGATGGCAGAAGAAATGTTTTCCATGAAACGTATCACCCATAAAGCCTCTTTTTAAAAGATTTTTTATTTATTTGACAGAGAGAAGACAGCGAGAGAAGGAACACAAGCAGTGGGAGTGCGAGAGGGAGAAGCAGGTTTCCACAGAGCAGGGATCCCTGGGATCATGACCTGAGCCGAAGGCAGACACTTAACGACTGAGCCACCCAAGCGCCCCTACCCATAAAGCCTTTTATACAGAATTAAGCAAGAATGTATTCCAGAAAGAAGAGAGTATAACCCAAGGAGGAGGAATATATCAAATAAAAAAGCAATAGTGAATAAAAATACATCTAAAAATTGATATTAAGGCTGAGTAGCATAATACAAATGTTTTGATGTCAGCAACAATAGAAGTATAATACAATTTGATAGAATTTGATAAAATTTTGATATAAAATAAATTTGTAGATTATTTCAGAAAAACATGGAAGTTCTCAGAAGCAGTGCAAGGAAGGGCACCTGTCTGGCTCAGTCGGTTAAGCATCTGACTCTTGATTTCGGCTCAGGTCACGATCTCAGGGTCGTGAGATTGAGCCTTGAGTCAGGTTCTGTGCGGGACGTGGAGCCTGCTCAAGAGTCACTCTCTCTCTCTCTCTTCCCCCCAACTCTGCCCCTCCACCACCACCACCATCCTCCCTGTCCTGTACTCTCTCTTGCACTCTCTCTCCCTGGGGAAAAGAAAAAAGAAGAAGCAGCAGCAGTGCAGGAAGATTTTGATTGCTGGGGGTAGGGTTACAATGGGAGGATCAGAGAGAGGTGATGGGTCCTGAAGAGTTTTGATGCTGACAGAAGAACATAAGCTAACAGTTTTATTAGAGATGGATCATTTAGCACTTTTCTATGAAAAATTCTTAAGTCTGGAACACATTTATCCAAAAAGGTTTCAGATAAGAGATTGTGGACCTAGTAGTCATTTAGTAGAAGGTATGGCAGAGAGCTTTTGCTCTCACAGTATGTAAGGCTGTGTTCTGGATAATACTGCAATTTGCTAATGCAATAAAGTTCTTAAACGGAACAAGAAGAAGCTACTTAAAAGAAAAAAAAAACCCGTATTGTTTAAAAGACCAGGAGATTGGTATTCCTCACAATGCAGTGTGGCAACCACCTACAGCAGATGCTCTGAAATGCCTATTACAGATTCTAGGGCCACATGGCAAATGTTCTAAGTAAGTTTCTGTGGATGAGGCCCTGGAATGATGTTCATCTTCCTTAGAACTCCAAAAGTTCTTCAGGTATATCTCTCATATCATTTCTGTCTCTCAGCTTTGTGCTTTGTGGATGTACTTATCTCCTCTCCATCATAAGATTCAAAGGTTCTGAAAGCAGAGATTGTCCTTGAATACCCTGCAGTACACAGCATCCTGCCTTTCACAGAGATATGCACGGACAGACTCAATTGTGTTTATGTTTCTTCACAACATTATTATCTGTCAGAGTGTAAGAGGAATTGATTTGCTCAAACAGAACTCTGTGCAAAAGGTTATTTTAATAAATGTTTGAGAATGAAACCGTTTTGTGCTCTTTTTGTTTAAAAAAAAAAAGATAGAGAGAGAGAGAGACAGATTATGGAAAACATTCCCTCACCATGATCCTTCTTCATTAAAACTGGAGTTGTTTAAATGTACCCATATATAAATGTAATGCATTGTTACAATGAAAATAAATAGCTTAATAGCTACAAAAGAGGATACAAAATATACAGGGGACTTATAATATAAAAAAAATAAGCAGGAAAGCGTTCTCTACAAGAAATCTCATATGTTGGCCTTGCTATCATCGTCAATTCTTGCAGTTAATGCCAACAGCAGAGAGGAGAATCTTCTCAGGTCCCAGACCCAAGAGAAGATGAAGGGAATAGAGAGGTAAAGAACTATTTAACTACAAAGCATTACATACTAATCTACCCCTGCACCCTTTGTCCCTAGGTGTTTCATCAAAGGTGTTGAATATGAAAAGGGCTGACCTCCTAGCATCCCAGGACAAATGATAAGGAATTACAGAAGACACTAAAAAAGCATATGATAAAAATACAGTTTTCTTCATTATACAGGGAGATGTTAAAATGCACATCAACAAATACATTTCATTATTTGTTTTGAATGTTAACTTTCACTAGTACTAACGTAAGTTTCCTTTACTGTTATGTCTGGTAAAAGAAGGCTCCGAGGTGCCAATTTGGTTTGTGTCCTTCTGAGGAAAGACAGTGTTAAGCACATTCTCCCATAAAAATAGCCTGAGAATGTTTACGATTAGGCCTCCTGGAATAGATAATTTCCACTTCTATTCTTAACATTTATTCCTAAATTTATATCCTAAAATATCAAGGGTGGGGGGGCAGCTGGTACATAAACCATCTCTGGGCTTATGCTATTGATTTTGGAACTTTGAATATGAGATGGTTTTGAAAGTCACATCTCCACCTGTGATTCGAAGACACAAGAGGATAAGCTAATAAGTATCATACCTGAATTACAGTTCCCAATACCATGAAAAGGAGAGGCCACATCAATGGGATAGAGCACAGAAAGGAAAATAGTCTCGTGGGAGTGATTCTGAGACTCCTTAATGTACCTTATCATTGATCCCCCAATAGAACCAGCAGGAGTCTTCCTAGCCTCCCATTGGGAAGCAAATAATTATTCACTGGGAAAGGTAATTCAAATGTAGCTCTTATAGAAAGCAAATTTGCATATGTAAATCATACTATCTGATAAAAAAATACCCTGGGAACAAAGGAAATAAAGTGTAGAATAAAAGAATTTAAGCTATAGCAGGTAAATGTCCCTACTTCCCTCTGCTAGTTTTCAGCTCCTGAATCCTAAATTACCTCTAAACCAAAAAAATGGAAGTGACAAGCATCATGAATCAGAATAATACAAAATGAAGCCCTGTTCATATTTGCAACTACATCAAATACATTGTATTACAAAGAATACCAATAATACTGAAACACAGCTGTCGAAATACTAGTATGTTTTGGTAATTAATGTGCTGCTTTATTAATAAATAACAATATCTAGCAGCTGGTCTGCTAACTACCATAATTTTATAGTAAATTATATTACAAGATATTTGCAACAACTGCAATAGGAGGTGCATAGAAGATTCACCATCCCATCAAAACCAAAATGAGATATCACCTTTTAGAATAGCTGTTATCAAAAAAGACAAGAAATAAGAAGTGTTGGCAAGAATGTGGAGAAAAGGGAACCCTCGTGCACTGTTGCTAGTAATGTAAAATGGTGCAGACACTATGGAAAACAGTATGGAGGTTCCTAAAAAAATCAAAATAGAACTACCATACAATCCAGCAATGCTACTTCTAGATAATCTTTCCAAAGGAAAAAACACTAATTTGAAAAGATATATACACCCCCATATTCATTGCAGCATTATTTACAATAGCCAAGATATGGAAACAATCTAAGTGTCCATTGATAGATGAATGGATAAAGAAGATATGGGAGATATATATATATTATATGTATACATATATACATATATGAAATATATATATATAATGGAATACTAGTCAACCATAAAAAAGAATGAGATCCTGCCATCTGCAACAACATGGATGGACATAGAGAGTATAATGCTAAGTGAAATAAGTCAGAGAAAGACTCATACCATATGATTTAACTTATATGTGGAATCTAAAAAACAAGACAAACAAATAAGTAAAACAAAACAGAAAGAGATTCATAGATACAGAGAAAAGTCTGTTGGTTGCCACAGGGGAGGCGGATAGGGAGATGGGTGAAATTGGGGAAGGGGATTAAAAGGTACAAACTTCCAGTTATAAAATAAATAAAGGGCTCCTGGCTGGCTCAGTCAGAAGAGCATGTGACTCTTGATCTTGGGGTCACAGGTTCCAGCCTCACGATGGGTGGAGAGATTACTAAAAATAAAATTTTTTAAAAATAAAAAAATAAAATAAATAAGACACAGGGGTGCAATGTACAACACAGAGACTATAGTTAGTAATATTGTAACAACTTTGAATGGTGACAGAGGATAGCCAGATTTACCATGGTGATTACATCACAGTCTACATAAATGCTAAATCATTATGTTGTATACCTGAAACTAATATAATATGTCAACTACACTTCAATAATAATAAAAAAAAATTCCATCCTGAGTCCCCTGACCCATTCCTTCCACCATCAGTATAAGGACTAGCATGTCTGTTTCTGATGTGTGAGAAGCATTGAGAAGTCCCGACCTTTTCAGTCCTTTTATCCAGGGTGTCTACGGATGGGGACAAGTTGTGATTATGGAGCTCTTGAGGGGGTACAACCTTGAGACCTCTATAAAATAAACCTCAAGACTCTCAATCCCTTTCCCACAGTTCACTGGCAACTTTAGGTTGCCATTTAAACACCTTGGCAACTTGGACTAGTGAACACTGGGGGACTGGTGCCTAGACTTGCACAGTGATTTCACTTGTGATAATTCTCACCACACAGAAAGCAAACTGGAGTCTCCTATGCAGCCTTGGGAAAGTGTGGGACTAGGGGAGTGGTGAGGCTCCCTTTGTAAGAGTACCCGTGTCCAACATATTTGCTTGTTGGAGATAGGATTTCGAGTCACCAGGGCATGGCTGTATCACTTCCAGGGACTTGGGTCTGCCTTGTGCCTGGAATCTTATTTATTTATTTATTTATTTATTTATTCATTCATTCATTCATTCATTCATTCATTCTAAGATTTACTTACGTGAAAGAGAGAGAGAGAGGCAGGGAGGGGCAGAGGGAGATAGAGAGAATCCCAAGCTGACTCTGTGCTGAGCAGGGAGCCCAACGTGCAACTCCATCTCACAGCCCCAAGATCACAAACTGAGTCAAAACCACAAGTCAGAGACTTAACCTACTGAGCCACCCAGGTGCCCCTGTGCCTAGAATCTTAACTCTATTATTAGGTCTTCCTCTTGGAGCGTTGCTGTCATGTCTCCTTTTCTTCCTCAGCCCTGATTAGCTCTCGCTAATCACAGGAATTCAGGCAACTTCAGGGATTTGTGGTGAAATCTAATAATTCCAGTGTATAATTTTCTCCCATTCAGATCTAATCTTATTTCTTCAAGCTGGGCTCCCCTATTCCTCATCATGAATGGCCAGTTGTAGACATCCCTCCAGCATGAGCTAGTAATTAGATTTTTCCCTTTCATGTTGATGCATAGTTGTGATAACAACTGATTCCTGGTGTGTTCTATGACCCATTGTGCAAGGCCAACCAATTGAGAATATAGCAAGAACCCAGAGAGCAAATCCATGGCAGGTGGCTGGAGCTATGGTTCTCAAACTCCGCTGCATGTTACAATCACCTAAGAAGCCTTTGAAAACTGCTGAGTCCAGAACACACCCCATACCAAATCAATCAGAATATTTGGCATAGGACCCAGGCATCATTACATTATTATCACAACTATGAAAAAAAAATGAAGACAATTAAATAAAATTATTATCTCACTACCTCTTTGGGCAGTAGGAGTATGCATTACTGTTTTTCTATTTTCCAATTTTCTTTGCAATTTTAGCTTTTTGTCATCACTATGTATGGCTTTTATGATCTGTAAATGATTAAGCCACTTCTGCTTTAATAAACAAACATTGAAATAGTAATGGAAAGGCCTTATACCTTGTGGAAAGATAAAAAAAATCCCCCTTGCTCAGAGAAGCATGGGGAAAGATGGTGAATAGAGGGAGTGGCAGAAACCCAAACAAACTTGTTTTCCTCTCACTCCTGGGGAAAACTTGAGCTTTTCAGTAAAGCACACGAGATGACAACACTCCAGTTCTCAGTCTGGAGTTCGTGGAGTTTGTGAATTTTGGGCAATCCTGCAACCTCCTGAATTGTGTGAAAGTACTGAGTTTCTTTTTTTTTTTTTTAAGATTTTATTTATTTGACAGAGAGAGAGAGAGACAGTGAGAGAGGGAACACAGCAGGGGGAGTGGGAGAGGGAGAAGCAGGCTTCCCACCGAGCAGGGAGCCCGATGCGGGGCTCGATCCCAGGACCCTGGGATCATGACCTGAGCTGAAGGCAGACGCTTAATGACTGAGCCACCCAGGCGCCCCGAAAGTACTGAGTTTCTATGAATATTTTCCCAGTAATTGATTGAATGAAGCAGATTCTCAAGCAGATTCACAACCCTACTGCTTCAGAATCTCACTGTGTGAAAGTGTGATCTAAGAATCACCTGTATGGGAAACACCATGGGTTTTTGTTGAAATGCGGGTTCCAAGTTCCACTCCTGGCCCGCTGATTGAGAAATTTTCAGATAAACAACAGATACCTTTTTATTGTAAGTGAGACCCAATTATTCCATGGGTCATACTCACACTAAAAAAAAAAAAAAAAAAAAAATTCCATCAGTGTTCACATTGTGCTACATGGACGAAGCCACCCACACAAAAGGCTATGTATTGTACGATTCCAACTATACTGTGTTAGAGGTAAGCTTCCAAAGACAGCAAACTGATCAGTGGTTGTCAGGGGTGGAGGGTAAGTGAGGGATTGGCTAAAAGGGGCATGGAGGAACTTTTGGGGGATGGAACTATTCTAGATGTTGAGTGTGGTAGTAGTTACATGATGTATATATTTGTAAAAATATATAGAACTGTATACCTAAAAAGGGTGAATTTTATCATATGTAAATAGTACTTCAATAAACCTGACTTTAAAAAAAAATTCATTGTTCACCTGAAATTCACATTTAACTGGCTGCCCTGCATTTTTATTTTCTAAATCTGGCAACTCTATCTGGTATCGGAGTAAATCAACTCCTTTTTAAAAAGGAACCTTCAGTAGTTCCTAAGCACACCATCCACAGACGTTTCTTGACCACAATGCTAGAGCTCTTTTGTGAACTTAATACTATACCAGCAGTCACTGGACAAGTGAGATTATATCACTTGTTTACTAGGGCCTGGGATAGCTATGGTCCCTGACTGCAGTGGATTTGTACAGTTACTGGAAACAACCATGTGCTTGATACCACTGACTGCCTGATTTTGCAATGGACAGTGGCGAGGAGGAAGACATTTTGGTTTTGGTGATTCCAGCCTGGCACTTTCTGACAGTGTTAGTGCCTCTTTGTGGGCTAAAACCAGGAAACCTGGTTGAAAAGTTGCTAATGAAGAGGCAATAAGGCTAGTGTTTTCCTTTCTGTTTCAGAAAGGGACCTGCAGACTCTAACCACCCTTTTGGTAAGGGAACATTGCCACCTAGCAACAGAATCAAGGCTCCAGACAAAAAGAATTGACTCTGGCTACACATTTTCAAGTGCACAGATTTGCAAGTTTGAGTTTTGATTACTTTCCACTTATCTTTCAGGGTCTGTTAAGCCTTCCATGGAATGCAGGGACAAAAAGTCATTTACCAGTAGAGTCCAGGTTTGTGAAAAGTGGAAAGGAACTCTAAAAAAGGACAGTAATATAAATAAGAATGGATTCCCTTTAGTATGCACTGGTAAGTATGAGAATAAAACAAAACTAAATAGACTCTGTTGAAAGAAACTTCTTTCTGCCAAAAGCTACATGGATGAAATTCATATTTATTTTGCAGTTCATAAAATGTCCAAGTTCCTGACACATACAAAAGGCTAAATAAAAATTACCAGAATAGGGCGCCTGGGTGGCTCAGTTGGTTAAGCGACTGCCTTCGGCTCAGGTCATGATCCTGGAGTCCCGGGATCGAGTCCCACATCGGGCTCCCTGCTCAACGGGAGGTTTGCTTCTCCCTCTGACCCTCTTCCCTCTCGTGCTCTGTCTCTCATTCTCTCTCAAATAAATAAATAAAATCTTTAAAAAAAAAATTACCAGAATAGAATCTCACATATAAAAACAGCGTGACTTGGAAGCATTAAGCTTGGCTCCCACTTGAAATTCCAGGACCAATTAAGTGCTCCCCCCAAATCTAGCTAATCCTATAGTCTTCAAACTCATCCCAGCAAAATTCACAAAGTCTCATGCCATGTGTGTTTCTAAAAGGATAAATCTTGCCATCAGAAAAGAAAAACTATTTAGTTAGAATTTCCCAAGCATTTGATGTAGGACTTTTTTTTCTTTTTTTTTTTTTTTTGTAAGGGGGCTTTTTTTCTAACAGCTAGTTAGAAAAAGAAAACTCCTTTCAGCTTGTCAATTTTATAGTCTCTCCTGGCTTAGTGCCACCAATCTTAAATATGTCCTTGTAAGTTGTAGCAAGAAAGACTATATCGCTGTAATAAGTATTTACTGTCCCTTATCTGATCCTGAAGAATTGTGATTTCAAAGTAGTGCAGTCTTACAGTTGGGTACAAAGATACACTCTACAAATTTGTACAACCTCCACCAAAAGGTTATTTTACATAGAAAAAAATTTTAAACATTTTAACTTTCAATGAAAACAGTCACCTTTTTTTTAATTGAATACTTACAATGGGCCAGATATTGAGCTACGAGCTTACATAAAGGAGGTAGATATCATTATGCCCATTTTACAGATGTGGACACTAAAGCTTGGAGAGTTTAAGTAATTTGGGTCAGATCACACAACTAGTAAGCCATCAGAGCTACACTTCAATGCCTCTGGTTGGAACTCCAGAGGATAGGAGAGATGCCTCACAAGCAAAGTCAGTAATAAAAACTTTAAGTACGTGGCTACATTTTACTTAAGCCAGGCTGAAACAGATAATATCTATATACCTAGTCAACCTGCTTCAGCTGTGTCCTGAGAGAAGGATGATGAACCCAAAACAAACCCACAACCAGATCCCAAGGCCACATTCTCATTACAGAGGGTTATCCTAACACAGAAGACTCAGATGTCTCAGGTAGGGCAGTGGACATTGGGTGGCGTTCCAGTAATCAAACGCTGTGTAACAAACCACCCTAAAACTTAATGGATTAACAAACAAACAACAATAACAACAACAAAAACTTAAGGGATTAAAAGACCAACTACATTTATTTTGCTGATGAATCTGCAATTTTGACAGGGATCAGTAGAGACAGTTCATCAGTAACAGGTAGCACCCCTCAAAGGCTGGTTTTAGAATTATCTGCCAGCCTTTTCAGTTAGAATCTTAGCTGGGGCTGTCAGCCAGAACACCCAAATGTGGCCTCTTCTTGTGTCTGGGGCTTCTCACAAAATGGTGGCTGGGTTCCAAAGGTGAGTATCCTTAGAGAGAAAGATCCAGACAGAAGTTGGATTCCCTCTTATGACTTAAACTTAGAAATCACTTAACCTCACTCTTGTGGGTTGAACTGTATCTCCTCAAAAGACATGTTCAAGTTGTAACCCCCAGTACCTGTTAATGTGACCTTATTTAAATATTGGGTCTTGGGGTGCCTGGGTGGCTTAGTTGGCTAAGCATCCAACTCTTGATTCAGCTCAGGTCTTGATCTCAGGGTTGTGAGTTCAAGCCTCACACTAGGCTCCATGCTGGGTGTAGAACCTACTTAAAAAAGGGGGGGGGGCGTCTTAATCAAATTAAGATGGGGCCATATTGGATTAGGGTGGGCCCTAATCCAATGAATGTCATCCTTAAAAGAAGAGGAAAATTTGGACATGGGACACACACACAAGGAAGACTGCCATGTGACAATGGAATCAGAGATTGGAATGATGCATCTGCAAACCAAGGATGGCAAGGTTTTCTGGCAATCACCAGAAGTTAGGAAAGAAGCTTGGAACAGACTTTCCCTCAGAGTACTCCAAAAGGAATCAATCTTGATGATGCCTTGGTTTCAGAATTCTATGCTTGAGAACTGTAAGACAATATATTTCTGTTGTTTAATTCACACAGATACTTTGTTATGGCAGCCCTAAGAAAGGAACACACTCCTGTCTGCTGCATTCTATTCATTGACCCAGCCAGGAAGTGCCACCCAACTTTAAGGGAAAGATAAATAGAATCCAACTTTTGGTAGAGGCTAGCAAAGCTCTGGAAGGGAACGTGGGACTTGAAATACTGCTATGGTCATTTTTGAGAAATACAATCTGCCATAATTAGAAAATCCCAATCCGTAAGACTTGAGTATCTTTGGACAGTTGCTTTGCTGAACTTTATATCCTGGGGTATATAAAGTTTTCAGTATATTCTTCAATGGATATTGTAAAGACACTGGAATTAGAAATTCCTTCTTACCAGATTATGTGCTGGGGTTACTTTCAGAAGTGGAGGTTTATTCTGGGAATACACACACACACACACACACACACACACGTTTGCGTGCCTGGATATAAACATACCTGTATTTTTTAAAGGCAACAAGAACAGAAAACATTTTCCACTTTCATTTATTCCCAGAAAGAGAGATTTGAATGGACTTCAGTATATGGTTTGACATAAAACGAGTGACGATCTAGAACATTCATCCACTTGCCCATGTTAAAGAACTTTGTGAGAGCTGGACTCAGAATGTTCTGTGCTCTTCATTACCAAGGATCAGCCAATTCATGCACTGTGACTGCCTTGACAGGAGATGTGGAGTGAGATACGGTGGTATATAACTCCCTTGTGCATAATGTCAGTGATACCTGCTAAGGAACAACTCTTTGTGCTTTCTGTCCAACTCTGAACAAAGTGAATGATGGTCCCTAGTTACATCAGCTGTGAGCCCTGGGAGTGAGCACAAAGCAGCTGAAAATGTTTCTTGGTGTGAGTTATTTCTCTATCTTATCTCTATCAATGAGCTTTCCTGCCTTTATGTTCTCCCACATGGGCAAGAGTTGAAGGGGAAGGAAACAGTACTGAAGCAGAGCAAGACTGAGGCATCTCCCCTAGACAATTTCCCCCTCTCCATTTGGGACTCTCTCATACTAGCCCTCTTAGTATAGAAATCTTGTCTGATTGTTTCATCAACTATGTGTGTACAGAGATACCCAAAGAAATAGGATCCAGGAATGACTTTCTGTGTAACAAAAGACGAGTCTCTGAGCTCTTTCCAACCACGAACTCTCCTTTGATAAGTCCTAAGCCCCAAGTACATGAAAGAGATCACTGGCATGGGAGGCTCATGTCCCGAGTATCTTAGTTCTGCCTTCTCTACCTAATGGGTCACTGAAAATCTTGGCACTTGAAGTTGGAAAACAAAAACAATGATAATATGCAGTATTATTCAACAGACTGTTAAAATAATAAATTAAATTTCTCAGACTCTAGGCTTTACTTGCTCTCTAAGTCTGCCCCATGTGATAGGAGCTAAAAGTTGCTTTTCTAGGTCTAGAATCCAGAACCTAGGGCAGGTAAAGAGCCTGGGGGAGCCAGGTGAACCATACCGCCCCTGAATTTTCAACTCTTCTAGGAGTAAAGGACAACATTGGTAAAAAGGGTGGCTCCAGTGACTTATTTCACCACACATTCATGGGGAACCTCCATACCTCCTTTGTCTTTTTCTTTGTGGCCTCACCCTCTTTGGAGTCTTTGAGAGGTACTGTCCCACTTAGCCCTTGAAGAAGGCTGTGCCCCATATGACGTAAGTTTAATGTGGGTATGTAAAGAAGTCTATTTTAGAAAAACTCTGAAGGTCTCAGGGAAAGGGACCATAATATATGCATCTTACTATCAAATGTTCAGGAAAGAGATTAATATAGAGACAGATAGAGTAATGGCATAACATTTTTAAAAATACAGGAATTCATGCAACTTTTTTAAAGTTTGCAATTAGGGGCGCCTGGGTGGCTCAGTCGTTAGGCGTCTGCCTTCAGCTCAGGTCATGATCCCAGGGTCCTGGGATCGAGCCCTGCGTCGGGCTCCCTGCTCAGCGGGAAGCCCCCTTCTCCCTCTCCCACTCTCCCTGCTTGTGTTCCCTCTCTCGCTGTGTCTCTCTCTGTCAAATAAATAAATAAAATCTTTAAAAAAAAAAACAAAAATAGGGGCGCCTGGGTGGCTCAGTCGTTGGGCGTCTGCCTTCAGCTCGGGTCATGGTCCCAGGGTCCTGGGATCGAGCCCCGCATCGGGCTTCCTGCTCCGCGGGAAGTCTACTTCTCCCTCTCCCACTCCCGCTGCTTGTGTTCCCTCTCTCGCTGTATCTCTCTCTGTCAAATAAATAAAATCTTTAAAAAAAAATAAAAATAAAAATAAAAAAACAAAAATAGAAAAATAAAGTTTGCAATTATTTCTAAACATAATACCTTAATGCTCACAAAGTACCAGGTGACTTATTAGAGATGCCAAATAAGAAATAAGGAGGCATGGGGGAGGCTAAAAACAAGGGATCGGTTATAGCTCTGAGTAGTTAGATCACCTCCCCTTCCTTGGTTTCTACCCATCACTGAACAACCAAATTAGTTTTCTTCTACCTCCTCCCCATCCTTGCACCCTGCCTCAAAGAGAGTGCAGGGTTGGTGATTAATCACTGGAGAAGTGGAACTGAACAGTTTTTGAGCTCAGAGATCCAAGTAAAGCAGAGTGTGGGGTGAGGTGCAAGGACTGCCTGAAAATGCCTTCAGAATGGGAGTTCCCATCTTACCACACACCTCAAGCACCCACCATTGCTTCAAAACCTCCAGCAGTTACAGAAACCAAGGCAGGAGATCAGTGGGCCTTGCCCATGAGAACTTTAAATTCCAGAGAAAAGCCCTCCCGATACAGATATCTGAGTGTCCAATCCCAAAAAGAAGCTCTCCACGCAACTCCTCTGGAGTAAGATACACATTTGTACATACAGTCTCCATATACTAAAGGTCTTATTTCTAAAGATGGGCAGAAATCCAAAGTTCACCGTACACTTAAGAAAAACCTAAAACATGAAAGATAGAGACTAAAAAAAACCACAAATAATAGAACTTAGAGGAAAAGGAGATAATAAAGGAAGCCAAAGAAAACCATAAAAAGAAACTATATTATTAATACCCTTGGAGATAACAAAAAATACTGCATACTTGAAATGTGACTAGAATATCATAAAAATTGAATGCCATAGCACAAGAAAGTATGCTTAGAAGTCAAAAATAATTTCCAAAAGGAAAATCATTCATAGGTAGGACAGAAAACAATCTTTAAAGAAATGTCCCAAAGAAGTGAACTAAAAGACAAAAAGAGAAGAGAGTAGAAGCTAGAGGCTTGGCCCAAGAAGACAAGAATCCAACTGAGTAGGTCCTCCAGAAGGGAGAAGGGAGAAAAATTATTTTATAAGCATATCCTACGGTGTGGTCAGAAATGAAGGACTGAGCTTCTCAATACAAAGAGACCACTAAGTACCATGAACAAAAAATGAAAAGATCCACAGTCAGGCAGGTCCGGAGGAAATTTCAGAGAACCTGGGATAAAAAGAGAACTACTTACAGTATCAGAAGAAAAACCACATATTACCAAAAAATAGGGAAATCCGAATTGCACTGGACTTCTCAGGAGTACTTATGAAAGCCAGATCCAGTGAAGAATGCTGTCAAAATCCTAACAGAAAATTATTTCCCAATTTGTATTCTCTACTTTGACAAACAATCATGAGGAAAAGATGGAATAAAAAGACATTTGAGGGAATAAAAAGACATTTGAGGTCTCTGAAAATTGATCTCCCTTGCACTTAGTGTCAGGGAGCTCCTGGTGGATGTGTCACCGTTAAAATGAGAGGGAAAAACAAGAAAAAGGATAATTTAGCGTATAGGAAATGGGGTCCCCAAACAAGAGTGCATGGAATGGAAGCCCCTGGGTGGCAACTGTGCAGCAGGTTCAGAAAACAAGTAGTCTATACTGAATAAGAGGATGGAGGACTGTCTTCAGGGGAATAAAGGCAATGATTGCTTGATGGTCTTGAGCACATAGCAATGGGCATGAAATTTAGGATACACAGGAAATCTGGTGAATTAAAAATAATATGTGTAAATTTAAATTATATTCCCCGTATGAAGAACAAAATATTTTCCTCGAAAGTTAACACAATTAGAGTTATACTACTGGACACAACAGTCAACAATATTTATCTGATCACATGTAATCATGTAAAGAATGTAATTTACTGAATATTATATTGAATATGTTTGTAATATACAATGATGTGTGATGCATCATAACGTATAACAATAATGTAAAAACTGCATACTGATTTAACCATATATTATAAAATAACTATATTAGGATATGGGTGGGAAAACGGAGCTGGTGGTGAAAGTGGTATTCTCAGTTTCCCTTGTAAGAGAACAACGTATAAGGTCTAAAATTGACGATTCAGTAAAATAATGATTAAAAGCATACTGTTCAAAAATACGGACATCTAAAACTAATGATGTAATGTATGGGGATTAACATAAGAATAAAAAATAAATAAATAAAATGAAATAAAAAAAAGATACATCATAACTTTCTCACTAATAAAAAAAAAATATGGAGATAAATATCGCAAGAAATGGCTACAGGAATTTAAAGCCATTGCCTTTGGAAAGCAGGACTTGAGATAGAAGGAGATGGGGGGAGAAGGGACATAGCATTTCTGTTATAAGATTTCTAGCAAGATCTGATGTTTCTTTTGTTATTATTTAAATTAAAGTTAGTTAACATATGTTGCATTATTAGGTTCAGGGTAGAGTTTAATGATTCATCAGTTGCATATAACACCCAGTGTTCATTACATCACATGTCCTCCTTAATGCCCATCACCCAGTTACCCCATCCCCCTACCCGCTTCCACTCCAGCAACCCTGTTTGTTCCAAGAACTGATGTTTCAAAGTGCATGCATTACTCTGATAGAAAATAAAAATTTGTTTAAGAAACATCCAATAAAAATGAGTATTCATCAGAGGTTTGTGAAATCTGAAAGAGACTTAGATTGGTGTGCCAGCCCAGAAGCCCCAGTTGCCCTGAAGTCTGCCAAAACCAGCAACCAAGAGATGTGTGGGCTAAATGCCCTAAGGACGGAGCAAGGCCTAGGCCTTATTTACCTCTGTACTCCAGCCAGGGCTACCTTCATGAGCAGTCCCCCAGGGTCCCACACTTAGAAGAACCCCTATCTTGGTTTAATATTCTACTCTCATCTGTCTCAAAATTCTTAATTGTATCTTTCAGCTTGTGTTTTCTAAGTGAAGTCAATGGGACAATGGCGCATGCCTATTAAGGAGAGGGGCCCGTGCAGTAAGTAGCATTCCCACTGTTCTTGTTGCCCCAGTCATACACAGCAGTCACCATGCTCCACGTGCACTGCATTCAGCTGGACCTGCAGCGGGGGCAGACTCACCCCATGTCACCCGAACGTCTGAGTGAGCAGAGGGACTGACAGCCCCTGGAGGCTGTGCTTTACATTCTCATCAAAGTCCTTTGAACACAGAGAAGGCAATGGAGTTCTGAGAAACATCAACGACCAAGGAACCTATCATGTCCTTCCCTACTCATTTACTTCCCTCTATCAGCCAATTGCTTACCCTGGAAATGATGACATAGAAGGAGAGGGCAACCCATGGTTCTTTTTCCTTTCAGTCCTTATTCACACAACACTGAGCAGAAGGTAGGACTCAGGGGAGAAAGTGTACACGTTGAAAAGTAAAATTAAAACAGTTGAGTGAGTTTCATGCAGCGTTTCCACGGCATAGGTAAGAAAGAAATACATACGCATATACAACCCATGAAGGATAAATTGTGTAATTTGTAATTTTGCACTGAAAAGCTCTTATATATGCAATTAAAACTCACATTATATGAGATAAAGATGAGTGAAAAAATTCATGTTGATGATGCCAAATTTTAGTTTTTCTTTACTTAGAACAACAAAATACCCTGACAAGTTGAGAGAGAGAGACTTTGGGAAAAAGGAAAAGCTTCTATGTTTTAGTACGGCTAACACCACTTTTTTCCTGCTTTTCAAAGGACCGCACATTCTCATTTTGCCCTGGGCCCTGTCAGTTATGAAGCTGTGGCTGGACACATTTTCTGATTAATTTAAAGCTATGGAGGGTGACAAGTCTGAGGTGAGGAGGTCATCTGCCTCATCTTCTAATAGGCACCATCTGTTTTTATGGTTTTTAATTACATAAGTGACTTAGATTGAGTCCCCAGAAGCAGACTCAGAGGGGGAACTGTTCTAAGACAATCCAGGGGAGCTTGAACTGGAAGGAGGCCAGAAAGAAAGTGCAATTTCAAGTAAAGTCCCCTGGAGCCAGTGAAGTCATTTAGGGTGAATCACAGGGGAGCTGTACAGAATCAAAATGCATGCCTTTGAGTTGCCCAATCAAGGGCTAGACTGCGGGAGTCTGTATACTCCTTCTGTCAGTTATTTGTTAAAAGCTGGGTGGGGGGCGCCTGGGTGGCTCAGTTGGTTAAGCGACTGCCTTCGGCTCAGGTCACGATCCTGGAGTCCCGGGATCGAGTCCCGCATTGGGCTCCCTGCTCGGCAGGGAGTCTGCTTCTCCCTCTGACCCTCCTCCCTCTCGTGCTCTCTGTCTCTCATTCTCTCTCACAAATAAATAAATAAAATCTTTAAAAAAAAAAAATTAAAAAAAAATAAAAGCTGGGTGGGGACAGGAACATGAATGACCAGCCACGTCTGGCTCCCCAGGCCACAAGCAAAGCTGTTTCTGGTAGCCTGAAGTCACCCTAGCAACAAAGAGACACAGGTGCTGACTGCGAGAGGGCCAAGCATCTTGGGTGCCAGAAAGCATAAAACATAAATACATTCTAATAAAACTGCCTGGAACATCAGAAATGTGGTAAACAAAAAATGCTCCTCCAGAGGAGGGTAACTCTGGTAACAATGTGATGTGTGTTCTTCCAGGTCATTTTCTGTGCTCTAACATTCAATCCACAAATATTTACGAGTGCCTGCTGTGTGTCCACTAGACGCTGCAGATATATAAGATGGACTTGGTCTCTGATCTCACATATCTTACCTTCTAGCGGGCGTGGTACTTGTCTGACTGTCCTGTATCTCGCCTGTTTCACTTTACCATGTATCATGGATACTTTGCTACATCAACATATGCAAATTTGCTACATATTTTACTGGCCACATAGAATTCCATAAAATGGACATGGGCGTAATTAACCACTTCCCTGTTGATTAAGCAGTGATTCCTAAAGGAAAATACCTGAGAAGAAAATAAAGCAAATATCTTCTTCAGATCTGTGTGTCAGTATATTCTGAGGCTGACTGAGAGATCACTGTTGTAGGATGAAGATGTGTAGGGATAAGTAGAGCAATCTACCTGAAGTTAAATCTAAGAGAATGTTTCAGGAATATTCTGCCTGGGTAAGGATGAGCAGAGGCGTGGGAGTCAGGCCAACCTGAGCATGAAGGCCATAGTGATGTGAGGAAATTGTACAGATGTTGCCATTATAAACCATTATGAAGGGCGCCTGGGTGGCTCAGTCGGTTAGACGTCTGACTCTTGATTTCAGCTTGGGTCATGATTTCGGGGTCTTGGAGTCAAGCCCCATGTTGGGCTCCAGGCTCAGCACAGAGTCAGCTTGAGGTTCTCTCTCTCTCTCTCTCAAATAAATAAATAAATAAAATCTTAAAAAAGAAGAAGAAAGAAGCCATTATGAGTCTTTGGAGGAACTTCAAGTCCTTTTACAATAGGTGTATATTGTATGATTTCCAGTTATTAGTTTACCACGCAATCCTCTGATGCATACTAATAATACAGACGGGGAAAATAAAGACCAAGGTCACACAACCAGGGAGTGGTGAAACCTGGATTTGAACTTCAGTCTGACTCCTTTTTTTTTTTTTTTAAAGATTTATTTTATTTATTTATTTGACAGAGAGAGAGAGAGATAGCAAGAGCAGGAACACAAGCAGGGGGAGTGGGAGAGTGAGAAGCAGGCTTCCTGACGAGCAGGGAGCCCGATGTGGGACTCGATCCCAGGACCCTGGGATCATGACCTGAGCCGAAGGCAGACGCTTAACGACTGAGCCACCCAGGTGCCCTTCAGTCTGACTCCTTAACCCATATTTTTTCCAAACACAATGCTGTCTGCACTTTTGCTAAATTGTCAGCTTTTAAGTGGCAGAGTATAAATTGGGTTTGTATTTTACTGCCTGGCCCAGGAGAGGGGGGAAGATCATGATTAGGGACAATGAAAGTTGTTTATCAGCAGGATGAGCCTATAGGGTAGAAAACTAACTCTTTATTTTTTTATTTTTTTTTAAAAGATTTTATTTATTTATTTGAGAGAGAGAATGAGAGACAGAGAGCACGAGAGGGAAGAGGGTCAGAGGGAGAAGCAGACCCCCCGCCGAGCAGGGAGCCCGATGTGGGACTCGATCCCGGGACTCCAGGATCATGACCTGAGCCGAAGGCAGTCGCTTAACCAACTGAGCCACCCAGGCGCCCACTAAGTCTTTATTTTTAAGTAAATGTTAAAGTAGAAATGTAACATGCATTCAGAAGTGCACAAATCAGCAGTTGCAAGGAGTTTTTATAAAGAACCCCTGTGGAACAAGAGCTTCACACTCTTACATTACCAGCAACCCAAAGCCCCATCGGGATACACAGTTCTGATTCCTCTCATCATGGATTTATTTCACCTGTTTTAGAACTTCAAAAATGGAATCACATCAGGTGGTAGGCAGCTTCAAAATGAGTTCCAATGACCTCTGCCTCCTGGTATTGATGTCCTTGTGTCATCTCCTCCCCTTGAGTATGGGCTGGAACTCATGACTTACTTATAACAATAGAATGTCACAAAAGTGAGAGATGGCACTTCCAAGATTAGCGGACAAAGGTCCTACCTTGTTCTCCCTCTTGCTCCCTCTGATAGAAGACAACTGCCGTGTCACTGAACTGCACCACCAGAGACCCTAAGGCAAGGAGGTCACAGCCCCCAGCCAGTCACCTGTGAAGAAGGAGTCCTGTCCAGAACCAAATAAGCACCCTTGGAGGCAGATCCTCCCTCAGTTCAGTTTTCAAACAAGACGACAGCTCCCGCGGACAACCTAAATCACAGCACTGAGGCAGAGGCACTGGCTAAGCCACACCTGGGTTCCTGAGCCACAGAAACTGAGATAAATAAATGTATGCTTTAAGCAGCTAAATGTTGGGGTAATTTTTTATGGAGCAACAGATAACTAATTTATGGTAAGTGCTCATTTGCATCTGGCTTCTTTCAGTCAACATGAAATTTGTGATTCAGCCATTATTTCTGCTTGGAGCAAGAGTTCATTCACTTTTGTTGTATTCTATTGTATTAAGTTATATTGTATTTATTTTGCTCTTGATAGACATTTGGGTTATTTCTAGTTTGGGGCTATATAAATAGTGCTTCTTTGAACACTCTTCTGCAGGCCTCTTGGGACATATATATACACGTATGTGCTGAGTATATACTAGGAGTACGACTGCCAGGTCCTAGGCTACATATACCTTCACTTCCCACACTACTGTCAGTAGTTTCTAAAGTGCACATATTGATTTACTACCAGCAGTGTGTGGGAGTTCCAGGAGCTCCGCATCTTCATCAGCTTTTTTCATCTTGGCCATTATAGTGCGCATATAGTGGTATCCCATTGTGGTTTTCATTTCCGTGATTAATTAAATTGTTTTAAATTTTTAACTAAATTACTTTTCTTTTCCCTTATTAAGATGAGTACCTTGTCATGGTTTTTTTGAGTGATTTTGGATATTCTATTCTGTGAAGTGCCTGTTCAAGCTTAGTGCCAATTTTTCTGTTGGGTTGTCTATTTTTTTCTGGAATCAAGTACTTTTTTGGGAACAAAGTTCTTGTCAGAAATGAATATTGATCTTCTGTCACTCTTTGGTTTACCTTTTCACTCTTCAGTGATCATTTTGCTGATCACTTAGATCAACAATCCATCTGGAATTGACTTTTGTATATGGAGTGACATAGGATCAATATAAATTTTTTCCATAAATGACATATAAGCATTTATTGAAAAAAAAAATCCTTTATCCATTGTATTGTCACCTTTGTCATAAATGAAGTGACCTTATCTATCTGGGTAGGGGCCAAACCTGCTGCTCTCTTCCATTGCTCTATTTTTATTCTTTTGTCAGTACCACATTGTTTTAATTATCATAGTTTTAATGAGTCATGTTGTGTGATATATAGTCCTCCAACTTTGTTCTTTTTCATGTCTTACTATGAATCTTCATATAAATTTTAGATTCAGCTTGTCAATTTACAGACAGACACACACACACACACACACACACACACACACACACACACACACAGGAGAGATACTGATTCTTACTGCATTGAATCTGTAGAAAGTTTGGAGATTACTGATTTACAATATTGAATCATGCAATCAATGACCAGTGATATCCGTTTATTTAAGTCTGATTTATCTCAAAGTTTTTTAGTTTTCCATATAGAGTTTTCATAAACTTTTTGTTATATTTATTCCTAGGTGTTTGATTTTTTAAAACATTTTTTGTTATAAAATATGTTATAGTCAGGAAACCACAAAAGGCAAATATATAGCTTAATGATATTATAAGACAAATACTCTTGTAATCACCATCCAATTAAAGAAATAGAACTTTGCCTGAAGCCCCTCCTGGGGTCCTGATCCAATTATAAGTTCTTTCTTCCAAAAAGTAATCATTTTCCTCACTTTTATAATTGATTCATCCTTAAATTTCTTATAAATTTATCATCCAAGTCTGTATCCCTAGACAGCATGGTTTAGTTTTGTTGTTTTAAATAATGACTTATTCTCTTTTACTCTATAAGTCACCTTTCCATCCTTTTACTGACCTTCAATAAATCTGTTGAAGAAAAAAAAAAAAAATCTGTTGAAGAATACAGGCCACTTGACTTGTAGAGTTCCTCACAATATGGATTTTGCTGAGTACATGTCCATGGTGTAATTAAATATGTTCCTCTGTCCTCTATGTTTCCCGGAAAATAAGAAACTAGTCAATCCTTTTGGGAATACTATAGACTGTGGTGTATCATTTGTCAGGGAGCAGACAATGTCTGCTTATTGGTCTCTTTGTGATGTCAGGAGCCACTGATACTCAGTGAATATACAAATTTTTTTTCTTTTTTTTAAAAGATTTTATTTATTTTTTAGAGAGCGAGCGAGAGAGAAACAGCATGAGAGGGGAGAGGGTCAGAGGGAGAAGCAGGCTCCCCGCTGAGCCGGGAGCCCGATGTGGGACTCGATCCCAGGACCCTGGGATCATGATCTGAGCCGAAGGCAGACGCTTAACCATCTGAGCCACCCAGGCGTCCCAAATTTTTTTTCAATCACCAGAACCCATAGTTCTTAGGAGTTAATCTTGCATTTCCAAATTCTGCCAAGTCCCAACATAAATTCATCAGAGATTGCAAAATTGTGATATTCTAACTTGATCACTTCTTTTCCACTTATTGGCAGGAAAACTTTTATGAAGAGATCTATCCCCTCATCTACAATTTGGTTTCACAGTGATACAGTTCACATTGGAAAGGCAGGATAAAATTTTGGTTATTCTCTCACCCCACCCAATTCTACCTCTACCATTCTAAAAATCAGTTTTCATTATAATGAATTTTTCCCCAATGATCCTCATAAGTTGACTTTTTTTTTTTTTTGGTATCTGTAGAAACCCATGGATTTAAACCTAGTTGATGGATTTTAATTCATTGTAATTATTATCCCACTGAAGTTCAAACTGTTCTATTGTCCACGGAAAGCCTCCTCACATTTTGGCCACTGAGTCCTTTTGAAATGGTGCTCTTTGATAACTTCCTTGTTATTTGGTCTCACAAAATTTTCCAAGTACATTTCACACAAATGCACCAGAGACCTTAAATCAGCCATTTGAAGACCATAATCTGAGCCCTATGGATATTTTTTTTTTACTGGGTTGATCATTGGTTCTAGGCCTATTCAATAGACAAAGACTGTGGGGCACCTGGGTGGCTCAGCTGGTTAAGTGACTGCCTTCAGCTCAGGTCATGATCCTGGAGTCCCAGGATCGAGTCCCGCATCGGGCTCCTTGCTCAGCAGGGAGTCTGCTTCTCCCTCTGACCCTCCCCCCTCTCATGCTCTCTCTCTCTATCTCATTCTCTCTCAAATAAATAAATAAAATCTTTAAAAAAAAAAAAATAGACAAAGACTGTGTGTGTGTGTGTTTGACACATTTTTCATATATAACTATATACATAGTATATAGTTATATATAAATTTATATAGACATAGACCTAAATACCTTTATCTATATAAATATGGTTAAAATGCCTTGCCTGGGTGGCTCAGTCGATTAAGCACCTGCCTTCAACTCAGGTCATGATCTCGGGGTCCTGGAATCAAGCCCTGGGTCTGGCTCCCTGCTCAGCGGGGAGTCTGCTTGTCCTTCTCCCTTGCCCTCCCCCACTTGTATGCACACATGCTCTTTCTCACTCAAATAAATAAAATCTTTAAAATATATATATACAGCTAAAATGACTTATTAATTATAGACAGATAATTCTAATTCAGCACTGCAGTTTTTTTTTTTTTAAAGATTTATTTTTATTTATTTGACAGAGAGAGACACAGCGAGAGAGGGAACACAAGCAGGGGGAGTGGGAGAAGGAGAAGCAGGCTTCCTGCCGAGCAGGGAGCCCGATGTGGGGCTCGATCCCAGGACGCTGGGATCGTGACCTGAGCCGAAGGCAGACGCTTTAACGACTGAGCCACCCAGGTGCCCCAGCACTGCAGTTTTTAATAAACCTCCTCTATATTACCTCTGTATTCTATTTTCTCCATCCTGAGAACCCAAGTTCCCTAGCTCACAATGGATGTTATAACTAGAATACTCCAGGGGTACCTGGGTGGCTCAGTCAGTTAAGCATTGGACTCAGGTCATGATCTCAGGGTTGTGAGACTGAGCCCTGTATCGAGCTCACACTGAATGCAGAGTCTGCTTGTCTCTCTCCCTCTGCTCTACCTCCCGTGTGTGCACAAATTCTCTCTCTCTCAAATAAATAAAATCTTTAAAAAAAAATAGAATACTCCATAATTTCTCATTTGTTCCATTCAATCTTACTCACAGAACAGACTCAGAATTGCAATTTCAATATTATGTTTAATAAATAATGATTGAAAACAGTTTTAACTTCATTTGGTGTTTGTTCAGTGTTTCTCTGTCATTTATAGGACTGATACCTACATTGCCAGAGCATAAAGCCTTTGCATATGATAGTCCTTCCTGTTTAACCCTCATTTACCTCTCATGCTACAAGCAGTACTATATTTAATGCTCACTAGCCGTACTTATATTGATTATCTCCAGTCATTTTGGCTGTGTGATACTTTCTTTAATAGTTTCCTTCATAAGGGTTCATGGAATTAAGATAACCTGAGTTCTTGCATGTTGATTAATAGTTGGTCTGTACCCTTTATAGTTAAAAGTTAGTTTTGTTAGGATTAAAATTCCAACCTCCCATTTTAGGTCTAAAATTTCTCTAGAATACATCTTGGTGTTGATCATTCTGACTTACTATTCTCAGGTATGTAATATACTTGTTTAATATGCAGTTTCTATTAGTATTACTTTTACTATTCTATTATTATTTTAGAAAAGTTCTTAAATTATACTGTTAGTATTTGTTGTTTCCTTGCTTTGATTTTATTCATTTGGTGCTCCTATCATTTGTATATTTGATTTCTTTTTTTTGCCTATATTCAGTATTTGTCACTTTCTCTTGAATCTTTTTCAACTGCTTTTTGTATTTTAAAATTTTAGAATATTCCATAATTTATGGAGTATTTTTCATCTATTTTTCATAAGGCATTATCTGTTGTGTTTATTCACTCTTGTGTTTCTCGTGATTGACTTTTTTTTTTACTTCTTTTTTAAATGAATTCTTTCCATTCAAATTTATTCCTGAGATCTGTTTTATGTTTGAATATTAAGCCAACTATGCATCACCAGAATAAAACCAATTCAGTTGGGATGTATTATAGTTTTACATACCATGGATGCAGGTTGTGCTTTTGTTTATAATTTTTCCATGCATGTTCAGAAGAGAAATTGGCCTGTGATTCCATTCTTGTAATACTCTTTTCAGCTTTGATCTGAAGCTTATGCTACCTTCATTAAAAAAAAAAAAAAGGATTTGAGTAGTGTTTTATTCCTGTTTCCTGGAAGATTTTTAAGTAAGATTGCTATTTCTTCCCTAAATATTTGGAAGAATTTACCAAGAAACTCAGTTATCTCTGGAAATTGTTTTCTGTAAAGGTACTTAATCAAGGTTATTAGATACTCTTTTCTTTCTTGGGTTATTGTTCAGTTGCATTTTTTAAGAAAATGTAATTTTGGATGAATTTTCAAATTTCTAAGCATAAAATTCATCATAATTTTAGCAGCACTGAGATATAATTTACATTACATAATTTAACATCATTTCACCCATTTAATGTAAGCAATTCAATGCAATCCACGGAGTTGTTCAACCAGCACCAAAATCCAATTTTAGAAGATTTTTGTCCCTCCACAAAAAACTCAAGACACATCAGTAGTCTTTTGCCATTCTCCTCAATCCTCTCAACCCTAGGCAACCACTCATCTACTTTCTGTCTCTACAGATTTGCCTATTCTGGGCATTTCATAATAAATGGAGTTATATAATATGTGGTCTTTTGTGAGTGATTTCTTTCACTTTGCATAATGCTTCCATGGTTCATCCACGCTGTAACATGTATCAATAATTCATTCCTTTTCATAGCTGAAAAACATTTTGTTGTATGAATATTCCACATTTTGTTTATTCATTGATCAATAGATTGACATTTGGGTTATTTCCACCTTTTGATATTATTAATATGCTTCTATGAACATCACTTAAAAGTTTTTGTGTGGACCTAAGTTTTTACTTCTGTTGAGTATATATCTGGTAGTGGAAAGTGCGGGATCACGAATAACTCTTATGTTCAAATTTTGAGAAACTGTCAGACCGTTTTGTAAAATGACAGCACTATTTTACATTCCCACCTGCAGAGTATGTGGGTTTCAGTCTCTTGTCTTATGGCCTAGAACATGACCTACCATGGAGAGTGTTTCATATGTACTTGAGAAGAAGGTGAATTTAAGTCTTGTTGGGTTAAGTGTTTTACAGATCTTTGTTAGGTCTAGTTAATTTATAGCATGGCTCAGGTCTTCTATCTACTGATCAATCTTCTGCCTACTTGATCTTGATCTATCCATTATTGACACTGGGGTATTGAAGTCTTCAACTAATATTGTTGAATTCTCTATTTCTCCCTTTAATTCTTCATGCATTTTGCTATCTTCTTCTCGCATTTTGGTGTTCTCTTATTAGTTGCACATGTTAATGATTTTTATGTCTTCCTGGTGGATTGACCCTTTTCTCACCATAAAATCTCCCTCTTTATATCCAGCAACTACTGTTTTAAGGTCTATTTTGTCTAGTATTTGTATAGCCACTACAGCATTCTTTTTTTTTTTTTTTTAAGATTTTATTTAAATTTTTGACAGAGACACAGTGAGAGAGGGAACACAAGCAGGGGGAGTGGGAGAGGGAGAAGCAGGCCTCCCGCTGAGCAGAGAGCCCAATTAGGGGCTTGACCCCAGGACCCTGGGATCATGACCTGAGCCGAAGGCAGACGCCCAACCGACTGAGCCACCTAGGCGCCCCAGCCACTACAGCATTCTTATGGCTGCTATTTGCATGATGTACATTTTTTCATCTTTTATTTTGAATGTATTTATATCTTTAAATCTAAGGAGTATCTCCTGTAGATAACATGTTTTTTGTTTTTTATCCAGTTTGATAATCCTGCCTTTTGACTGGATTGTTTCATTCATTCACATCTAATTTTATTATTGATATGGTAAGGTCTATGTCATTTTACCTTTTGTTTTCTACATGTCTCATGTTTTGGGGGGGGTTTTGTTGTTGTTGTTGCTCTATTCTTCTTCCATTGTCTCCTTATATATTAAATGGATAGTTTCTAGTGTAACATTTCATTTCATTTATTATTATCAATTTTTTTTAGTTAATGGCTGTCCTAAAGCTTACAATCTACATCTTATCAGAATCTACTTCAATTTAAACTAACTTCATTCCAGTCAGATATAGAAACTTTTCTTTTATCTACCTCTCTTCCCTCATCCTTTTTTGCTTTTGTTACATTTATATACATCACATACTCAACAACACACTGTCATAAGTATGACTGTAAATAATCTTACCTCTTTTAAGGGAACTGAGAGAAGAAATAAGAGCAAATAAATATTAATAGGGTTTGTTAGGTTAATCTGTTTATTTACCATTTCTGGTTCTCTTCATTTCTTCCTAGGGATTCAGGTTATGCTCTAGTGTCATTCTTACTCTAACACAGCTTTGTTCTCACTGCCTCTTTTGCCCGTATTGTCAAATATACTACATATCTGTTATGTGCACAATAATATAACATTTATGCACTTTTAAATCAGTTAAGAAAGGAGAAATGTGAATTTATTTTGTTTTTTTAGAATTACCTACACCATTATTTTAATCGGAATTCTTTGTCTTGTTTTGTCGTTACGGATTTGAGTCTGATACCATCTGAAGAACCTCCATTAGTAGTTCTTGTGAAGCAGGTGTGCTAGCAATAAATTCCTTCAGTTTCTGTTTCTGTTATCTGTTAGGTGATACACGGATGATACATGGTGGAGTGGTGGGGAAAACTAAAACAAGATGCATATATTATGTATGTTTTACTTAAGTGGCTTTGGCAAACTGTAATGTGATAGAAAGCATACAAAGCTACCATCACAGTTCCCCAGGAATGTTCCATAGACTGTTGATGTTAGTAAGGAAGATGTGAATCTCAAATCTTTCATTTGTATTGACCTTATCATCATCAATTCTTCTCCCAGCAATGCAATAACAATAGTTGAGTTTTTTTTTTTTTTTAAGATTTATTTATTTATTTGAGAGAGCGAGAATGAGAGAGAGCACATGAGAGGGGGAAGGGTCAGAGGGAGAAGCAGGCTCCTCGCTGAGCAGGGAGCCCGACGCGGGACTCGATCCCGGGACTCCAGGATCATGACCTGAGCCGAAGGCAGTCGCTTAACCAACTGAGCCACCCAGGCGCCCAACAATAGTTGAGTTCTAAAGTATACCTTCCTCTGTTCCCACAGAAATTGTTCCACAAATTCATAAAGTTCTCAAAGGTGAAAAGTTTCTGTGATGCTTATCAAGTACACAAATGTCAATCAAAATGCCAAGGTCACATTGTCCAAGAGCAATATTCTGTGA
>NC_138382.1:16875946-16884131 GCF_054177405.1 Leptonychotes weddellii
AAAAAAAAAAAAAAAAGCCTAGGAGACATAAAGTACTACTTATGAGAGAGCTAACCATCATTGTCAATACAAAACGAAGTGATAACTAGTAATCACAATAACGTCCTGAATTCATGGAACTCTTTACAATATGCCAACAACGGTGTGGGGTAAGCAGAAACTACAGAAATGAAGAGTTATTTGTAGAAATTAACACAGCAAAGATTTAATGGACGGCAGTGGACATCCACTCAGTCGTTCCCTTATTAAGTCCCTTATTAAGTATCCTCTCTCCTGGGCGGTGCAAGCACGGCACTTGTCATAAGTTAGGACCACTTTTTATTTTTATTATTATTTTTTACCACTTTTTAAATGTGCTTCTACATCTATCGCTCACCGTTATTCGACCAGTAACGCCTTTCTGCAACCCCAATTCCGAAAACCGCCTACCTTCCGCACCTCACTCGCCTGGAAGGTCCCGCCTTTCGTCCTCAGGCCCCGTGGGCTTGCGTGCTGACGCACAGCGAGCGTGCTGACGTCTCCGCGCACCGCCCCCGCAGGCTCCGCCCTCCGGCTTGAACCGAAGTCCCGCGGCGCGGAGGACGGTGAGGCGGGAGCCAACGGTCGGCGCCAGGGGGTCGGTGCGGGAGCGCGGCGTCCAGGGGCTGGCCTAGCTGGGGCCGGAGACCCTGCGTCTTCGGGCCGAGCCGCCGATCCTCCGCAGCCGCGGGATCGCAGCCGCCTGGCCGTGGGCGACCCGGCACTCCCGGGCGCCAGCGGGCATTGTCTCCGCCGCCGGCGTCCCCCGAGGCCCCCCCCCCTCCCCGGGCCATGATCGACTCGGTGAAACTGCGCCGCGACAGCGCGGCCGACTTTTTCTCGCACTACGAGTACCTGTGCGCGCTGCAGGACTCGGTGCCGCTGCCCTCGGTGCGCGCTTGCCTGCGGGAGGGCGTGCTGGACTTCAATGCCGACCGCCTGCGCATCGTGGACTGGGCGCCGCTCTTGAGCACCCTCAAGATTAATAAAGATCTGCCCCTAGTCTCTATCAAGAGCTTCTTCCAGCCGTGGCTTGGCGAAACAGGTTTGTAGTTCCCGCTTCCAGGGGCCCTCGTGTCGGTGCGGCGAAGCGGGATTTCAGATGCTGTCCGGGGGAGACCGGACGCCAGCCCGGGTGGCGGGTGCTGTGGTTTGGGTGCAGCACACCGGGCGTGCGGCCTAGGACTCTCACCAGCTCAGTGGCCCGGGGCGAGTCACTGCAGGCCCGTAGGTCTCAGCGTTCCCATCCGGGATATGGGCTAACAGGGCGCGCTGTATGTGGTGATTGCAAAGATGCAGCGAGTTACTGCTTGTAAAGCACCTGGCGCAGTTTGGGACGTCATTAAGCATTCGACAGATGTTACCTGGTTTTCTGAATGATTTAGCCTGACAGAACACAGCGATTAGGAAAAGTGATACATCACAGCCTTTTGCTTCATTTCGTTTTGAATAAGACATAGATCTGTAGGGGGGAAAATTGTTTTTGTTTTGTTTTTAGTGACATCTTATAGTGGATAGAGCACAGATGTGAAGGGAGCCTAGGGTTTGAATTCCAGGACTTACACTGTGTGGCCTGAGCAAGTTACTTTTGAACTACAATCCCCACACTTGTAAAGTGGCATTAAAACTACTTTTATCATGGGTTCTTAGAATTAAGCAGGTTGTTTAAGAGTACACTTAACGGTGGTGAGCATTGAGTAATGTGTAGAACTGTTGAATCACTGTATGGTACGTCTGAAACTAATACAACACTGTATGTTAACTACCCTGGAATTTTTAAAAATAAATAATTTTTACAAAAAAAAATTACGCAGGTTGTTTGTATAAAGTTTCCGGGCACTCAAATGAGCTCAGCCAGCACCAAACACCGCTGGAGACAAGGCTCCTGGCCTAGAGCATCTCCTCTTCTACTGGGGGAGGCAACAAGTAAACCGAAGCACAGTAGTCAGTGTTCTGGAAGAGGTGACCTCTGGTGCTGCAAAGCAGAGAACACTGAAGGGAATGTTCAGGGAAGGCCTCTTGGAGGAGGTGCCTCCTTTCTGAGGATGTGTGGAAGCTGCTCAGATGGCAGGAGGGAGCTGCTTGTGCGAAAGTTTGAGAACTATAAGAAAATATGGCAAAACTAAAGTGCAGGACTAGAACTTAGGGTTTAAAGAAGTGAGAGCTGAGACTGGAAACCTGGTGGGGGCCACAAAGGGAGGGGCTTTGTTTGTCCTATCAAATGGTTGGATGTTTATCCCGAAGGTTGTGGGAGACACTTAAGGATGATGACATGGGCTTTTGATTTAGAAGCTTGCCCTGACCTAAATATGGAAGGCAGTTGATTGGGAGGAGGGTGAATTGTAATCCAAGAGCCCAAATTAAGGTATAGGAAGGGAGGACTGGATTTCAGAGATCAAAGAGACAATGGATGGGGCCTGGTGACCAGTTAGCAGAGGGGGGAGCATAAGCTTGGGTGACAATTTATAGCAGCACCTTTCTGTGAGGCACAGAGCACAGTAGGAGGGGATTGGGGTTGGGGAGAGAATCTCACTTCATTCTTAATGCTTTAAGAGGGCCCTGTGGGGCATCCAAACATGTCTGCTAGACATTTCGGGGCTGCAGGTGCAGATCTGGGCTTTATGGGGGAATGTTTGAAGGTATGGGAGAAACTGAGGTAACCCGCAGAGGAGATTTAGAAAATACTAAGCCTGAAAGATGTTTTTTGAAATGGACCCACTTGAGTATGTTTATAAGCTGAGACAGAGTAGCCAGCACACAAGGAGGATGTGAAGATCCAGGAGAGGAAATGACTACTGATTTTTTTTTAAAAAAAACCTGAACACTTGTCATGTGCCTGGCCCTTTTCTAGGTTCTAGGTTCTAGATTTTACGTTATCTGTTATCTCTTCTGTAAGGACATTCCAGTTTATCCCCTGGTGAAGAGAAGTCACATTATTCTCTACATCTCATGCAGGTGTAGGAATTTTTCCATACCTCTGAAGGGATTTGATTTATCCAAAGTAATAACTTAGAAATCAGAAGCAATTACAGTGGGGAGAGACCTCAAAGTCAAGGCCACTGTACTTAATCTTGCCTAATATTTCACATTGAATGTAAGAAAAATGTATCATAGAGACCACTCTTCAGAATTCCTTCACTGAACCTTTGTTTTCTCTTGCATCCAGTGGGTCCAGGCTGTAGATTTCAACGGTTTGCTTATTTATCCTCACCAGCTTTTCTTTTTCTTTCTTTCTTTCTTTCTTTCTTTCTTTCTTTCTTTCTTTCTTTCTTTCTTTTTCTTTCTTTCTTTCTTTTTCTTTCCTTCCTTCCTTCCTTCCTTCCTTCCTTCCTTCCTTCCTTCCTTCCTTCCTTCCTTCCTCCCCTGCCCCTTCCTTCTTTCCTTTCTTTTTCTTTCTTTGGATTTTATTTATTTTAGAGATAGAGCATGAGCAGAGGGAGGGGCAGAGGAAGAGAAAGAATCTCAAGCGACTCTGCACTGAGCTCGACACAGGGCTCAATCTCAGGACCCTGAGATCAGGACCTGAGCCGAAATCAAGAGTCCATCGCTTAACCAGCTGCACCACCCAGGCGCTCCACCTCGCCAGCTTCTAGCTGGTGTTGCTGCCTCTGAGCTCAGTTTCCCTCAGTTCATCTGCTTACTGGGCTTCGGTGGTCTTTTTTATTATCATTATTTATTTGAGAGAGAGAGAGAGCACAGGGGTTGTAGCAGAGGGAGAGGGACAGGCAGACTCCACGCTGAGCATGGAGCCCAACATGGGGCTCGATCCCAGGACCCTGAGATCCTGACCTGAGCCGAAACCAAGAATCAACGCTTTAACCGACTGAGCCAGCCAGGCGCCCCTCCAGTAATCTTCTAAAATGAAAATACATGCTTAAAATAAGGCTTGTAATGGCTCGCCAGCACAGGATTATTGTGTATTGGCTGCACAGTTTGTGTTCTGCATGGAAGTGTGAAATCTGAGCTGTGCTCTGCCAAGCCCCAAGGGGCTAATTGGCCCTGAGGAAGAGGTGCTTTTTCCAATCTGTCTGATTTAGGTACCTTTTTCTAACCTGCAGAGGCACCCTTACTGTGCCAGTGGTAGCCCCTGTCCTCATCAGCTTTGGGGTCAAAGCCATAGGCTTTTTATCCGAGGCTTGCTTTGGCCAACCTCTGTATTGTCCCCTCCCCCCGGACCCTAGCCTTTAGTCGTCCCCATCTGCAGTATTTTCCGTGGCCAGCAGGTGTCAGGCTTGGATGTCTTTGCACAGGTCTCTGCAGTTAAGCACCTCCCACTCAGACTATGTGGTCATTCTCTTTCTAGATTCAACTTCAGGTTTATCTTGAAGCCATCACTTAGATATAATGTTGTGCTTTCATAGGAACTTCTATGCACATAGTTTATATTTCTGTATCTCATGTGGTTGACGTTTTGAGCTTACATGTGTTCCTCTGTAAAGAGGGTTTTAAGGGGCACCTGGGTGGCTCAGATGGTTAAGTGTCTGCCTTTGGCTCAGGTTGTGATCCCAGGGTTCTGCGATCAAGCCCCGCATCGGGCTCCCTGCTTGGCAGGGAGCCTGCTTCCCCTTCTCCTTCTGCTCCCCCTGCTTGTGCTCTCTCGCTCTCTCTGTCAAATAAATAAATAAAATCTTTAAAAAAAAAAGTAAAGAATTTAAGGATGGGTCATCTCTGCCTTAGCACAGAGCAAATGCTTTCTCATGGTGATAATACATATTTTACAATAATTTTGCTTTAGGTTCTGACAAAAGTAAAGTTTGCAGAAGTCGTGTTCCTGCGATAAGAAACAAAGATGTGACCTTCCAGTTATGTAAAGCTCTCAAATGCTGTTTAAGTGTATCAAGTGCTCTAAAGAACCTGGAGCTAAATGGACTAGTGCTGAGAGAGAGAGATTTAACTATTTTGACAAAGGTAAGGCTTCTCCAATGTGTCCTGCAAACATTGGATATTTGCTTTTGGGGGAAACTAAATCCATAAAAATTTTAACTTTTTCTCCCCATTAAAGGGATTGAATAAATCCACCTCTCTGGTGCACCTGTCTCTTGCAAATTGCCCAATTGGAGATGGAGGTTTGGAAAGTAAGTTTCAGTCTTGTTTACATCTCCTCCCACCAGACTGATCTCACTCTCCCTGCATGCATGTTAATTGCTGTCTGTACCTTTTCTACTTGGATTGTCTCCTGTGCCTGCTCAAACCTTGGTCTCTTCTCACCTGTACACTGAAAGTTTGTCATGCTGGGTACTCTCCGAACCAGTTCCACTAAGATTATGTTAAGCCACACAAATATATACTATATTGTATTTTCTCTTTTTTTATTTTGTTCATCTTTTTCTTATCAAGGAATAATTATGGGAAGGGAAATAGCAAAATCTAAAGACAAAAAAAATCATTATCCTTAAAGAGTTGAAACATCTATATGCAGTCGTAATTACATAATGCACTGTGTTATGTACTAAAATAGGAAATCTATGCAAAGTGCTATGGGAGCATATAAAAGGCCAGCAAATTCAGTGGCGTTAGTGGGGGCGTATCATGGAGGTAATCACAGAGAAAGTGATTGTTGATTGGGGTCCTGAAGAATTAGTGTGTTCACTGTGTCCACTAGCGGTCTGGGGTGGTAAGGAAGGCTGCATTTTAATTTGAGGGAACTAAGAGTTTGACATGTTCTGTCTTCTATTGCTATAGTATATTGCATAGCACCTAATAAAACTCTGGGTTTATAGTTCACATTTAAATTAACTGATAACTGAGTTTGGGTTATATCATTGGAAGTGAAAATAGGAAGAGTTTTAGGCTTTTTAGGTTTTTCTTTTTCTTATGTCTCAAAAGGTATATAGTACTTTACTGCCTAGTTGGGAATAAAGTTTGCCAGGTTCGGAGTATTCAATTTTAGCATCTAAATAGAATTAAACTGTTGCTGTAAACTGGAATAACCAATTTATTACTGACATATTTTAGAGTGCACCAATCCATCAGTTGCCTGGGAAGATTGTAGGTAGTGATTTAAAGACTACAGCTATAAACCTCCAGTAGGCTCAGGAAAAGCAAATAAGTCAAGATTGACCAGACTGTATGGGCTCTTCATCTTATTGTGTGTGTGGTTTTTTTTTTTTTCCTTTTAGTTATTTGTCAAGGTATAAAGAACTCTATCACTCTTAAGACAGTAAACTTCACGGGGTGTAATCTGACATGGCAGGGAGCAGATCACATGGCCAAGATCTTAAAGGTGATTTTATGTTTAAACTTTCGTGAAAACATATTCTGTGATTGAAGCACATTAATATTTTGATACAAGATGGCAGATCTTTTTTGTCTTTTGATACATGTGATTGCAGTTTTAGTTTTGTTGAAAGAATATGACCAGTTTCCAGTTTAGGGTTCTACCATTTAGGAAAGGTAGTCCACTTAATCCTAGGAATAAGAGATCTAATGTATAATACATTATAAATAATACTTTCATGTATTTTTAGTTCTTGAAAACAGCCCATCACCTGGTGTTACAGTTTTTTTAAAATGTAGCCACGCCCATTTGCTTGCTTAGTGACTGGCTGTTTTCGTCCTACACCAGTGGAGTTAAGTAGTTGCAACAGAAACGTTATGGCCCACAAAGCTGAAAAATTTACTTTTGGGCCTGTACAGAGCAAGTCCATTGACCCCAGATATAGAAGACAGTCAAGAGCATGGATTCTGAAGCCAAATAACCTAGTTTCAAATTCCAGCTCACCAATTTCATAGCTTATGACCGTGGACACATTACTTAGCCTCTGTGCTTTATTATGAGGATTAAATGAACTAGTTTGTATAAAATAGTGCCTGGCACATAAGCACCATGGAAGTGTTTTGCTGGGATTTCCACTTGTTGCTTTTACAAGTTATTGTTAACAAAAAAAGAGCACCAATGATTTTCCATTTAGACTGGCATAGGAACTTTGAGTCTTTCGTTGCTCGAGCATGAATAAGATTTCTTTCTTTTAAAGTCAGTGTTTCCTGTTACCAAAGTTTGTCTTACGAACATAGAGAAGTGAATATGTCTTTATGACTCTATCTGTGGTTAAAAATCAAACCATCAAGTTCCTGAGGCAGGTCAAACTGCCTTGGCATACTGCAGGTCTCTAAAGTTGGTGTGCGTACTCTAAAGTAGTGAGATCCATTGGGTTGGGGGAAGAAAATATTAGAACCTCTATATTTATTTTCGTAGCATTTAAAAAATAACTGTGTAGTTTATAATGTAGGTGAAGTATATGTGCAGAACTGAATGGATAACTTCGTGTATATAATTTATCAGTAAATAAGATACACGTTACAGAAGTTTACTTGCCTGATGCCCAAGCAAGTGTTCAGAAACCACTGGAGGACAGAATGATAGAACTTAGAGCCTCAGCAATAACAGAATTTAGAACCAGTTCCCTGACTTGGCAGATAAGGAAAATAAAATTTATAGAATGTAATTCATTGTCAAAGTATGTGTAACTAATCAACCACAGGTCACCCAGTGGCTAGAATCTAATCACTGGCAAATTAGAATCGGGGTCGCTGAGACTCTTGAGCTAGAATCTACTGCTCAGTCTCTCGGGTTGGTATGTGCGTGTAAATCTCTGACATGATAAGCCATCCTCAGTACGCATACCCTGCCACCTTATCCAAATGTCCTAATTTCATCCCGTTAAATATTTGAAGTATCAGACCATGCGAAGGCATGAAGAAATCTGGGCTGAGAGTCTTCGTTACAGGAGGCCTGATCTGGACTGTATGGCTGGTTTGAGGCGCATCACTTTGAACTGCAACACGCTCATTGGTGACCTGGGCGCAAGTGCTTTTGCAGAATCTCTCAGTGAGGATTTATGGCTTAGAGGTAAATTCTAAAATGGAAAATATTGAATTTTTAAACGTTAAATATGCTTAGCTTTTGGCTTGATACCACTGTCATGGAATTTTTTTTTTAAGCCTTATTTTTTCCAATACCTTTTATTGTGCTTTTAAGCTTCTCTAAGAGTTTTATATATTCTTTACAGAAAATATAGATTAACTAAACAAAATTACCCATAATCTTAATACCCATTTTGGTGTACTTTCAGTGTTTTATTTTTCTATAGATGTGTTTGTACACTTCAGAGACTAAAAAAGTGGATTCATGGTTCAATTACTATTTCATGCTCTTTTACTTAATGAT
>NC_138382.1:16884231-16920758 GCF_054177405.1 Leptonychotes weddellii
AACTGAGCCACCCAGGCACCCCAATATGACATATTTTTAAGACTTTTATTGCATGTTAGCGAATTACCATCCAGAAATCCTGTGCCAATTTATAATCTACCTTAACAGTGCATGTGAGGCCTCTCCCCTCACAAACACTGGCTTGTGTCACTTTTAAAAACCTGTAACACTACAAAAGTGAGTGACCCTCCCTTTTTTATGAAGTGGGATTACTCCAAACTTTAAAACTTTTTTCATTTATTTATTTATTTTTTTTAAGATTTTATTTATTTATTTGAGAGAAAGAGAGAGAGACAGAGAAACAGCATGAGAGGGGAGAGGGTCAGAGGGAGAAGCAGGCTCCCCCCTGAGCCGGGAGCCCCATGTGGGACTCGATCCCAGGACTTCGGGATCATGACCTGAGCCGAAGGCAGTTGCTTAACCAACTGAGCCACCCAGGCGCCCAAAACTTTTTTCATTTAATATAGTATGAGCATCTTAAGAAGTCAGTACATTTACATCTTCCACATCATTTTTGGTGACTGTGCCATTATATGAATGTGCCATAGTACACTTAAGCTTATTCATTCTTGCTAGATAAATGAGCTGTTTGCAGGTTTTCACTGTTAAAAACAGTACTCCGATACACATCCTTGCCTACGTCTCGTTTCCTTTGGTTAAATTCTTAGAGAGTTGCTAGGTCAAAATGGCATGCACATTTTCAAGGTTTTTGTTACATGATCTTGACCTAATCTGATGGAACAATCTCATTTTATTGTTTTAATTTGTATTCAGTTCACATACTAGTGACATGTAGTGGCTATTTTTATTTATTTGGCTAGTTGGTTAATTATATCCTTTGTCCATTCTGTGGTAAGAGTTTATAAGGATCTCATCATATTGTTTCCATATATCTGGCTTATTTCTATGTGTCATGGGGTTTTAAAAGACCCCAGTTACTTTAATGTAATGGTTTACACAACACTTTTAAAAAAGGGCTAATATGATGGTTTCCTCTTATGCAATGTTTTTTATACTTGTGCTTTTGTGATCCCTGGTTTAAATGTTGTTCAGCCTCAGAACTAGTATTGATGATCATTTGTTCTGTTCTTTGACCTTTTAAAGAGAGTGTTCTTGACTATCATTCTTTCATGATAAGTTCTTAGCATATGTTCCCTATTCATACATTCTTTGGATTTGTTATTATTTCCATCCTCTTAAATGTCTTTCTTTGTCTTTTTTTCTTGTAAAACTAACGATTATTGCATATCTGCCATTTTGCTTTTTCCTTTTAACTAGTTTTAAGAGTGATTTAGAACTCAAGAGCATATCAAAAGAATGCAGCGCAGGTTCTGAGCGCCACCCAGCTTTTGCCTGTGAGGTCTACACACCACTAGCATCCTTGCTGATTATGAGCCGAGACTCCTTTTGTGATGTTTTTCACTCATAGACTATCTAGAGTTATTCTTCACCTCTGTAATTGTAAAATATGTTGGGTGATTTATTGGTACTAAGAGCAGGATAATCATGGCCCATCCAAGAATTTTTTATTGGATTTTTTATTGTATGTGTTGTGTATACTTTTCTGTTTTTTCTTTTTTCAATACCCAAGATTAAAAACCTGCCATGACTTCTTGTACAGAAATCTTACATGCATGAATACATGAGAGTTGTCTATATGTTAAATCTGTGTAGAGTTGGCAAGTGACCTTTTGTCTTTCATCGAAAGCACTTGACCTGCAGCAGTGTGGCCTCACCAATGAAGGAGCAAAGGCTTTACTAAAGGCCCTCGAAACCAACAGAACTCTGGTCATTCTGGATGTAAGAAAAAATCCACTCGTTGGTACGTCACACCTTTTTTAATGATTAACGATTGGCAAAACAGAATTTGTTCGTGTGTTGACAGTTTTTAAAACCTAATGTGTTTGCTTTCCTAATGCTATACTTTTCTAATCTTGTACTTCCCTTGTGTTTTTAGCAGATAATTTACTACTTAACATGAGTTATACTTGTAAATTGCTCTTGGCTGCCACTCGAATAAGATGAACTTAGATAATGAGCTAGCTTCCACCAAGAGAATTATTGCCTTCCTGTGGAACCTCTGCATTCCTGGAAAGAGCATTTCATTCATTTCTCAGTTTAGCAAGTAATTTTTGAATCCTTTCTGTGTTCCAGACACAGATTTTAGGCACTAGGAGTGTAGTAGTGAAACGGATGGACCAAAGTCTTACCCTCGTAGAGCTTACGTTCTAGTGGAGGAGTTCAGGTAGAAATGAGTGAGCAGATACGTGAAGTAATTTTAGATAGCAGGAAGTACAAAAATACCTTAAGATAAAGACCCTGAAGGGGGTAATAGGGCTGTATTAGATTTGTCAAGGGACAGCTTCACTGGAGAAACGACTTTTGAGGGGAAAGCTAAATGAAGAGAGTGGCAGGCCGTGGGAGACCTGGAGGAGGCAGCTTCCAGCACCAGGAGGCAATGCATACACAGGCACGGAGGTGACAGGGTGGATAGAGTGTTTAAGGAAAGGATGGAGGCCACCATGGCCGGAGCACCGAGCGAGGGAGAGCGTGGGATGCGGTGAGGTCACAGAGCTGGCTATGGGCATGATTTTACCAGAGTAAGGACACGGATTATTCTAAGTGAGTGGAGCATTTTGAACTAAAAAAGGCTTGATCTGAATAGTGTTTCAATAAGATGACTGGTGTAGAGAATAGACCTGGGGATGGGGGAGAGATAAAGAAGGAAAATGAGGAGACCAGTCTGGAGACTGTGACTCCCCTCAGGAGTCCAAATACAGGCTGTTAATGGCTTACCTTAGGGTGGAAGGTTGGAGCTGGTAAAGTGGTTGAATTCAGGTTGTGTTTTGAGGGGGTAGCTAATAAGACTTACAGATAGATCAGGTGTGGGGTATGAAGGAAATAGTAATAAAGAAGCAAGTGCTGGGGGCGCCTAGATGACTCAGTCATTAAGCGTCTGCCTTTGGCTCAGGTCATGGTCCCAGGGTCCTGGGATCGAGCCCCGCATCGGGCTCCCTCCTCCGCGGGAAGCCTGCTTCTCCCTCTCCCACTCCCCCTGCTTGTGTTCCCTCTCTCACTGTGTCTCTCTCTGTCAAATAAATAAAATCTTAAAAAAAAAAAAAAAAAAGAAGAAGAAGCAAGTGCTGGATGATGACGCGTGCAACTGGTTGGTACCACTCACTGAGAAAGGGGCGCTGAGGAGAGGAGCGGCTTTGAGAGAATGTCAGGACTTTGGTTTAATGGATCAGGTGCCCTTTCACTATCTAAGCAGCTGGACAGTCCCAGACTTTTGCTTTCTATCCAAAGGTATCCAAAGTCATGTTAGACACAAAGTGTTGAGAAATGATCTTTGCTACTGCAAAAAGAGTAGTCATTGTGGGCAATATGGGAGGGGGCATACTTTCATCTTAGGTTTTTGAGGAAGAAATTAGAATTCTAAAAAGGGGGAAATAGGTATATAATTACATAATGTGCGTTTTATATTTAATTTTATGTGAAAAGTTGGTGTTTGCTTTTAAATGGGAATAACCACTCATTGGGAAGCAATTACTATAATTTCAATTTATTTTACTTTAGATCATTCTGTGATGAAAGCAGTTATCAAAAAAGTTCTCCAGAATGGAAGGAGCACCAAGTCAGAGGTAACATGTTGTAGTTCTTTAGGAAGAATTTTTCTTTAACTGCATGTTTTTCTCCTTAATAAAACCATCAAGGCATTTTTCTGCCATCTTAAATCAATTAAGTCAAATCAAATGGCTTTTCTGTTTTGAAAACATTGTGTGATTCTTTAATTTGGGGTCCCAGAAATGCAGATTGCAAACCTTTTGTTAACTCAAAATAGCTTAATTTCCAATTGAGATCAAACCCTCATAAATTACCTGTAACTGATATGAGTATTTATTATTTCTCTTCCAGTACCAGTGGATAACTTCTCCATCAGTGAAGGAACCATTCAAAACTGCTAGACAGAAAAAGAGAACTATAATCCTGGGAAATGGTCGGAAAGGGAAAGCTACTATTAGAATTGGTAACTTTTTCTCCTGGCTTTTTAATGCTGCTAGAGCTTATGCCCCGTATGTGTTCCAATGGCTAAAATTGGAATCTCTTCCCATCATATGATAGTGATGGTAACAACCAGTATTAACCACATGCATATCAGAAAGACTGTGAATGTTCTGATACAGATTATAAGAATTTATGAAATATAAAAATAATTTAAAGAAGAGATGCTAATATTTCCTTTTTTTTTAAATTAACCAACTGTGTTTTCATAAAAAGTTCATTATTTTGAATATATTCCTTGGTTAAGATTTTCATTTTCTCTTCCTGTGGTCTATTTTTTTTTTTTTTTTTTATTTGACAGAGAGCAAGAGAGGGAACACAAGCAGGGGGAGTGGGAGAGGGAGAAGCAGGCTTCCCGCCGAGCAGGGAGTCCGATAAGGGGCTCGATCCCAGGACTCTGGGATCATGACCTGAGCCGAAGGCAGACGCTTGACGACTGAGCCACCCAGGCGCCCATCTTCCTGTGGTCTATTAACATAGACAACATAGGCACACAGGTGACAGGGTGGATGGAATATTGACGTAATTCCACATAACTTGAATATAATTTGCCATTTTTCTTCTTTCACTTCATTTTAGATTAAATTAAAATTCTATATGATCTCGTAGTTATACTTTTTTATGAATTCAGAAAGTTTCATTGAGTTGATTGGTCTTTTTTTTAAATTAATGAAAGATTTGGGGTGCCTGGCTGGCTCAGTCGGTAGAGCACATGACTCTCGATCTTGGGTTCATGGGTTCGAGCCCCACATCGGGCATGGAGCGTACTTTAAATAAATAATAAATTAGTAAAAAATTCAGAATAACCTAACTATTATATAATTTTTTAATAGTATTGTAAACATTTTCATAAATACTACTTTTTTTTTTTTACTATTAAAAGGTATGTTTTTGATTCTCCATTAATCTACTTGTTTGGTCAACAAAATATTAAGTAGCAGTTAAGAGGGTCTATTAAATCAAAAGAAAGCTTAACAATTTTTCTACCAATTTTTATTTTAAAACTGATATTTTAGTAGTCAAATAGTATATACAAAGAAGCTGAGATTTGTGATGTCTCAGTGATTATAGATTATTATTAAAAGTTTACATCATGGGGCGCCTGGGTGGCTCAGTTGGTTAAGCGACTGCCTTCAGCTCAGGTCATGATCCTGGAGTCCCTGGATCGAGTCCCACATCGGGCTCCCTGCTCAACGGGGGGTCTGCTTCTCCCTCTGATCCTCTCCCCTCTCATGCTCTCTGTCTCTCACCCTCTCTCTCTCAAATAATAAATAAATAAATAAAAAATCTTTAAAAAAAAAAAAGTTTACATCATGTGTAAAACATTCTTAAAAGTGTCTAAGTTGGTATTTTGATATAATATTAGAAATAGAAATGTATGTAGGTAAAATATATATGTGTGTTATATTAGGATTTCTGTAATTTTAGTATCTGATGGTATATAATAGGACTTCGTGGAATGAAAATAAAAAATTAAAAGTCTTTTTTTTTTCTTAGCATGATTAAACAAAGTGACTGAAATTTACAAGCTCACTGAGCTATTTTAAGAGTAATTTTATTTCTTGGGCTTTTTTTTGTATTTGCCTCAGTTATGTGGAGACATAGAGGTAAGCCACATCAGTGTCTGGCTATATAGTTAGATCCAGGTGAGTATAGAGGTTACATAATTGTGTGAGTTGTCACATTCACATTGTAATCATGTGTGCAGAAAGAAGATAGGAACTTGAATGGGGATTTTATCTCCTTACAAGATAAGTGTGAATTCTTTTGGATTTAATTACAAATGTCATATTTGCATTAGTTTCTGAAAGGGGAGAGGTGTACATGTACAAACCACGTATATATGAACATTTTTTTCCTTGAGAGTAATTAAGTTGAAAAACAAAAAATAGCACAAGATGAATGGAACTTCTATATATTTTAAGAGGCATATAAATTTATCCAGAGAAATCACACAGGTCATGTGGTGATTATCAATAAGCTACACTATATGAAATATTTGTCCTCTATTGCCACATATGTTTTATTTCTCTTGCTATCCTAATGCTGCTAAAGTAGTATAGTAAAATAGATCTGAAGAATAAATATAACAAACCTATATTACTTGTTTTGAGTAACTGTAAAAAAATTAAATGTCAATTTTAATATATGGTTTATTCTAAATATATTAGCACGTAGGTCTAGTTTTTGCTACTATTTCATATAAGGATATTGATTTTTTAGTACTGAAATGTAGGCCAAGTCTCCATATCTTGCTCTTTATCCATTGGGGTCTTATTTCTTCTTTGTTTTCTTTTCTTTTTTTTTTTTTAAGATTTTATTTATTTTTCAACAGAGAGAGACGACAGCGAGAGAGGGAACACAAGTAGGGAGAGTGGGTGAGGGAGAAGCAGGCTTCCCACGGAGCAGGGAGCCCGATGCGGGGCTTGATCCCAGGACCCTGGGATCATGACCTGAGCCGAAGGCAGACGCTTAACGACTGAGCCACCCAGGCACCCCTCTTTTTTGTTTTCTATATGAAATCAAATGAGCAATGAAGGTTGACAGACTTAGGGAGGGTAACATTGACTTACCTGCCACTTAGCAGCTTTCAGTCCTATTCCTTTGATTGTTTTCACATGGAAAATTTAATCTTAAATTAAAATTTTGGTCTAATTCAGATTCTCTTTGGCAGGAATCAGGGATGTATCAGTGTTTCTCTATCTTTGAGATTCAGAAATACCACAGATACTCTGAGATTCAATAAACTGGATGTTTCTGCATGATACATAAGATGTATCGTGCATGTTTCATTCTTTGGGGTATATTTTTTATTTCTGTATGTTTTGTGCATCTCATATATTTGTATTTTAGTTAAAATGATAACTTGTTACTCTACAAGAACTTAGATTTGTAAGCATTGCTAGTCCATGTCAAAGCATTTTTACAGAACGATCTTGTTATTAATGGCCTTGCATCTTTGGCAGGTGCCTGTTTTATAAAGTGCGAACATGTGATAATTGCTGTGTCACCATTTAATGCATCTTGATTTTGTCCTTTAATGCTTTCGCAAACATAGGATTGGCCACAAAGAAACCTGTAAGTAATGGAAGGAAACACCCCCTTGGTAAAGAATATTCTCCTGAGCCTCTACCTCCTGGCGTCTCTGGTTTCCTGCCGTGGCGCACAGCGGAACGTGCAAAAAGGACCAGGTATTTATTCCATCTTGAGTCGTTTAGAAATTTTCATTTTGGAGCTTCAATTATGCGGGAGGTTTCTCTAGAGAAAAAAATGATAACTCACACGTGGCTTCTGCCTAATGGGTCCTTGAAAGAAGAAAAAAAAAATAGTTATAATTGGGAGTTGCAGATTATTTCTTATGTGTCCCAACAAACATTCTCTCCACCGGTACAGGTGAGTAAAGGTTTCATTAAAGGCGGGTGTAATTGAGCTGGGCCCTACAGTGCAGGAGGAGGAACTTGGACATGTAAGGAATGGGGAAAAAAGACATTTTCGGCCTGGGGGATAGTTTAGTACAGAATGGATGGGGAAGTAGGGATTAGACTTAATCTAACTCAGTCAACCGGCTTAACTCATTTTAGTGAATCAGATTTAGTAAATCAAATTAGATTTAACTAGTTTTAGCTGATTACTTACCCAGGGGATAACAGTGCATAGCGATTTTTATACTAGAAGTATAAAAGTCTCTTTAAATGGTCGAACTATAATTTTAGGCCTGCTGAGTGAATTAGTTTGCTGTAGATTATTTTCAGGTAATTTACAGGGTAGTATTCAAGAAATTGGGGATTAACAATTGCTTAAGAAAACAAAGAATTGATTTTAAATAAGACTTGAGGTAGCTACTATGTAAAATAATTGTTCACTTGCTCACATTGAATTGTTGAATATAATCTCCATTGCAAATGGTGATGTGAATTATTATTGCATAAACTCTAGTTCCCAGGCCCCAGTCTTTACACTTCAATTTTATGACTTTGTGATTTCATATCTTCTTTTTATGATAACTGTTAATATCGAGACCATTCTGACCACAAGGAGTTGTCAATTGGAGAATGATTATTAGTCAAGGAAGTTAGATTGGAAGTCTAAACTGTCCTGAACGTAGAAAGTGAAGACACCCCTCAGCAGTTCAGAGAGTTGTGACAAGCCAGTCTGCTAAATTCTGTTCAATTTTCTGCCAGGTCCTTATTTTGAGCTTATTTTGCTTATACGTAATTCATATGTATTATTAATAGTATTATTGTACATAATTCTAGCAAATTCTAGCAAACTGGCGTTAACTGGTAATATTCACATCAATTTCTAACTTAATTTGTTGGTATCTCTTTAGGGGTTTTCCATTAATCAGAACTCATGATGTATATAATCATTTGCAGGTATGTAGTTCTCATATTTACAATATATAGAAGGTTAAGTGGGAAAGGTGGGAGGGCGTTCTCTTTGCATTTCAAACTAAACAGAGCCTTACAGAAGACATTTCCGTCTCTGAAATAAATCCATTGGCAACTTGTCACGTTGCTCTCCCAATGACGGTATGTAGTTGTGTGAATATGACACACACTGGGGATCTTGTGGTTCCATCCGTAAACAGGGAAGCCATTTCTCCAGTCCACAAGTCACCTGTTAACCCAGTGAAAGGAATTTGACTGCCAACTCATGGAGCTACCATTCTCAAGAATGTCTTTTATGTTTTCGAGAAATGTCATTTGAGAGCTATATGTATAAGTATATGTATAAGTTCCAGATCCTAAAGGCAAAATAAAGAAGCCAGTCCCAGAGCGTCTGCTCTCTCAGAGCACTTCTTCCTCTCTCACCAAGGCCACACACATTCCCTGTCCTACCAGCCAATTCCGTCAGAGTGTCAGGTTCTCCTTCCCCCTTGTCCTGGGGAACTACATAGCAGCTCTGAGTAAGGTAACACTACTGGATTGAGAGAAGAGCACCCCGGGTGTGAGCCCTGCCCACTGCATGTCCAGAAGAAGGGGTGCACACCTCATTCTACCATTGGGACTTTCCTGTACTGTGGGATTTGTTGCCCGTGGTTAAAATGACACCCCAGTGACTTGTCTTCTGTGCAGTTATGTAATCCCAGCACTCCTCTTTTTGATCTGTAGACTTTTTATGGGGTTATGATCAGGTCAGTTTTCAAATGTTTGGGAACAGCATACTGAACTGCATTCCAATGGCAGTGAATTGACAGGAGAACTGTATTACCATTACAGTAGTTCTGCTTTAAGGTGGCTAAAGGATGGTAAGATGAGGTTTTTGATGGGTCCATTTTAGTTGTGCATGTGTAAGTGATTTTTTTAATTTTCATGTTTTTTTTTTCACTAGATCTGTTGACTTTCTAATTATTCTTCTAATTCTTCTTATCAGTCCCCTACTGATGGATTTTTTCCTCCAAAAACTACATTTTCTTTCAGACTTTTTATACCTAACAGTGGAGAGTAAATGTCTCATCTGCAGTAAAAAGTTGGTCTGAGAAAAATGTTTACCCTGGCTCCTCAGTTGGCTTATATGAAAGAAAGTTAATAAAATAATATGGAGGATTCCAAATATTAATCTTAATAGAATTCTATACAGTGACAGCAAAAATAAATCATTGTCATTTTACTTTGTCATTGCTTGTTTTAGACTAAGCAGTGGAAGACATTTATACATAATGACTTGATACCTCAGGTCAGTTTTGTTAAATGTCCTGTAATATTTGTTAGCTGGTTTTTGTTATCTCTTCTACAACCTTGACTTCTTTTTCTAAGCAATCAGATTTTCCTGTGACTGTGACAGTAGAGAGTCCTTCCTCCTCAGAAATTGAAGAGGTCGACGATTCATCCGAAAGTGTTCAAGAAGAGCCTGAGAAAACCAGTTTAAAACAAGAAGCATTAGAGGTATAAAGTTACCACTTTAAGATCCAGAGATTATTTTTTAAACCATAGTGGTTACTGGGCAGGAGGAAGCCTGATTAGGGCACTGGATGAGCTTGTACATGGCTTCTGTCTTCCCCTCAACGATTCCTTGGCTTAGACCAAGGTGGAAGGTAGACGTTTGAATTCTGAGAAATAAAAATCAAAACATGTCATCAGTAATATATTTTCCTTTCCTAACCGACTGAGCCACCCAGGGGCCCCTTTTACTATTTGATTTTTTAAAAAAGAAAGCCAGATTTTTATTTTCCCAATTAAAATTAATGACAATAACATAGAGAAATTTTAAGATAAGTACTTGGAAAATTACGAAATATTAGAGTGGGATGAATCTGTAACTGATGTAGAATTACCCCTTTCATTTTCTAAATGAGCACCTACAATTTGTAGCACTTAAAATGCTTTGTTACTAAGCTGCCGAGTAAAGACAAGACCCCAGACCGTCTAATTTGCGTTCATGGTCATTTTATTTTTTTTTTTAAAGATTTTATTTATTTATTTATTTGACAGAGAGAGACACAGCGAGAGAGGGGACACAAGCAGGGGGAGAGGGAGAGGGAGAAGAGGCTTCCCCCTGAGCAGGGAGCCCGATGCGTGGCTCCATCCCAGGACCCCAGGATCATGACCTGAGCCGAAGGCAGACGCTCAATGACTGAGCCACCCAGGCGCCTCTCATGGTCGTTTTAGATTTCCTGCACCGAGACACTAGGGAGCTTGTACTTCTAAAAGCAACAGTAAGGCACTGGGGAAGGCCAAGAAGGTCAGGAACTGTAACTAGGGACTACCTGATTCAGGATGTGCTGAGGACCCTCTCGGCTCTTCTCCACTTTGATAAGACATTAAAGTGCTGGTATCAAATTTTTAAGAATATATCCACAACAATCAATAGAAGGGATTTCAACATTTTTTTCAGAGACAGAAGGCAAGTGGAAGGGTGTGAAGCTGTGAACAGAGGAACAGTACCACCTAGAATTTGCACAGGGACTGGCTGCAGCTGAGGGAATCTAATCCCCCACGGCAGAAACAGCTCCATCTTCAGATGTGTGTGACAGAGAGAGGGTGGAGTTGGTTAAAAATGTGACTGAAATAAGGAGAGCGTGTGGAAGGTTTATATTTGGGAGAGCTGACTCCCATCCCTACCCTCATTCTCCTGAAATGAGATAATTTGACTTTGGGGGAAACTAAATTCTACTCCTGAAACCACTATTACACTAGATGTTAACTAACCAGAATTTAAATAAAAATTTGGGGAAAAAAAGACTGGGGAGAATTAGGGCACCTAGTGGAGTTTTGCACCCTAGAAAAGAGTATTTGGGGGTTCCTTATTACAACTGACTACCCACCTCTTCACACATAAGAGAAGCCAGTCAATCATGAGCTTCCAGGGAGCTTTCTGCTCCTGTTCCTAAGTAGAAAATAACCATGGTTCGCCTGAGAGTTAGTAAAGCATACAACATGATGGGAAAAAAAAAAGAGTAAAAACAGATACCTGGTAGGACCAGAGACTATTTGCTGTTATTGTCTCTCAACAGAAAACAGAACAAAATGTAAATATCAGCTTTGACAACATAAAAGGTAGGTTTGGAAGGTAAATAGGAGGTGGAAAGAAGGGGAAAAGGCATGAATGTCTTCATTTCCCAAAGCGGGGTGTTGAGAGAGTTTGTGGTCGATAAACAATACAGAGTTTTATTTATTTATTTGACTCGGAGAGAGAGATAGTGAGAGAGAGCGCACAAGCAGGGGGAGAGGCAGAGGGAGGGGCAGAGGGAGAGGGAGAAGCAGGCTCCCCACTGAGCAGGGAGCCCAATGCGGGGCTCCATCCCAGAACCCCGGGATCATGACCTGAGCCAAAGGCAGACACTAAACCGACTGAGCCACTCAGGCACCCCAACAATACAGATTTTTTTTTTAAAGATCTTATTTATTTGAGAGAGAGACAAAGAGAGTGAGAGAAAAAGAGAGAACACGAGCGGGGTGAGGGGCAGAGGGAGAAGCAGACTCCCTGCCGAACAGGGAGCCCGATCCCAGGACCCTGGGATCACGACCTGAGCCGAAGGCAGACATTCAACCGACTGAGCCACCCAGGCCCCCCCCCAACAATACAGATTTTTAAGTATATCACTGCAAGTCAAAGAGTTCATGACCAGTGGGAAAACGAATGGTGACGTGACTTCACTGAGAGGAATGGACTTAGGAAAGAGTGTAAATGAACTAATGTCTTATTTGGTAAAGTAGGAAGTTAATAATGTCTAAAATTTCATCATGACGTAGTCATGTAAGTTTCTTACTTGGAAATGAGAAGAATTAAAAATAAGAATGGCTAAAGTCTCATTAAGAAAGGAAATCCAGATGGCTAATAAACATGGACAAGTGTCCAATATGAAATGCCACTACCCTCCAATCACATTAACAAAGAAGTCTGATAATTACAGGTTTCCTAGACCTGGAGTATAATAGGAATCTCACACCCTGCTTATATGGGCATATAAATCGACACAGCTACTTTGGAAAGCATTCAGCATTGTTCATTACCTGAAGGCGTGCTAATCCTTCACAACCCAAGTTTCCCTATCCCCTGCCCAGCCGGTATACATACTAGAATAACTGGTGCAATAGGGTACGTGTGTGATTTGCTTTAGGACCAACTAAAAGCAGCCCAAACATCCCTGAAGAGTCAAAAATGATGTGTATTCATACAGTGGGGAAACTACAAAGCAATAAAGTTGAATGAACTAGAGCCTACTGGCAACAATGTAGGTGAATTTTTAAAAACAATATTGACTGGAAGACTGCATATACTGTGATTCTCTTTTTTTTTTTTTTTAAAGATTTTATTTATTTATTTGAGAGAATGAGACAGAGAGCGAGAGCACGAGATGGGGGAGGGTCAGAGGGAGAAGCAGGCTCCCCGCCGAGCAGGGAGCCCGATGCAGGACTCGATCCCGGGACTCCAGGATCATGACCTGAGCCGAAGGCAGTCGCTTAACCAACTGAGCCACCCAGGCGCCCCTACTGTGATTCTCTTTACATGAAGTTAAGAGTTGGCAAAACCAAAGGAAATTTTTAGGGATGCATGCATGTAAAGATGCACTTTTTAGTATGGATACCGTATTTTACAATTAAAACCTACTCAAAGGGGCGCCTGGCTGGTTCAGTCGGTAGAGCGTGCAACTCTTGATCTTGGAACTGTGAATTCAAACCCCACACTGGGCATAAAGATTACTTAAAAAAAATGAAAACCTGCTTAAGAAAAGGTTGCCTCTAGGGGGCTGTATGTGTGAGTGAGTTGAGACTATTTGATTTTAAGTCCTTCGCTACTGTTTGCATTCACATATATTCATTATATGTGAATTAGCATTAACTGAACGTACCCTATGCAGCAAGCACTCTTCTGAGTTTATGTGAGTGTTGTTAACTTGTAATCCTCACAAGAACTGTGTGATGTGAGAACCTGTCTTCATGTTAGAGATGAGGAAATGGGAGGCCTAGAGTTACTGAACTTGTCCAAGGTTATATAGCTGAGGGGCAGGGGCAGGTTTTAGCCACAGAGATTCTGAATTTTTAAAATATAATCTGAAGGAGAAATTTAACTACTAAGTACACACAGAACTTGTATTGGCACAGGTTTACCTTATTCAACAATTACTTTTCGTGTGCTTTGTGCTAGATACATGTGCTGGGATCAAATATGCCCCCTTCCCCTAAATTTCTTGCACTTTGAAGTGAGGAAGCAAGCCAACAGTTATAGTAGAAGTTATATACCAAGTGATACATTGCTGAAAGCAGTCTAAAATCTTAGGAATCTTTTGTAGATCAGTATCACAGAACCTTAAAAATGTTCATTTGCTTTGATCTCAAACTCATTTTTATTGACTCATTGCAAGAAAATTATCTACATATGGGAAAAGGCCTTCATGCGTAAAAATAGTTATTTTGTTTTATAATACTGAAAGGTTGGAAAGAATTTAAATGTTTAACCATATAGGAATGATTACAGAACCGAGACATGCTCAGTGGAATATTTTGTAGCCCTTTAAAAAAGTCAAGGTTAGGGGTGGCTCAGTTGGTTAAGTGGCCGACTCTTGATTTCAGCTCAGGTCATGGTCTCAGGGTCAGGATATTGCGCCCCCGAGTTGTGCTTCTTGCTCAGCAGGGAGTCTGCTTGAGATTCTCTCTCACTCTCTCTCTCCCCCCTCTCCCCTGCCAGCTCACGGGCACTCTCTCTCTCTCTCAAAAATAAATAAATCTTTTTTAAAAATCAAGGCTATGAATCCCCTGATTATATAAAAAATGATCCACTGTAAATGAAAAAAAGTTGGGGCGCCTGGGTGGCTCAGTCGTTAAGCGTCTGCCTTCAGCTCAGATCATGGTCCCAGGACCCTGGGATCGAGCCCCGCATCGGGCTCCCTGCTTAGCAGGAGGCCTGCTTCTCCCTCTCCCACTCCCCCTGCTTGTGTTCCTTCTCTCGCTATGTCTCTCTCTGTTAAATAAATAAATAAAATCTTTAAAAAAAAAAATGAAAAAAGTTAAACATAAAATTAGAGATACAGTATGATGGGAGCTTTGTTCCAGAAAAAAAAAAAAAAACTAGCCAATGTATAGAAGGGGAAGGAGAGCAGATGACAAGAAAGAGGATTTCTCCAAAACCTGATCATTAGTCTAATTTACATAACAGAATGTCAGATAATTTTGCTTTCTAATCTTTTGGTTCCATATTTTTTTTAAGTGTAGACATTGAGCTTTTTTTAAAATTTGTTTTAATTTAAATTCAATTAATTAACATATAATGTATTATTAGTTTCAGAGGTAGAGTTCAGTGATTCATCAGTCTTATATAAAACCCAGTGTTCATTACAACTTGTTCCCCCCCTTAATGTCCCATAACCCAGTTACCCCACCCCCACCCCCCTCCCCTACAGCATCCCTCAGTTTGTTTCCTATGATTAAGAGTCTCTTATGGTTTCATATTTTTTTAAAGAGCATGAATTACTTTTAACTTTGTAGGAAGGTACAGTTTTTCATGAAAATCCAACGTGATATTCTAACTCCCTCCACTAGAGGGAGAAGCTATTTCATGTAATTGCACAATGTGCTGTTTATATTTAGAGCCAGTTGAGAATGGAGCATTTCAGTCTGTACATTCTCTGATTGTGGTGAGACTTTCTTGTTTACTGATTTGTTTAGAATTTCTGTGAAAAAAGTTTTAAATATTAAAACCATTATATAGGGGCGCCTGGGTGGCTCAGTCGTTAAGCGTCTGCCTTTGGCTCAGGTCACGATCCCAGGGTCCAGGGATCGAGCCCCACATCAGACTCCCTGCTCCGTGGGAAGCCTGCTTCTCCCTCTCCCACTCCCCCGCTTGTGTTCCCTCTCTCGCTGTCTCTCTCTGTCAAAAAATAAGTAAAGTCTTAAAAAAGAAAAAAAGATTTATTAAAAAAAATAATAAAAAAAATTATATAAGTAAGTAGAGGTATTTGTAATTTTTTTCCTTTGTCCCCATTAAAAATTTGGCTGGCTTCAAATGTTTAATGAAACATTAAAGAATTTGAAGTTGTTAGACTATTTTAAAATTTTTAAATGTAAATTCTGAGTATAAAGTATATGTTCATTGAGCAAATTTTTAAAAACAATGAAAAACTTACTGAAGAAAATAAAAGCCACCTCTGTATGTACACACACCTAATCTACCCTTTTGTCATAAAAAGGTGTCAAAAATATTTTGTCATGGGGCACCTGGGTGGCTCAGATGGTTAAGCGTCTGCCTTCGGCTCAGGTCATGATCCCAGGGTCCTGGGATCGAGTCCCACATCGGGCTCCCTGCTCCTTGGGAGCCTGCTTCTCCCTCTGCCTCTCTCTCTCTGTCTCTCATGAATAAATAAATAAAATCTTAAAAAAAAAAAAAAATATTTTGTCATGTCACTAAATACTCTTCTACCTCAGAGAATCTTAGATTAAGCTTATGTACTCTCTCCCCTGAAAAACGCACAGAATATAGAACTCCTGAAAGCCCATTCATTAATTCTGGTTAAGACCTCTTGTCAGTGTTTTTTAGTGGCTTTGCAGAGCATTTCTTCATATGGGTGTGCTGTTTTTATTTAAACTAACCCAATTTGGAAGCTTGTAGCTCACTTCTAGGGTTAGGCCTAAACAGTCGTGTATGACATGTTGGTAGATAAATCTTTGCCCATGTCTTTGGTGATTTCCTTAGGGTAAATTCCTGGGTGTAGAATCGGTGGTATGTACTCACTGCCCAGAAGCTAGTGCTAGTTTCCTCCGTCAATGACAGCATGTAATAGAGTTCCTCCCCTCAACCCGCATGCACCAGGGGTAAACTAAACTCTAAGTTGAAATTCTTTAAGTGATTGTTCAAAAGCCTTTAAAATGTATAAATATACCTTGTTGTTTTAATAAGTAGAGGTATTTTGTTTATTGCTGCATAAGAAACCACCCCCGAAACAGTGGCTTCAAACAGTAGTAGTCATTTATTTTGTTCATGAACCTGGGGGTTGAGTAGTATATTAATTTTCTATTGCTGTGAACTTCATGGCTTGAAACACCACCTGCTGACGAGCTCCCAGTTCCGTAGGTCAGAAGTCCAGGTACGGCATGACTAGGCTCTCCGCTTCGTCTCAGAAAGCTGAAGTCATGATGTCAGTCAGGCTGTGTTCTCATCGTGAGGCTCTGGGAAAGAACCTACTCCCAACTTAGACAGCTCATTGGCCTAATTCAGTTCTTTTTTTTTTTTTTTTTAAAGATTTTATTTATTTATTTGACAGAGAGAGACACAGCGAGAGAGGGAACACAAGCAGGGGGAGTGGGAGAGGGAGAAGCAGGCTCCCCGCAGAGCAGGGAGTCCGATGCGGGACTCGATCCCAGGACCCTGCGACCATGACCTGAGCCGAAGGCAGTCGCTTAACCAACTGAGCCACCCAGGTGCCCGGCCTAATTCAGTTCTTGGAGTTGTAGGACAGAGATCCTCCTTTCATGCTGGCTGTCAGTTGGGGGACAGCCTCAGCTCCTAGAGGCCTCCCTCCCATTCCTTGCCACGACATCACACTTGACTTGTTCAAAGCCAGCCACAAAGAATCTCGCCTTTGTCCCTTTTTTACTTTAGATCTTAAGGAAGACCCCAGTCCCTTTTAATAGGCCACCTGATTAAGTTACATCCACCCAGAATAATTTCTTAAGATCAATTAAAGATTTGAGGAACCTTAATTACATCTTCAAAATCCCTTCACTGCAGCACCAATTAGATCAGTATTTGTTTAACTGGGAGGATCATATAGTTTAGCCGGTAGGAATCTGAGGGGCTATCTTAGAATTCTGCCAACCACAAGTAGTGTCCCCCACTGCAAGGACTTAAGTATCTTGTTCTTGGAAATCAGAATTTACCAGTGTCCATTCTATTTTTTTTTAATATTTTTTATTTATTTGAGAGAGAGAGAGAGATCACGAACAGAGCGGGGAAAGGCAGAGGGAGAAGCTGACTCCTCGCTGAGAGGGAGCCCAATGCGGGACTCGATGCCAGGACTCTGGGGTCATGACCTGAGCCGAAGGCAGACGCTTAACTGACTGAGCCACCCAGGCGCCCTGTGCATTCTATTTTATTGACGTTGGTGAATGGGGAGATTACCACTTCTGTGAACAGGCATGGGGCCCAACTTCCTGAGTTCAAAATGTGGTTCTACAACTTAATGATCTTAGGTGATATGGTCTGGGGTGTCCTACACTACTTTTCTCTGTCTCCATTTTCTCACCTGTAAAATGACATGGAGTTAATTGTTCTTTCCTTGTAGGGTTTTGATGATTAAATTATTTAATATCCAGGAAATTCCTATTAGGACAGGGCTTGGCACATACTAAAGTGCTTTAAAAGTGTTTACTTTTTAAAATGCATTTGATTCTGCAATTATATAATTTGGGTGGGTTAACTATGTTAGTGAGATTTCCTATTATAACGGGGCCCATTAATAAAAGTAGAATTTTCCTTTCTTGGCCTTAGTGTTTTATTTCTGACTTAACTGTATTATACACATATGCCTTTTATGGTGAGCTGCCACAAATTTATTTTGGAAAGTATTGGATTCAAATAAATTTTTAATATGCTAATTTGATATTTTTGGTAATTAATTTCACTAGCATGGTAGGATAAAATCATTAAGTAACAGATTATAATCCTGAAGTCTGAGTTTACTTGTGGCTCTATGCCTAAATCCTTGGTGAGATCTATAAATGGAAAGGCTTTTGGATATGATACTATGAATTGCTTATAATACTCTATTTTTTCACACTAGGAAAAACTGGAGGAGTGCCTAAAGCAGTTAAAGGAGGAAAGAGTAATAAGGTTTAAGGCTGATAAACGAGTCAGTGAGGTAAACAGGTTTTTTCTTATACTTTTGAAAGTGTTTTGGTTTTATTTTTATTTGATTTTAAGCCATACACATGCAGTTTATAAACTTTAAAACTAATATATTGCAAATTGGTTGTACCATATGAACCTTTGTATTTACTTCTTTTAGTGGTCATATGATCTCTATTCCAGAAAACATGTTTTTAAAATGGAAAAATCTTAGGGATACCTGGGTGGCTCAGTTGGTTAAACATCCGGCTCTTAATCTCAGCTCAGGTCCTGATCTCAGGGTTGTGAGTTCAAGCCCTGCACTGGGGTCCACATATTTCGGGTGGGGAGCATATTTTTTAAAAAAAGAAGTAAAAATCTTAGGGTTTTTTTTGGTGTGTGTGTATTTTTATATGATGTTAGCTTATTTTCTGTTTATGATGCTTCAGTTCAAGAAAGCACTTATGCTTATATGCATATATAGTAACATAAAAGATATGATGAAACTACTTACTGGCAGTGAATAATTTAAATAAGTAAGTATAAAATATTAGAAAACTGCTAAGAATGCAGTGAAAGAGAAAAATATATACTATGAGAATTACATTAGGGAAGTGTGCATGGAAGCAGGACATAAGCTCAGAAGTTGTATGTAAATATAATTTATTATTATAAGGTGAGTTTTGGGAGGAATTTTCGCAAGTGCATACACTGGATTGAAGAACACTTACTCATTCAGTAAAGGTTGAGCACCTGTAAGGTAAAAGCTACGTCATGAACAAAAGAGCCTCTCTGAGAAATACTAGAGTTGGGTTTATCTGGGTTTTTAGCTGAATAGATGGGGGAATCATTACAGAACGTAATGATTCTACGAGATTTCCAATAGATGGGGACATGCAAGGGAGGAAACATTTTCAAGAAGCCAAGGAGGATATTAGTCATTGTATGGTTAATTAGTTGGGTATGATTCAGGACTTTTAAACTTAGACATTTAATATTTTGCTCAATAAAGTTAATCCTTAACATCCAGCCAAGTTAGAATATGCTTTGCTCAAATCAGACTATTTCACTTTCTAATTTAAAGGGAACCTTAAGCAGCTAATTTTTCTAATGTAAATGAGGGTCTGTTATGAATATAACCAGTTAGAAAAGTGATCTTTTGAAAGATCATTAATAATTAAACAGTTACTTTGGTTTATTTATATACCACCTAAGTATTATATAGGAAACTTTGTTGGGTATCTTTGGGTTTTGATCATTATGTGATGTAGTCTCTGTCTTCATAGGCAGAAAGTTAGATTAATTACAAATTAATTACATTTGAAATGTTTTAGTTTTGTTGCTTAAAAACTTTTCTTTTCATGACAATGGAAGAAAATCATGTCAGACATTTTCAATTTTCTTTTATAGCTGGAACATGAAAATGCCCAGTTAAGAAATATAAATTTCTCTTTGTCTGAAGCCCTGCATGCACAGTCATTGACAAGCATGATCCTGGATGACGAAGGTGTTTTGGGCAGCATTGAGAATTCTTTTCAGAAGTTCCATGCTTTCTTGGACCTCCTTAAAGATGCTGGGTTAGTAGTTGAGAAACTACATGGCATTATTCTCTTTGCATCTGTAATGAGGGTTTACTAAGGAATGTGAGCAATTTTCAATGCTTCCATAGTCTTATTTAGCGTGTAATATTGGGTGTTTTTTAAATGAGGAATTAAAAGAAATGCAAAATGGTAAACCTGCTTTGGTAGAGGAGAGAGCCCATTTTGAAAGAATAACCTGTAGATTAAGTAATTTTTAGGTATAGTTTTTGGGAAAGACTACACTGACGATAATTTTACTTGAAAATATTCCAGAATGCATCAGAATTTCCCTCCCTTTTATTTATCTTTCTGGTAAAATAAATTTGAATTAAAGTGGTTTTTGTCCTACACAGAGAAATTATTATTAATCCGTAAGGCAAATATAGATACAGATCAGTCATTCTCAACTGTGAATGATTTTGCTAAAGGAAGATACTGAAAGAGAGAACTGGAGATTGAAATTGATGGAGTGATGTTTTGTGGGTGAAGGAGTGAGTGTTGGGAAGGAAGGAACGAACACGTTTTTGGAAACAGGAGGAGAGGTGGTCAGGAAGTGGGGGTGAGGTGAGAGCTGATGCACTGGGTGCATACTAGAAGCTGAAGCATTGAAATGGAGTGACGAATCAGGTGGTGGTCAAGACGTTGTTGGGGGAAGGAAGAGGGGGTGCTACAAGGATGGCATGAGCTGATGTGGTCCCAGAGCATGAATGTGGAAGGGCTGAGAGTTTGAGAGAGAAAAGGGGCTTGTATCTGCGGTAGGGTATTGGTTTTTAAGATTTTAGAAGTATTTCCTGATTGTAGGTATGGGGAAGTCTAAGCTGCTCACATGCAATTATAGTAACCTTTGCTTTTTTCTTCCTCTTGTCCAGGCTTGGGCAGCTTGCCACAATGGCTGGAATAGATCAGTCAGATTTTCATTTACTGGGTCGTCCCCAGATGAATTCTACTCTCAGTAGTCTGCCTACGGAAGAAAAGAAAGCGCTTGAAGAAGAAAAACGAGAATCAAAGCAGAACCCCCTAGGACAGATGCAAAATATCCAAGTAAGTGGACAGAACAGAACGTCATGATTCTACGAGTGATTAGCCAAAAGGGAATTATCAAGTCAGAGAGAAAATAATACTGCTCTGTCCCTAATAACTCACATGCTTGGGAGGAGCCTCTTTGGGGTCTTTTCCAAATGTGAAATTAGTTAAGTTTGGACCCGTTTCATAATATCGTGTAGTTACAAACAAGAAAGACAGACGGTCTTTTGCAAATGTATGATTTAAAGTAAACTATTCTCAGTGAAGAAAGAAATGAAACACTAGAGAGAGCATTCCAAACTTTAAATTGTGTAAATGTCTATTCTATTCATATTTCATCTAGGTTTCTATTTGTATGCAGTCAGCTTGCAGTGAAGGAACACTAATGAAGGTACAACTACTGATCCAGATAATTTTCTTAAATAAGTAATCCAGACGTAACTAATAGACAGTGCATTATAGTTAGCCTCCCAGTTATGGGAGCGAGAGGAGACAAACCCGTCTGCTCTTCTCCTGGCCTGACTTCCTGGAGCCTTCCCTTCGTCTTCCGTCTCAGCCAACCTCAGACAGTCTTGGGAACTGACAGCTTGAGAACAGTCTCATCACAAATTGGAGACTGCTTCCATGTTCCTAGACGATAGAAAAGAAATTAATTTCCTTAGGGAATAGGGCTTTATTATTTTTAATGAGGGAAAGGGAAGTGGGCAATAATCATCCCAAACACCAAGTATGAAAATGGAGTAGACGTTGCCTTGGATATAGCGAAGTTAAGTTGGGAACCAACTGGCAGGATATAATTAGAAAAAAACTGGATCTAAAATCTTCTGATTAATCAAATGACTGTCATAATAATACAATCACAGAGTAACACTGAAGTCATGGACTCTACTTTTTAATGGTTGGCTTTGTGCATCACTGAATTTTTGTTTTGTCGTCTTTTGTTTTTCCCTCCAGTTTCAGAAAATCACAGGTGATGCTAGAATTCCTTTGCCTCTCGACTCCTTCCATGTCCCCGTTTCCACGCAGGAGCCCTTAGAAACTTCTAGAGACAACCTGGGAGTCCCAGTCAATGAGCAGCGGCAGGACTCTATCAAAGAATTCATTGCTAGAACATGTTCTCCTTCAGCAGATGTGATGTCTGGAGCTGGAAGCCAAAGAAAAGAAGATGAATTGTCTAGAAATAGCATATCTTCTTCAGAGAAAATGACCAAAACAGGTGAATATACCAAAAAATATTGTGCTAAAAAACAGCCCAGAAAGGACCTGCATTCCTGCTCTGACTCACCTGTAAATCGGAAAAGTAAAGGAATTGGGCAAAATGATTCTTTGGTTAACGAACCAGTTAAAAGTGAGTCTTTGAAAAAACACGTTTCTGTCAAGAAAGAAAGTAGAATAGTGACTGTTTCATCCAAGACGACTAAAAGTAAACTCAATCTGTTAGAACACTCTGAAGGTGATACTCTTGGATCTGACTTTGAATTTCAAGAAAGCATCCATACCGTATCACACCTGACATAGGTCTAAATCTTTTGAAATTATGTTTTTGCCTTCAAATTTTAATAAATTTCTTATGTTTTCATTGTGGCATATGGTATTTTAAAATATAGTACTGGAAGCCATCAGAGATTTATCCATTCTTTTTATTGTAATGAAACTTTTGGGGTATGTTTTCTTTTTGACACTCTCCACCTTTCACTCAACAAGTATTTCTTGTGGACTTAATATGTATGATACTATTCTGGGTGCTATCGCTTTCAGCAATGAACAAAACAAAACCTTTACATTCACGGAACTAATATTCTGTGGAGGGAGAAAAAAAATACCAAAGCAGGATAAGGGCCCTAGAAAGGATGGGGTAATAAATGGGGGAGTTTTAACATTTGGGTAAATGTGGAAATACTATAAATCACTTTGCCAGAAGTCATTGGCATATCCTGATTCATAATAACCAGAGCAGCAAACATTCACCAGGGTACTTAGCCATAGTCCTGGATTACAGCAACTGTATACGGTAGGGAACCATTATTGGGCACATTTTATAGATGAGGAGTCTGAGGAGACAGATTATGTGAGTTGCCCAAAATTACAGAGCTTTAAATAAGTGGTAGAGCTGGGATTTGAACCAGAACCCATGCCCTTAATCCCTTTGTTGTCCTGTTACCTTGCTAAGAGAAGAAGGGCTTGCGGAAGCCATGGAGAGAGAAGCCATTGAGCGCAGGAAGTGCATGGCGGGGCTATACGCCTGCCCCTCCCCCATCTGGGTCAGGTACTTAAAGGCAGACGGCGTAAGAGCATATGAACGTGCATCTCCGGACCAAATTATGCCTCCCTGGTAAAACATGCATAGAAAAGTCCTGAGTTAGGCTGTGACTTTTGAGAGGTAAAATCAGAGAAAAGCTGGTGTGTCCAATTTCTTCTGAGACGGCCCTGCCTGATTGTTACCGAAGGACCACTGCAGCACTACTGAGTTCATGAATCATGGATTGAGTGCGATGGGAGTAAAACAAGAAAGAAAGATACAGCCCTTAACTAATAGTTAGAATGAGAGTAGGAGACGCACAAGCAGAGATGTTAATACTGCATTTCGCATTCTGTGATGGGACTGCTTAGGGAATGTAGCCCATGTTTGGGGAAGAAGAGAGAACTGGGGCCAAGAAAGGTCATTTAAAGAGCTCACACCTAAGCTAAGTCTTGAAGGAGTAGTTGGAAACTGGTGAATAAGGGGAGGAAGGGAAAGGATCCTCAAAATGGAGGAAAAGCAGAAGTATAGAGCCAAGGGCATGAGAGTGGTGTGTTTGGGGAACGCCAGATACAGATTCCAGAGTTGGTGGGATATCATCAAGCAGTGGCAGCAAGGAGACTGAGCAGGTCTTACAAGCCGTGTCAAGCCATGTTGCATGGAGCTGGTTCTTTTTCCTCAGGAAAGAGCTAATAAAACGGTTGCAGAATGGAAATGACATGTTGAGGGTTGCATGTTAGATCATGAATGTTCAGTATGGAACATCAGTTAGAAGAAGTATGGGGATCAGAGATGATGCCACACTCTTCTGAGGAGCATTGTTTATTTTTAAATAAAAATTAAAAACGTCCTCCCCTGTCCTTACTGAAAGGGTTCCGTGGACAAAAGTAAGGGAAACCCTGGCTTAAAGTTAAGCGGGTTTCTTCACTGTATGACTTCTCAGGGCTACTGCAAGCTAACAGTCATTCTGAATTTCCAAGACAGGCATAGGGTGGGCAGCCTTTTCAAATACATTTGATCATAGAATCCTTTTTCATTTTTTTTTAATTGAGAGAGAATGCACATGCATGCACCAGAGAGGGAGTGGGGGTGAGAGCAGAGGGAGAAGGAGAGAGAATCTCAAGCGGACTCTGTGCTGAGCACTGAGCCTGACACAGAGCTGGATCTCACAACCCTGAAATCATGACCTGAGCCGAAATCAAGAGTCAGACGCTTAACCGACTGAACCACCTGGGCGCCCCTAGAATCCTTTTTCTAAAAGAGTGTCTAACAGCTGGTTTCACCAAACACCAGTTTGGTAACTTCTGAATTAGGCAATAACAAGAGGAAAAAAGTCTGAAATAAGGTATCAAGGGAGGAAGTAAGTTTGAAATTTATTTAGGAAATAAGCAAGACTTGGTTGTGGGAAGTAAGGAGGAAGTAGGAGGCAGAAGCTGGGGTCCCATTTGTGTGACTGAGGTCGGGTGGTGGTATCACTGAGGTTGGAAATAGGGAAAAAAGAACTGTATTGGGGAGAAGAGTTGAGGTTTGGACGGGTTGAATTTTAAAGCACCTAGAGAATTCAGGAGATGATGGGTCGATCACTGGATGCGCATGTGAAGACATGGAAAGATAAAAATTTGAATGGCGTCAGCACGTATAAAAAAATCATGAAAATGGTTGAGGTCACAGAGAATGTGGGGACTTAAAAAAAGTTTAAGTCAGAAGCAGAGAGGGGCGCCTGGGTGGCTCAGTTGGTTAAGCGACTGCCTTCGGCTCAGGTCATGATCCTGGAGTCCCTGGATCGAGTCCCACGTCGGGCTCCCTGCTCAGCAGGGAGTCTGCCTCTCTCTCTGACCCTCCCCCCTCTCATGCTCTCTGTCTCAGTCTCTCTCTCAAATAAATAAATAAAATCTTTAAAAAAAAAAAAAAAAGCAGAGAAAGGATTTTGAGGAAAGCGGAAATAGCATTTCAAGAAGGAAGAAATAGATAAGTGTCATGCTGCAGAGAATGTGTTTGGCTTTGGCAGTTAGGTCCCTGGTGACCTTAATGGGAGTCATTCAGGGGAAGTGGTAGACGTAGCCAGATTGAGACAAGTGGAGGGGACAGGGCCGCTCTGAGGGGACAGTGAAGAGTGGGTATAGGCTATTCTTTGAAGGAGTCTGGATGAGAAGAGGAAGCAAGGCGTTCAAAAAGAATTTTTTTTAGACAGAGAGTGACTTAAGTGTTTATAGGTTGAAAGGAACGAGCCCATCAAAGGAGATAGTGAAGATGCTGAGGATTGAGAGGCTCACCCATACAGCAGGATCCAAGGATGTGGGAGCATGAGCTACGTTAATGCTGTTAAGATGGGAAGAAAGAGCTGTGAACAGGTGTGGATGTAGATTACTTGATTGCTCAGTGAATTTGAGGTGGCTCACGTCCATACGTGCAGTGCAAAATGATGAGATAAGTAACTTAGAGAATTGGGAAAACAGGGAAATACGGTAAGGAAAAAACAGGGATACAGTTCATGTTGCAAAATATTTAAGAATGACTTATACTCTTCAAGTGGGATGAATTCTGGCAAGTTTGGGGTGAAATAGCATTGGGAAAAAGTAGAAGTTAAGTGAGTTTGTGCTGATAACCTCAGTTTTCTTTTTTAACAAGAAATTTTTTAAAAAACATACATGTACAAAATTACCGTTTTAAAATGGTTGCATAATTTAGGTAGGGTTTTTTTTTAATCGTTTGAAATGATTTCATTAAAAATCATCGGGGCGCCTGGGAAGTTCAGTCAGATAACCGTCTGCTTCAGCTCAGGTCATGATCTCAGGGTCCTGGTATCAAGCCCCATGTCGGGCTCCCTGCTCAGCGGGGAATCTGCTTGTCCCTCTGCCCCTCCCCCTGCTTCTGCGTGCGCACGCGTACTCTCTCTCAAATAAATAAATCTTTTTTTTAAAAAAAGAATCATCAATATGGATATCTTGTCGCTTAATGTGAGGATTTTAGAAGTTTGATGTTAAACTTCTACTATTACACCTGAAGCTATGTCACTTCACTGAAATACAGTATTTTCATCTGGGTTAGAGGAAGTTACAAGCCTGTACCTTTACTGAGAAGTTACTGTGTACCTTTGCCGAGTGATTACCCGAGCATGTGCAGTCTATGCAAAGAGGAGTTTTCTGAGGTTTTAAAAACAGTGTCAGATGTGATACTCTAGCAAAGAGTTTGTAGTCCTGCCTTAAATCCACATAATTACGATTGGTCATAATTACTATTGCAATAATTACTTTTCCATTCCTAGCCAGTACTGTGTCCAGGAAGCAGTCTAATTTCAAATGGATATTTACAGAATAATCCTCAATCTCAAGATTTTCAGAGGACCAGCAAGATAGGCGACAATAATTAATTTTTTTAAAGATTCTGATTATGAACTACATGCTGGAGCTGACCACGTAACAAAGATGACTGAACACATTCTTTTACTCTTCCAGAATCTCATTGAAATGACTGGAGAAATACTAAAAATAGATTAATAGCAGAATTGGAAAACCAGAACATGAACAGTGTGGAATTCCTAGAAGATAAAAAGCAGATTATCGAGGATCAGTTAATTAAAGAGTGAAGCAGCTCAGCCATTCTGCGCACCTTTGAAGCACCTAATTCTGGAGTTTGCCACCAGGCTAAGGCTAAGAAAACAGCTCTTTGAGGTAGGAGTTCTGACACAGACACACTGGGATCAGAGAAGAAGGGTGTTACCCAAATGACTCCAAGGAGGAACCGAGGGTCTGCTGCCCAGCCACTCGCTCTGGCTGTGGGGAGCAGGCACTCCCTTTCTCATCACCACAGGCGCCCGTGGTCAGCATCTGTGTTCACTAAAAGTGGGACAGTTGTTTGGCTGAGGAAAAGCACTTCAAACTGTAATCTTAGGTCTGCATCCCTAAATACGCCAAGAATCATCAGATTTGAAGAAAACCAGTAACATAAAAGGAGACACCAAATTAAAACAAAGTAACCTGTTCAAGAAAGTAGTAGAAGAAACAGAAGAAATGTAAAAATGAATATGATTAAGGTCATATTCATAAGGATATTGTATCCATAAACAATAAGATGCTAGGAAAAAAATATTTAGTGTCTAGAAACTGAAAATATAATTATGAAAAAACACTCAGAAGATGGGCTAGATTGTAGAATGGGTTCAGCTGAAGCTTAAATTCATGAAATGCAGGATTTGAGAGATTCTCCCTAATATGCCCTGCAAAGGGATGAAAGGTAAATACTATGAAAGAAAAGTGCAAGTCCTTCACAAACTCAGACGTATAGTAATTGCACAAGTAGTAAGCAGTTGGCATATAGTAAGTACACAAATGCTTGTGGAATTAATGAGACAACACGGATTTCAGTATTAGACTTCTTATTCAATAACTATAAGAAATTTTTCTCTAAGAATTACTAAGCGCACTGAACAGTGAATCCGTGATGAGATTTTAAATCAAAGCAACTGATGATGCCATGAGATCTGTCATTCCCCTTTATAATCATGAGATGCCTATAATCAGAAAAAGTCTAAATGAATATTAATGCATATGGGAAAATAAAGTGAGCTCCACATCACCCTCAACCTGGGAGCCAGCTGATGAAGCATCACTATTTAGAATGTTGCTGGTTGCAACACCCAAGGAAAAAGAGAGTGAGGCAACGTTCACTGACTTAAAGCTTCTGCACACATGCCACTTCTCACACTTCATTAGCCAAGAGTGTCACATGGCCGTGCCCTAGTTCAGAGCAGGGAAGCACAGTGCGGACTTACTGTGTCAAGACAAGGAGAGAGAAGCAAATACGTGTCAACAACTTTCATAGCTACCAACTGCCAGGAATGGGAGGTGGAATTTAAAAATCCAAGAAAAGTCAGGGGGCGCCTGGGTGGCTCAGTCGGTTAAGCGGCTGCCTTCGGCTCAGGTCATGATCCCTGGGTCCTGGGATCAAGCCCCGCATTGAGCTCCCTGCTCAGTAGGGAGTCTGCTTCTCCCTCTCTCTCTGCCTGCCTCTCTGCCTACTTGTGCTTTCTCTCTGTCAAATAAATAAAATCTTTAAAAAAAAAAAAAAAAAGTCAGGAAAGAGAAAAGTTGTTACACAGGGGAAAAAAAAAGTAAGACCAAATGCTTTTCTCACAATAAATCTAAGTAGGTTAAATTCTCAAATTCCTTAGGCTTGAGTAAAAACAAAAAATCCAACTATGCACTATTTACAAAAAGCAAATCTATCATGGATTATAAAGAAATAGACAAAGGTATACCAGGCAGATGCTAACAGAAGTGGATGTGGCTTTGTTAACTTCTGGCTAAATAGAATAAATAGAATCCAAAATGAAAAGCATTAAAGGGGGGCAAAGAAGAAAGCATTTCTTTTTGACTAATAAAAAGTATAGTTTGCTGAGGGATTTTTTTTAACATTTTTTTAAAGATTTTATTTATTTCTTAGAGAGCACAAGCAGGGAGGAGGGGCAGAGGGAGAGGGAGAAGCAGACTCCCCGATGAGCAGGGAGCCTGATGCGGGGGCTTGATCCCAGGACCCCCGGACCATGACCCGGGCCAAAGGCAGACGCTTAATCAGCTGAGCCACCCAGGCACCCCTTGCTGAAAGATTTTTTAAAATATATCTCCAACCTAAAAACTCAGTTTCAAAATTGATGGAGTGAAAATTTTAGAAATACAAGGAGAAATGGACAAACCAATTATGAGAAAGGCTTTAACACATCTCTCTTCAAAATCAGTGGACCCACCACTACACACTTATTGGAATGGCTTACGGTACAAGCACTGATGAGGATGCAGAGCAACAGGAATTCTCATAGACTGCTGGTGGAAATGCAAGATAATGCGGCCACTCAGAACAGACTGGCAGTGTCTCTGAACAGGAAACATATCATATGAGCCCCACCGTCACTCCTGGGTGTTCACTCTAAATAGATTAAAACTCGTGTTCACATAAGAACTGGTACACGAATGTTTATAGCAGCTCTATTCGTAATCACCAAAATGTCTTCCAACAGGCGAGTGAATAAGCAAATGATAGTGTATCCACACACGCGATAAAAAGGAATGAATTACATATATAACAACTTGGGTGAATCTCAACAGTCCTATGCTAAGTGAAAAGAGCCCCAAAGTTACATACTCTATGATTTCGTGTATTTGACATTCTTGAAAAGGCAAAACTGTGGTGATAGAGGATAGATCTGTGGTTGTCAGGTTTTGGGGAGCGGGGAGGATTTGATAACAAAGAGGCTATGCAGGGGTGTATCTTTTGGTGATGGACTTCTGGATTATGATTGTGATTATGATTGCAGAGGTGGTAATACAAACCCATACATACGTCAAAAATCATGGAACTGTACCCTCCTGAGTCATTTTTACTGTATGATAATGTTAAAGCAAAAAACTCAGGTCCCACCCCCTACCGATAGGTCAAGATAAGGAAGGTATTATTTCCTAAGTATTTTGTATCCACCATGAATACAAAACATGTTCTTTTGGAAGATCTATGGAACACTAATCAAAATGATTGCTATGAGGGGGGGAAACTTGTAAAATGCAAAGATCCTACAGATCGTGTCCTCTTTGCAAAATGTAATAAAACTAGTAACAAAACTAGTTGACTTGGAAATTTTTGAATTACCTTTTACACCTTTTATTAACTCCTTGATGGGGGAAATCAAAACAAATTATAGACAATTTAGAGTGAATAAAAGTTACTTCTCAAAACCTAGGAGATTCTGCCAAATAAGATGTTAGAGGAAAATTTATAGGTTTTGACTTATTTTTCAAGAAATAAGAAAACCGAAAATAGGGGCACCTGGCTGGCTCAGCCAGTGGAACATGTGACTCGATCTCTGGGTTGTGAGTTTGAGCCCCACACTGGGTGTGGAGATTACTTAGGAATAAAATCTTAAAAAAGAAAGCTGAAAACAGGTGAAATAAAACTTAACTTTAGAAACCAGAAAAAAAGGTAAGCTGAAAGAAGCAAGGGATTTAAAAAGTTAAAAGCAGAAATGAATAAAATAGAAAGCAAACACGTCTTGATCAATAAAATTAAAAAGTTCTAATGTAAAAACCAGTAAAAGGTAAACCTTTGAAAAATATGATAAAAAGAACAAGAAGTAACCAACAGGGCACCTGGGTGGCTCAGTTGGTTAAACGACTGCCTTCGGCTCAGGTCATGATCCCGGAGTCCCTGGATCGAGTCCCACGTGGGGCTCCCTGCTCAGCAGGGAGTCTGCTTCTCCCTCTGACCCTCCCCCCTCTCATGTGCTCTCTCTCATTCTCTCTCTCACAAATAAATAAATAAAATCTTTAAAAAAAAAAAGTAACCAACAAAAATATATAACCAGAATTAATAATTTTTAGAAAGATAACATACTTTTTTAATTAGAAGGGAGTACTATTTACAGCTTACTCCTAATGTAATTATATAGCTTCATTCCAATTTGAAAGAACCAGATGAAGTGTGATGACTTTTTTAAAAAAATAGATTCTAAAAATACATAAGAAGTAGAAAATGTAAATAGACCAAAAATTTAGGAGAAATTAAAAAGGTAGTATGAGAACTTCTTTTAAAAAGGCAAATACTGCGGCACCTGGGTGACTCAGTTGGTTAAGCATCCAATTCTTGATTTCATCTCAGGTCATAATCTCAGGGTCATGAGATCAAGCCCTGAGCCAGGCTCTGCGCTCCACACAGAGTATGCTTGACATTCCCTCTCCCTCCCCTTCTGCCCTTCCCCCTGCTATTTGTACATGCTCTCTCTCTTTCCCCCTGCCTCTCATAAATAAATAAAGGCAAATGCTATCAGACAAACCTTCAAGGCATCCACATATTTGTAAACCATTCTAGAGGACAGAAAAGAAAATGCAAAGCTGCCTAATTCATTCCATGTGGAAAGCATAATCCTGATACCAAAACTGCACAAATAAAACAAAAGGAAAACTGTAGACCAATCTCACTTAACAGAGGTGCAAACCACTATAACTCACTAAATTAACAGATTAAAGAATGAAATACCATCTTCACTGCCGAAAAAAGCATTTAATAAATCAAACACCCTCTGGTACTCTTTAACAGTCTAGAAACAGAAGGAAACTTTACCCTGTAGCTTGATTAAACGTATCTATTTGAGATCTACAGCAAACAAACGATGAAAAAACTTAGAAACTGAGAAAATACAAAAAGAGCGCTCAAACGTATGCACAACGCAAAGACAGTTGTCATCGTAAATGTTTCTGGACAAAAAGGAAACTCATGATTATCCGCTGGCATGGTATTACAATGAATGAGAAACTCAGTAAGCAGACAGGGCACAACATCAACATCAAAAACTTTTTTATACACCAGCAATAGCCAATTAGGAAATGTATGGAGGAAAAGATCCTACTCATGTAGAAATAAGGTTAACAGAGAAATGTTAAGGCCCATATGAATAATAATAATAAAAAAATCTATGCTGAAGGATATAAAAATAGACACCCCCCCCCGCAATGGAGAGTCATGCCACAGTTCTAAGAGGAAGACCCAACACAATAAATGTGTCCATTCTACCAAAAAACTCACAAATTCAAAGCAATTTCACATAATCAAAGCAAGGGTTTTTATTTTTTTTATTTATTTATTTTTTATTTTTATTTTTTTAAAGATTTTATTTATTTATTTGACAGAGACAGAGACAGCAAGAGCAGGAACACAAGCAGGGGGAGTGGGAGAGGGAGAAGCAGGCCTCCCGCCGAGCAGGAAGCCCGATGCGGGGCTCGATCCCAGGACCCCGGGATCACGACCTGAGCCGAAGGCAGTCGCTTAACCAACTGAGCCACCCAGGCGCCCCCAAAGCAAGGGTTTTTAAATGGATAGAACAACCTGATTACAAAGCTCATCCGGAAGACCATGCACAAAACAACCCCGAAATCAAAACAGTCCATGGAGCAAAAGTAAATGAAATAATGTGGTTATTGGCACAGGAATAATCAAATAGGTTAAAAGCACAGAACAAAGAATCCAGGAACAGAGCCATGTATACAAAGGAATTTAGTACTTGAAAAATGGCCTTACAAATAGGTAAGGAATGGGGCGCTGGGTGGCTCAGTCATTAAGCATCTGCCTTCGGCTCAGGTCATGATCTCGAGGTCCTGGGATCGAGCCCCACATCAGGCTCCCTGCTCGGCGGGAAGCCTGCTTCTCCCTCTCCCACTGCCCCTTCTTGTGTTCCCTCTCTCACTGTCAAATAAATAAAATCTTTAAAAAAAAAAATTTTTTTTTATAAACATTCAACTTCTTAAGAAATCAAAAATTAAAATGAGATACTGTTTTTTAGTCCTTGAAGTGTCAGATATGAGACAACGGGTGACAGTGCTGGACATACTATGAGTAAAGAGCACTCTCGTTGTTGAAGGATGTGTAAGTCGATACAGTTTTGGGGGTGGACAATTTGGCAGTGTATATCAATATTTAAAATGTGTCTAGCCTCTGATTTAATAACCATGATCCTAAGCATCCAGCCTAAAGACATATTCACACGAGTCCTAAGAGTCAATAAGAATGTGCATTGAAGCATTTTTTTTAAAGATTTTATTTATTTATTTGACAGAGAGAGACACAGCGAGAGAGGGAACACAAGCAGGGGGAGTGGGAGAGGGAGAAGCAGGCTTCCCCCTGAGCAGGGAGCCCGATGCGGGGCTCGATCCCAGGACCCCAGGATCATGACCTGAGCTGAAGGCAGATGCCTAACGACTGAGCCACCCAGGCGCCCCAAAGCATTTTTTGAAATAATAAAAAATTAGAAACAACGTAATTGTACATAAATGTGGAAATTATTGAATTAGTACCTACCAGTTCCTACCATGCAATACTCTGCAGCAGATAAAACAGCAGCTCTGTATGTAGTATGGACACGGAAGTATTTTTAAGACATACTGATACGGGGTGCCTGGCTGGCTCAGTCGGTAGAACATGCAACTCTTGATCTCAGTGTTGAGCTGGAGCCCCACGCTGAGTGTACAGATTACTTAAAAAATAAAATCTTTAAAAAAAAAAAGACATACTGACATGAAAAACAAGTTCTGCCATAATACTTATTGCACACTATTTACATTTATATCGTTAAAAACCTGTTTACACATATACGGTGTACATTTTTGTCTGTGCGTGCCTAGAAAATACTCTGTAATAATACATATCAAGCTGTTGACAGTGACTCTGCAGAAGGCAGTAGGATTGTGAGGAGGGACAAAAGGGGGCTTTTCATATATTACTCCATTTACTTTAGGTTGTTTGCTTTTTTTTTTTTTTAACGTAGGCTCCATGCCCAGTGTGGAGCCCAATGTGGGACTTGAACTCAAGACCCTGAGATGAAGACCTGAGCTGATATCAAGAGTCAGACACTTAACTGACTGAGCCACCCAGGCACCCCTGATTTTGTTTTTTAATAAGCCTCTTTTTATGGTTGACAAGTAATTTTCTAAATTCTCTTCATCACAGAGACCTTGGAAAATACAAACATATGACCTGCCATCCTGTATGTCCTGTGTCCATCTATTTTTCAAAATCTGGCTGTCCTAGTATCTATGTGGAAAATGAGCTTTACCATGTAACCTGTGTAACTCAGAGCTTTAAACCCGATGGCTTCCTACATAGTATATTCAAACTGCCTTTTTTTTTTTTTTTAACTACAACCCACAGTAAAAATTATATTTTATGCAAAGGAAAAGGTAATTGTCCTGGCCCACACCTGCCTTGTGTGCACACGTAGTGAATGGAACATTTCATTGAACAGCTCTTACTGTACTTCTAGTGACACTCTAGTATGTTCTGTCCCGTTTCATTCCTTTAAAGAAAATTCTGTTTGCAACCCACTAAGTAGGTTTCACAATCCGCGACTGGGTCATGACCTATGGTATGAAAACACTGGGGAGAATGCTTCAGACACTTGTCCTGTCTACTCCTGACCAAACTGCTGCGGGCGTACAATGCGAGGCTGTCCCACCTTTGCATCCTTCCTCCAGGGGTCAAAGTCCTTCTCCATTTGTGCGTTACTTGCAAAGCACAGCTTTCTTGAGCTCTTTCCCTCTCATTAGGTAATTTACGTGAGATTCCCCTTTAAAAAACCCTTTGTTACAGTGAAAGCCTGAGTTTTCAAACTGATGCATCTACACAGAATCCTAAAAATATAATTTGGTTAAAGAATTAAAAAAAACCCACAAATGTCCTGTGATTTAAGGCACTTGCTTGGTGTTGCTCACAAGGCACGTAGTGTACTTACTGTAAGGGCTGAAAGGGCTCAATCCCTTAGTACAGTTTGTAAATTTTAAACCAGTGTGAATTTAAAAACAAAAAAACAGAAAAACAACCAAGCAGTTTAGAGTTAGATAAGGACACCTCCTATAGATTAGATAATCATTAACTTTGTTCCCGAGTGACTAGGGAGGATTACTTGGTTTATTTTAAGGTCTCCAAAAGATAGTCCTCAATGTCCTTGACTGTGGAGGAGGCTCTTTTTTTTTTTTTGACAGAGACAGAGACAGCGAGAGCAGGAACACAAGCAGGGGGAGTGGGAGAGGGAGAAACAGGCTTCCCACTGAGCAGGGAGCCCGATGTGGGGCTCGATCCCAGGACCCCAGGATCATGACCTGAGCCGAAGGCAGACGCTTAACGACTGAGCCACCCAGGCGCCCTGGAGGAGGCTTTTATCTCTACATCGGAAAAACCAAAAACAAAACTTTGCAAAAATCTTAAAACTAGATAATCCCCGGGTCCTTTTGTCTTAAAGGATAAATTTGACCGCGGTGTGAAAACAGAAAAATCAGGAGAGGGGATAGGAGAGGTGTTGTATAAGGTTACACAACAATATTGTATTATAATCATCAAACTTGCTAAGAGACTAGATCTTAATTATTCCAACCACTAAAAAGAAATGATACTTGTGTGACGTGGTGGAGGTGCTAATTTCCGCTACAAAGACAATCATACAAATGTATCAAATCAATGTGTTGTACACCTTAAATTAACAAAATGTTATATGTCAAAAATATTTCAATTAAAAAAGCTAAAATCAATTTACTAAATAGCTCTAATTTCTTTACACCGAAGTCAAACCAAATCTTTTCTAAGAACCTAGTGCCTTGGGGCGCCTGGGTGGCTCAGTCAGTTAAGCGCCCGACTCTTGATTTCAGCTCAGGTCATGATCTCAGGGTCCTGGGATCGAGCCCCACACGTCAGGCTCTGCGCTCAGTGGGGAGTCAGTTTGAGATTTTCTCTTTCCTCTCCCTCTGCCCCTTGGCGTGCATGCTCTCTCTCAAATAAATAAATAAAATCTTAAAAAAAAAAAAAAAGAATCTAGTGCCTTATTGTATACCAGATAGGAGACACTTTCACATATTATTCCAAGACCTGGAAACCTATGAGGGGTCAAAGGTGTTATCTTTATACCCTTTATATCAGTCATACCCTGGTTCAAGCTATTGCTTACAATCAAGTGAACCGCTAGCTGTTTTTGGGACGAGTGGCAAGAATGGCAAATTTGAAGCTATGGAACATGGTTTTCTTGGTTTCCTGCTCTTCTTAGGCTTATATCATTTTCTGTAGTTGCTCTCTTATCCAATGTAGTTAATATAATAACCTTGTAACTATATAATAAGTTTAAACTGGCTAATGCCTCAAAATTTTTGGTATAGATTTCCATTCATTTTTGATTTAAAAAAATTAAATATTATAATTTTTTTAAATTACATCACTTTTTTCAGGGGCACCTGGCTCAGTCGGTTAAGCATCCGACTCTCAGTTTCAGCTTAGGTCTTCATCTCAGGGTCATGAGTCCACGCTGGGCATGAAGCCTACTTTTAATAACTTTTTGCAGAAATCACTCATCTTAAACCGAGTGAAGTTCATAGTCTTCAAGGCCTAGGTTTGAATACAATTGATAAGATGAAGTTTGGTGTTTTCTTTCACTGATAGGAGCAGATTTACCCTGAACCTTTTACTGGGGGTTAAGATTTTAGGTCTTTAGGTTAAAATAAAGCTTCAGGCCTACAACCCTCAGTTGTCCATAATTTTGCCATACCTTTAAAGTATTTCCTTTTTGTCCCAATTTTAATAAATGTGCTGCCAAAGCAAGCACTCAAGTATTCCCTTTTATAAACAGGACCAGGATCGAACTTTCCACTAACCTGAGTTAACTCTGTTCCACAATTTACAGAGAGATGGTAATCATTTAGGGTTTCTCCCTGTTTGGTCAACTGGAAACCCATAACTCTTCTCTACAACAAAAAGATGCCTCTCTGCCTATTTCTCCATCTCCCCCCCCCCCACCCCCAACACCGTTCTCCCTTGAAGGAGAGTCAGTGCCTCAGGCCTTGGGT
>NC_138382.1:16920858-16935824 GCF_054177405.1 Leptonychotes weddellii
CAAGGTGCCTGCTGGAATGAGGAACGTCTTACCTCCAAGCAGGCAGAGATGCGTCTCCTCAAAGGTTTTGAGGAGAAGCTGCTTCTGAGGAGAGCTAAACCCCCAGCACCCGGGCCTCGGCCGGCCTTGGACTCCCGCTAGCCGTGCGGAAGGCTCCGTGGCAGAAGGACTGACCCCACGAACATGAGTTTCTCCCAGTTGAGTTTCAGTTCACAAGTCAGGGACTCCAGACAACCGGCCAAGGGGGTGACATCCTGGAGCACCTGAAGCCAGATTGTTCTGCAAGTGGAGGCAGCTGTGGAAAGAACCAGACTCTACTACCATCGCTGAACGAGCCCCCTTTGACCCTGAACTGAAGGGAAACTGGGCAGGAAATAATTGTGGATTTTTAATTTCTTTAGAGCTCAACCTTCAAGAGAAAGGATATTAATTTTTTTTTAGACTTTAATTCCTCCCTGAGAATTTAATAATGTGAGACATTTCATACAGTTCAAATCAGGGCATTTTAATATTGCCGGCATTTATTATTTGGAGTAGATTTATGCCTTCATTTGAATTCACTGCATAATCTCCAGCAAGCTCTATCGAATGCCCTACCTGGGAAAATCGAAGATGGAAAACAGATTGGGGAGTGCATTTTGAGGCTAGAGCATTGGGATAGGCTTGAGGGAATTTAATCGGTGCTCCATTGAGACCCATTTCAGGGCCGTCGGGGTCCCATGGCTGACCTCAGGAGGACTCACAAGGGGATGGTGATGAGGCCGGGGAGCACTCAGCATTTTCCCAGGAAGAACAGCGGCACTCGTGCAGTGCTGAGCCCTGTGTGTTAAGAAACTCAAATGTTAGAAATACTGGCGACACAGGAAGAGAGACGTTTTCCCCTCCTTCCCTGTGTCAGCCGAAGTCCGTAAAGGTGAGCGTCTGCTTTCTCAGAGCTTTCGGACACTCAGGGTTCATTCTCCTTGTCAGGCCCCCTTCCTTCTCCCAGGATGAAGGAGTGGCTTATTCTGGCTGTTGAGGTCAGCAGTGGGGTTGTTCATTACACAGGCTCAGCCTCCTCCTCCTGGATATCTTCTGGATCCTGCCTGTCCCCGTTGCCTGCCATTGCCCAGTAAGTCCATTCCATTTGGTGAGGGAAGAGGAGAGAAAGACTAGCCTGAACTTGGCTCTCCATCCTAGCCTGCAGTCCACCTTGAAAAGTACTGACGTGGCTACTTTAATCCCCATGAGAGCCTTTTGGGCTTCCGTGAACAGGTTTCAGCTGGGTTCAGAACTTTGAAGGGAAGCACAGTAGGATTAATTAGCATCCCAGAAACAACACAGGCTGTGTTCTTTCAGGTGTCAAGACAATATAATAATTAACTCTGGAGTCCCACCACCCCGGCTTCTGTTCTAGGAGAGAATGACTATCTTCCTCAGTTCCAGGTAGAAATCCTGGTGAAACCACCTCACACGCATTAGGATGGCTACTCTAACAAACCAACAAACCCCAGAAAGTAACAAGTGTCGGTGAGGATGTGGAGAAGGAGGAAGCCTCGTGCACTGCTGGTGGGAATGTGAAATGGTGCAGCTGCTACGGAAATCAGTATGGAGTTTCCCCCCCCACATTAAAAATAGAACTACCATATGATCCAGCAACTCCACTTCTGAATATATACCCCAAAGAACTGAAAGCCGGGTCTCAAATATGTATTTGTACACCCATGTTCATAGCAGCATTTGTCACAGTAGCCAAAAGGTGGAAGCAACCCAAGCATCCACTGATGGATGGATAAACAGAATGTGGTAAAAAAAAAAATAAGTGAGGTAACAGAAAATAGATATACTGGACTCTAAAATACATATATTTAAAATAAATATATGGGCTCCTGAATCCTGGCACCGGGCTCCTAAAACCCTTGTCCTTACCTAAGTGATAAGAGCACTAGGAGCGTCTCTTGTTCCAATGAGGTGACTCTGGATGGGCTTCTGGATGGGGGCTGGTCACCAAAAAAAACCAAGACATAATTAGCAGCTTGGAGTTTTCAGTTTGGCTCCCCCTTCTCTAGAGAGAGGAGAGGGGCTGGAAATGGAGTTAAGAATTGATCGTGCAGGGGCGCCTGGGTGGCTCAGTTGGTTAAGCGACTGCCTTCGGCTCAGGTCATGATCCTGGAGTCCCGGGATCGAGTCCCGCATCGGGCTCCCTGCTCAGCGGGGGGTTTGCTTCTCCCTCTGACCCTCCCCCCTCTCATGTGCTCTCTCTCTCTCTCATTCTCGCTCTCTCAAATAAATAAATAAATCTTAAAAAAAAAAAAAAAAAGAATTGATCGTGCCTACGTGAGAAAGCCTCAAAAGAAATTCCAGTAGTATATGGTTCTGAGAGCTTCCAGGTCGGTGAACACATCCACGTACCAGGAGGGTGGCAGGTGCCACACACGGGACAGAGTCTCCTGCCTTCACAACCCTCCCAGATCTCGCCCTATGGATTTTTTTTTTTTTAATCTGGCTGTTCATCCATATCCTTTATTATAGCCTTTAATAAACTGGTAAATATAAGTCAGTGTCCCTGAGTTCTGTGAGCTGTTCTAGCAAATACTCGAATCCAAGGGGGAGGAGGTCATGGGAACCTCTGGTTGTAGACAAGTCAGACAGAAGATGTGGGTAACCTGGGGACCTACTCCTTGCTATTGGCATCGAAGTGGGGCAAAGTCTTGAGGGACTGAGCCCTTACCCTGTGGGATCTGACACTAACACAAGGCAGGGAGGGTCAGAAGTGAGTTAAATTGCAGTACCCTCAGCTGGTATTGCAGAATTTCTTGGTGGGGGAAAACACCCACACCTCCGGTGTCAGAAATGTGGTGAGTGTGGTAGTCCTGTGGGAGTAAAGACTGGGATTTTTCTAATGCAACATACGATAGAGTAGTCACATGCACAGAGACAGAAAGCAGAATGACAGTAGCTAGGGCCGGGAGCTGGGGAAGTTGTTTAATGGGTAAAGAGTTGCAGTTTTGCAAGCTGGATGTGTTCTGGTGGTTGGTTGCATACATTGTGAATGTACTTAATACTACTGAACTGTACATATAAAAATGAGTAAGACGGTAGGTTTTTTTGATTATTTGTATTTTACCACAATTTTTTTAAATCATGGGGAAGATTTGGGACGAACGCCCTTGGATCAGGGGCTCATTCTTGAAACCATCAATTGTGGCCAATGGGCAGGGTCAGCTCAGAACATCTGAGCCTCCACTCCTACGAAGAAAGGAGCACTGAGTGTCTGCTGCTGCTGGCCTTCATATAATTTGAAACTAGTAAGACGCTGGGAAGCTCTAGAATCCTGTGGCTGAAAAATATCTGTGGCAAAGAAAATCATAAATGGAGCTGAAGAGTCATTGGAATTTTTGTAGCAGAAACAATCCTGTATTTTTTTTTTTTACAAGGAAAAGGAAGGGGTGAAGTATTTCTTCTGAGTTGTCCAAGCATAGAAGAATAAAATTAATAAATCTCAGAAGTTCAATCCGAGATGCCAGGACAAGAAGGGCAGGAGAGACAGAGTCCTTTTTTTTTTTTGCTGAAGCCCTAGGATACAGTGTTCTTGCATGATCAGTATTTCCCAGTGATGTATGATCTTCAGAGTTCAGGCCCTTAAGGTCATGTATAATTTGCAGCAATAATGACTTAGTGATTTTAAAATAAAAACGTCTTCCTTTTGTAATGTCACCTAGCACTTTGGTTCAGGATAAAATGTTAATAATTGATTTTCTGTTGAAACTTGGTTTTCCACTGGGCCAGTACCTCATACTGAGTAGTCTTACCCGCATGGGTGATGAACTGGAATGTCTGAGAGACACTGTACATCAGCAAAACAGCTCAGAATTCTGATTATTGACAGAATTTGAGATGAGGTCATCAGGCCGAGCTGTGCAAAGGAGGGGAAGGAGAGGGGATAGATAATGTTTGCCTTCCCAGCCCTCTGCCTTTCCTCTGTGAAGACCATCCCACTGTGGGACTGAACTAATCACACCTCACTTCAGTACTGGGGTGCTGTTAATCCTAGTGCTCTGCACCCCCGGGTGCAGAAGTAGGTGTGTGACCCAAAGGCCCCAGAGTCCTTTCAAGGTGATTTTCAAACTAGAAGCAAGGGAAGAGAGTCCCTTCTTCTCTCATGGCAAAGACAGGACAGTCCCTGGCCATGGTTTCAGGCCTGAGGAGAAAGCCAGTTTGAGAGAACGAAATGATGTGAAGAGAGAAGCAAAAATGGGGGACAGAGACATATGCAAATACACAGCTTACAGCACATGGGGGTTTTGTCCAGGTTGTCCCTGAAGCAAAGCGTCACCCTTGTCCACCGCCTTGAGGTTTGGCTCCAGGTTCCACAAATGGATTCATTTCCCCTCTGCCTAAGCTGGTCAGAGTTGAGTTTCTATCATTTTCAATGGAAAGAGTCCAGGGATACAGCCCAGAGCATCTGCACAGGCCACCCAGCACTCATAGGATGAGGAGGTGTCCCTTGAAGATAAACTAGTGCAGGATTAGGCTACTGCCTTCCCTTCCTGGGAAAACAAGTAGCAGCAGGAAGTAGGCTTGAACCCTGGACTCTGCCTTCTGCTCCCATCACTAACTGTGCCATCTTGGATGAGTTATCTTCTGGACCTCTGTAAAACGAGGGGGCTAGACAACGCACGCCATCCAAAGGGCATTCCAGCTTATATTATTTCAAATATTGAAATGTCAGTTTGATTTGTGCTACTGAGTCTTCTCTTGGTTTTGACCCCAAGTCTGCCTTTAGTTCTTTGCCTGAGTCTTGCTCACTTTAACAGGGTTTAAACGTTAGTCCTTCCTTTGTTGGCTAGAGGGAGTAAGACAGGGAAAAATAGCGCACCCTGTATCTCCCCAGTTGAGTTCTCAGATCTTTAATAAAGAGAGGATACCTGTTATTGGCAGCATAGGGCATAAAGAAGGCAGAAGAAAGAAGAATCACCAACTGTCCTTGGCATTTTCTGCTCCTGAGGCTGAATGCTGCCATGGGCTGATGTTTTGCTGCAGGACAGAAGTGGCTAAAAATGCAAGGGATATGCAGACAGAGTTGAGTTCTGCTGTTTGGGCAGTGGTTAGAGTTGCTACTTTGGAAGACTTGGAAAAACTCCTTGTGTAGGTATGAGTTCCCCCAACCTAATTATGTAAGAGCCTCTCAACAGCCTGGGATTATTGTTCTTAAACAAAATACACTGGGGTTTCTCTGTTCTTTTCAGGAAATATCTTGTCTGTGTTGTGAGGAAGGGGAATAGTGTGGTGTCTCTTGAATAGGGTAAGTCCCTCTGAAAAATATACTTGCTTCTTCCTTTGAAGTGTGTGTGTGTGTGTGCAAAAAGTTAAAGAAGATTATGATTGGTTGACACCATGAACTTTTAGTTTTTGTGTTGGGAGAAATTAAAAAATGGATTCCTTGGAATAATTCTGCCTTCAGAGAGTTGGCTGAACTTCACAGCAAAAAATCCTTGGTTGGCTGCCTGCTAAGGAGTGAACTTCACCAGTTCTGGACCCTGGGGCTATCTGGACTGCTGGGAAGTCTTACTCTCAGACAGATGGGGGAGTTTTGTATTTATATTGACACTGTATTTAACAGAGAATAAAAAAGACAAAGCCCATTCTCTAGTTTCTGTCTCTTGGTATGCTCTAATTTTTGTTTCCTGGTGATAAAAAGAATCAAAGGGTGGAATGGCTCCAAGAGGACAGACATCCCCAATTTTGGTTGTCCCTAAAGTAGCTGGATCTCACAGTATCTCTGAACAAGCAAGACAGGAACCTGAGCAGTTCTGGCTCCTCCATGGGCTCACCTACCCCCACCTTCTGCTACCAACCATCAAACAGAATCTTCTCAACAGATCTTATCCCTGGTTTATTTCTTCCTCAGGCCCATGGAGAGGAGTAGGTTGAACAATCATTGGCTCAATTAATTTATCTTGCTTAGTTATACAAAAGAAAAAGAAAGAAAGAAAGAACGAACGAAAGAAAGAAAGAAAGGAAAAGAAAGAAAGAAAGGAAGAAAGGGAGAACAAAAGAAAGGTCTGTGTGTGTGTGTGTGTGTGTGTGCTCGCCCAGGTATATGCACATGCACATATATGCATATGGCCTTTTATTTGTTTTTTTAACCTTCTGAATCAAAATTTGCTTAATATCTATTATGTAGAATAAAAAAGCAAGATGCAAAGCAGTGCTTATATTATGTTACCTTATGTGTAAAAGGGAGAGAGGGAATAATTACATATTTATATTTGCCTGTATTTGCTAAAGAAACTTGGGAAGATACGAAAGGAACTGACAAAAGTGTCTCCTAGTGGAGATGAGATGGAAGCTAGCTGGGTGGGAGGATAAGGAAATTGTCACTGTACATCTTTTATATGTTTGATTTTTGAACCATGTGAATGTATTACCAATTCAAAAAATAGACTCAGTGCCTAAACTAAAATTGTCTCAAAGGTTGGACATTCTCTGTCTATGCTCTGGATATGTATAATGTTGGAACATTTTGTTTTCATTTTTTAAAATATTTTATTTATTTTTTTGAGAGAGAAAGCAAGAGCAGGAGGAGGGGCAGAGGAAGAAGCAGGCTTCCCGCTGAGCAAGGATTCCCCATGCAGGACTTGATAACAGGACCCTGGGATCATGACCTGAGCCACAGGCAGACACTTAAAGGACTGAGCCACCCAGGCGCCCATGTTTGAACATTTTAAAAGCAATCATGTGTTATATATGCCTCAGGAAAACTTCAAAAGGGAGAAGACTGTTATGTAACAACACATGCTGTTAACATTTTTCCTAGGTAAGGACATCTAGAAAAACAAAGGCGAAGTACCAGATACTTCTCTAGGGACCAAGACTGTAAATGCACCAAGTTCAAAAAGTAGGGAAGAAGAGGGACTCTCCCAGCCACGGGGTCTTCTAACCCAAACGTCTCTAAATTTAGATCACCAGTCAGTCAGAAAGCTTCTCCTCTGAGTCACCCCCTGCCACCCTGCTCCTCTACCCACCCCTTCTTCCGCACAAAATGCATCGCTTCCACCACCTGCAACTCACCGAGGGCTGCCGTGAACTCTGGTGGTTGCTCCAAGTCAGAGCAGCGCAGACGGATCCAGCGCCAGTTTAGTAGGACAGGCTCCCACTTGCAGCCTCACTTACCAGTGAAAACACTTACCTAGAATTCTAATTGCGCCGCGATGTGTTCATACTCGATGCAGAGAGGAAGCCTTCAAGTCTCAGCACATGCCCGGGGCAGGACGGGCCTCAGCACTCACCATGTTGCAAAGTGGTACGCCAGGATCGCCAGAGTTTCTCACGGTCCAATGTCCAAGCTCACCCCACTCTTTAAACATAGCGGACTTTTTTTTAAAAGATTTTATTTGAGAGTGTGCCGCGCACAAGAGGGGAGGTGGGAAGTGGGGGGTGGGAGGATGGGGATGGGGGAGCGGCAGAGGGAGAAGCAGACTGCCCGCTGAGCAGGGAGCCGGATGTGGGGACTTCATCCCAGGACCCCGGGACCATGACCTCAGTGAAGGCAGATGCTTAACCGACTGAGCCACCCAGGTGCCCCTAAAAATAACCAACTTTTAGAAAATGATTATTATTTTTAATATTCACTATAGAAAATTCTGGAGCAGTAAGAGATACAAGTTCTTTCTCCTAGCAACAAAGACTGTCAGCATTGTTATTAATTCCTTCTTCCTGCCCTGGACATTCACTCAAAAAGTATCTACCAAGCACATACTGTGCTGATGCTGGAGGTCCAGGGTGAACAGGGCTGGTGTGGTCTCAGCTCTCAGAGGATGTGAGAGGTGGACAGTGACTAAGTACACGAGTGTTTCAGAGACGTGGCAAGTTCTGAGAGAAAGAGCCTGGGAAATATGGTGAGGAGGAACCGAAGGGTACACTGGGGGCACTTTCGATGAGGCGGCCAGGCAAGACTTGAGGAGGTGGTGTGAACTGCAGACTGAGGGATGGGCAGAGCCAGCCTTGGGGAAGCCAGAGAATGCCAGGGAGGGAAGGAGCTTGGGAGGGTCCCGGGACTGGCACAGTAATATGGGGGCGGAAGCAAGTCAAGCCCTGAGCCAAGAGGGGACCAAGGACCAGGCCAGGTAGTATCTTGTGGGCCTGTAAGGAGTCTGGTTGTTCTAAAGGTAATGGGCAGCTGTTAAAGGCTTTAAGTAGGGCAGTTACAAGATCTACTTCATGTGCGTTTTTCAAGGATGACTGTTGCCCTGTTTCGAGAATGGATTCTAAGAGGGCAAAGGGAATGCAAGGGGACCAGGTCTAGGAGTCTGGAAAGAAAGAGACCATGGGAGCTTGGATAGGCAAGCAGAGATAGAGAGAAGTGGATGGGGTAGAGAAAAGTTTTGAGGTTCAGCAGACTTGCTAAGAGATTGAATATGACAATGAGGGAAGGTATACCCTCCTCTGAAACCTTGCAGGATGGGGTGGGGAATAGTTTATTAATAAAGGCAACCAGGAGGGCACCTGGGTGGCTCATTCATTTGAGTGTCCGACTCTTATTTCAGCTCAGGTCATGATCTCAGGGTCGTGAGATTGAGCCCCTCATCAGGCTCCGGTCTGGGGAGGGGGGAGGGCGGAGTCTGCTTGAGATTCTCCCTCTCCCTCTGCCCCTTCCCCCCCTGCTTGCATGCCTGTGCACACGCTCTGTCTCTCTGTCTCAAATAAATAAATAAACCTTAAAAAGAGATAAAGGCAAGCAGCTTTCTGTCTCTAGAGGTGGAGACTTCCAACTTTGGGACAGATCTCTTCACTTTAGGAAAATTATCATAGTAGATCTAGTATTTATAATTTCAGTCTTTCACTCAACGAATCCTGTGAGCTTACCCTGGGCTAGGCACTGATCTAGGTGTACCAGCAAATCCACAGACTCTGCATTCTACCACACAGGCCATACGTATAGGGGCCAAGGGCAGGCTGTCCCAAAATGTTCCACTTTGGCATACTGATTATTATAAATAAAAGTTTCTTGTGTAAGAAGGACACTCAGGCCCTCCCGCATCCCCCTGAAAGCAGGAAATAACCTTCCCCTGTGAAAAGTCCCCTCCCTCTACTAGGCCGTAAAGAGACATCCTCTTCACCAGAGATGGAAAATTCAGAGCAGAAAAGACTGAATAAACAACCCTTGCTACTTTTTACTAGTTTATTATCCCCCAGCCCAAACTCAGTTGAGAATTCTTTACTAAGTGAAGCTCCCAAAGTTAACTTCTCTTTGTCCTGTCAATTTCTCACAGGTTTATTGTGTTTTTGTCTAGGAAGCATAAAATCTGCCTGCCTTGGTCATTTCCTTAGGTCTCATTTTCATTACTGGGCCTCTGTGAGCATGTAATAAAACTCTGGTTTTTTCCTCCTGTTAATGGGTCTCGGGTCAATTTAATTCTTAGTTCAGCTGGAAGACCCGGAAGGATAGAGAAGAATTTTTCCTTCCCTTCATACACATGAATAAATAATAAATGGATGAATTCTATTGCATGTGAGAGGTGATTCATGCTTTGGAAAAAAGAGAAACGCTAGCAGGGTAAGAGTAATCAGGAGCCCCAGGTGTAGAGGGCGAGGTTTTGATATTATCAAGGTGATCATGGCAGGCCTCATTGAGCTGATGACATTTGCAAAATAGGAAAAGATTCTCTATAAACATATCAAACCCCAGAAGCTGTGGGAGGGCAAGGACTATGCCTGCATTCTTTGAGGTTCATGGTAGGAATGCAGTATTTGTGGAATGAATACATGAGTCTGAATGCATTTGTTAATGTTCAGGTTTGGGACTATAAATTATTGTCTAAGTATGAGTAGAAATTGTGACCCCCAAGGAGGTGGGCTTTTTTATTTTTTAAGTGGGGGGAATCATTGTTATGTTTGCAGAATGGAGCTGATCAGTGGTTGTAGTGGTGGAAAGCGGCTTTTGTTTTCATTTGATTTTTTTCATACTGAGCATATTCCTGTGTCATTAAAAAGTCTTCGTGAGGGGGCGCCTGGATGGCTCAGTCGGTCGAGAGTCTGACTCTTGATTTGGCTCAGGTCATGATCCCAGGGTTCTGGGATCGAGCCCTGTGTCAGGCTCCACGCTCAGTGGGGAGTCTGCTGGAGATTCTCTCTCTCCCTCTGGTTTTCCTGCTCATGTTCTGTCTCTCTCTCTAATAAATCTTTAAAAAAATAAAGGTCTTCGTATGCGTCACCTGTATGTGTATGCATTCACCACACGCATAAACCGTGATATATCGAACTGGTTTCCCCATGCTTCTCAGTCACTCCCCTCCAGACGCGCTGCCCACCCTGCCTTTCCTCCATTTCATCTCTAGGATTACGGAAATGGCTCTCACATACGCAGCTCTGAATTCTTGCTATTTTTTATTAATCTTTGCTGCCTTTCTGTACCAAACGTAAGCTAGTCAATCAGTCAGATGACAACCACCAACTATTGCTGAAGCAGTGTGTGTTGGAGTTGGGATTCAGTTTGGGGGATGAGAAAAAGAGGAGTAGAAGCAGGAAGTTCCGAGTCCTGCCCTGGCTTTGCCCCCATTTTCCTTTCTCTTAGTATTTGCTCTGGCCCCCAGAAAGAAAATAAAAGGAGGGTTGCCTGGCTGGCTCAGTGGGTAGAGTGGGCGACTCTTGATCTCGGGGTTGTGAGTTCAAGCCCCACGCTGGATGTAGAGATTACTTAAAAATAAAATCTTAAAAAAAAAGAATAAATAAATAAATGGAAAAAATAAAACCCCCACCACATCACTAACAGTGCAAAAGTCATTCTAAGAGAGACTTGATGATTTCTATAATAGGCACATGGTTTTGTTTTGATTTATTTGATATAGCGAGAGAGAGCGCGCGTACAAGCAGGGGGAGTGGCAGGCAATTGGAGAGGGAGAAGCAGGTTCCCCGCTGAGCAGTAAGCCTGATGGGGGGCTTGATCCCAGGACCCTGGGATCATGACCTGAGCCGAAGGCAGATGCTTAGCTGACTGAGCCACCCAGGCGCCCTGACACACATAGACTCTGGACAGGTGATTAAACAAGCACTCTGTGGCCATTTCATGCTTCCATGTGGAACCCTGGGATGAGGTAGCCCAGGTGAAGAGTGCTGATGCAAAAATGTACCTGTACATGAGCAGAGCCAGCCCGGCTGGGTGTGGTGAATACCATGTCTACACACCAGAGATGGTGCCAATGAGTTTTGTTCCTTTCCTTTAACAAAAAAAAAAATAGCGAAATAAGTACATTTTCAGGTTTAAAAAAATCCCAATGCCTTCTCCCTACCAGAATCTTTTTATGCTGTTGAGAGATATAAGCGGTGTGCAGTCCCCTGTGTAATTTTGCCCACTGGTCCATAGAGAGCATTTCTCTTAAAATGACTCCCTTAGAGCTTTTTCTTGTGCAAACCTTGCAGTAGAATGCTCTCTATACTGATCATTTAAAAGAGAGACAGAGGAGGGCACCTGGTTGGCTCAGTTGGTAGAACATGTGACTCTTGATCTTGGGATTGTGAGTTTGAGCCCCACACTGGGTGTAGAGATTATTTTAAAGAAATGAAAAAAAAAAAAAAAAAAAGGGAGGGGCACCTGGGTGGTACGGTCGGTTGAGCATCCAACCCTTGGTTTCAGCTCAGGTCAGGATCTCAGGGGCGTGAGATCAAGCCCACCGTCAGGCTCCACATTCAGTGCAGTGTCTGCTTGGGATTCTCTCTCCCTCTGTCCCACTCGTGCTCTCTCTCTCTCTCTCAAATAAATAAATAAATCTTAAAAAAAAAAAGGATACAGGGATGAATGTGCAGAGCACTGCACTACTCTATATGATACTATACACATCATTATACATTTGTCCAAGCCCATAGAATGTATAACAACAACTGTGAACCCTAATGTAAACTCTGGTCTTTGGGTGATAATGCTGTGTCAATATAGGTTCATTGATTTGTAACAAATGTACCATTCGGGTGGGGGATATTGATAATCGGGGAAGCTATCTATGCATGTGCAGGGGCAGGGGGTAGATGAGAAATCTCTGTAATTTCCTCTCAATTTTCCTCTGAACTCAAAATTGCCCTAAAAATAAAGTCTACTAAAAAAAAGTTTAAAAAAATAGAGCAAAATGGATGAACCTTGAGGACATTGTGCTAAGTGATATAAGCCAGTCACAGAAGACAAATTCCGTATGTCCCACTTACGGGGGATACTCAGAGCGGTCAAATGCATAGAGACAGAAAGCAGAATGGTGGTTTACGGGGCAGGGGGAGGGGAGTGCGGAGTTACCGTTTAATGGGTACAGTCAGAATTTCAGTTGGGGAAGCTGAAAAAGTCTGGAGATGGAGGGTGGTGATGGTTGTACAACACTGAATGTACTAATATCACTGAACTGTATACTTAAAAATGGTTAAAATGGTAAATTTTGTTAGGTATATTTTATCACAATTTTTTATGTTATTATTATTTTTTATCACAATTTTTTAAAATGAAGCAAAGTAGGGGGAGGAAATAAACTGAGGTAAGCAAAATGAGTAGGATGAGGAACTTTTTCTGACTTTTGGAGTCAGAATGAAGAATGTTATAGGATTTTGACTTTTTGTTTCTTCTTGCTACTTAAACTACAATGACACCCTCGTCCCATCCCTCATTTCCCCTGGGAATAACGAATGATACAGGAAAAGGGTCTTCAGCTCCAGCTACAAAAAGGGCAACAGGAATAATCTCACCTCATTCCAAACAGGGTTCTTTTCTCTTCAGTTACCTCTCTCCTCTTGCCTCTCTAAATGGGACGGCCGATCTGACTGGAGACAGTAGCATTTTCACGGATGTATAATAAGGGCTCAATAAAGAACACTTCTGAAAATTAACATTTACAAAAAATGCTTTTCATGAAGAAGCTTCTTTTTACCTATTCAATGACAGCCTACTAAGAGGGGACAGGGGCCCTCCTGAAATGTAGGAGTTCCCTGGGCTGTCCTTGTACATCCGCACTGCAAAATAGGCAAAGGGTGACTGTGGTGTTTCAATGGGGTGTCTGTCGATCGGATGGGGGCCCCAAATGTGGAGCAATGATCCTGTGGAAGCCAACAGCACAGGAGGTGAAAGAATTCACCTGAGGCAGAACAAAGGAGATAGAAGTTTATTGTATACACCACAAGGGAGCAGCGGGCAGGACAGCAGTGAGGCAGCAGGTGGGGGTGGCTTTTATTTTTTTTTTAAGATTTTATTTATTTATCTGAGAGAGAGAGAGATAGAGCACAAGCAGGGGGAGCAGCAGAGGGAGAGGGAGAAGCAGACTCTCTGCTGAGCAGGGAGCACAACGTGGGGCTCGATCCCAAGACCCTGAGATCATGACCTGAGCCAAAAGCAGATGCTTAAGGGACTGAGCCACCCAGAGGCCCCTGGGGGCTGCTTTTAAAGGGGGAAGGTGAGGAGTCTGGATATTCCCTTTTTGGTAACTGGTTATAAGTAGCCCATTGGTTAGTTAGGGCCTATGGTGGGTCACCTGCTGGGCCGGGCTGTCTTCAGCCAGGGGTAACTCTGGGCCCTTTCCATTGCTCAAGGCTGTTTGCCTAAAAGTGGCCTCTACGGTGACAGAATAATATTTTGAGATTACATTATATTTCCCCCCAGTGTTTTTTCTTGTTCTGTTCCCTTATTCAAGCAGGGAACAGTGTGTTCCTCGCTGAATGAGGGCAATACATGGCGGAATACGATAAAGCAGTCCTTAGAAGGAGAAAGCCTATAGCCAGCAAGCTGAATCAGGACTGCAGGGAAACTAGGCTTGGCCCTTCAACAATACTGATCTGCACAGTGTTTTCTGAAATTTAAATTTGGGTAGCTTCTGGGTTACATAACAATCTGGGTTTCTGGTTTTTCCTTATAAATGGGAAGACAGCTCAAGCAACCTTGTTTGCCTGTTTGGCAACAGCAGTTGGATCTCAGCTGCAGCTGTTGCATTGAGAATGGTGTTTTCATTAGGATACCATGAGCTGCTGAAACAAAATCAGATTTCTGTGGCATAACCCAAAAGAAGATAATTTCATACCTGTGAATAACAAGCCTAGAGTCAGTGATACAGAGACTCGAGATTCTTCCTTCCCCAGAGTCAGTGATACAGAGATTCAAGATCCTTCCTTCCTGCGTCTCCACCATCCCCAGGGCCTTGGAGTCTTTGACTTCAGCCTGTAGAATGGGAAAAAGAAGTGGAGAAGCACACTGCGAGCGTCTCAACCACTTTGGTCTCAAAGGGACATCCTCTGCGCCATTCCACTGATGGGATCCAGTCACGTGATCTGCCTAGATGCAGGGGAGCTGGGAGATGTGGAGCCTGGTGGGGCAGCCACTTCCTGGCAATGACTCTATTCCATGGGATGGAAGCACGGATGTGTGGCGGGCTTCTGCAACTCCCCCACAAATGGGTGCGGTCCAATTCAGCACAATCTCACCACCACCTTTCTGTTCCTGAGTGGCCCAGGAAACATTGAACTTTGTGGCCCAGGGAACATTGAAATTCATGGCCCAGGCTTAAGGTATTTGTGCACAGAGTGGGAGGGAGAAACAGAAAGAAGTGGATTCTCTCTAGAATGAAAAAGAGACTCCCTCGGGCTGGGAGGAAGAGAGATAGAGGCAGAGGTCAGCAAGTCTGTAGAGAGCAAAATGGAGTCTCTCATGTCAAGCAGGAGCCTGTGCTCAGCAAAGACGCAAGCAGTTAAGGTAGTGCAGCCAGGAGATATAGCCAATGTCAGGTGACACCCCAGAACTGATAATGAGCAGAACCAGAGGAGGTCTGCGGGGCCTGAGACGGACTAAATCCCTTGAAAAAGGGGAGGATTTGGGCAGCAAACTGTCAGACTCTTCAGACCTGACCACTTAAAAAAGGCAACTGTCCCCGAAGGCTCTGCCCAGTGGATCTCCGAACAGAACCGAGATCCTTCCCTGCTTGAGCATCAGAAGCAGTAAGTGCCAAGCGCTGACCTGGGCCAGACAG
>NC_138382.1:16936324-16965699 GCF_054177405.1 Leptonychotes weddellii
TTTGTTGCACGGTTTGTCTTCTGTCCTGCTTTGTGTGCTGTGTAAGGAGCCAAGTTCAATCACATGGGGAATTGTCACTGAGTTTGGAATCCTGAACCCACTTTCTCATTGAGATTTAACTTTGCTTTATGATTGAATAAAGCTGATGTTGTGGGAAGACACAAGTCGTGTGTGCGCCTTCGTAGCGAGCAGGCTCATGACGAAGTCCCTGAGTAGAGGGTCTGTGCGCCTCAGACCCTCTGTATCATCATCTGTAATATGGGATGATAGCCACCCCCACCCCCACCCAAATTTCCTGTGTCCCTTTGATGAGGGAAACAAAGGCAAGAGAAACATAGCTTAAATTAAATCTCCTTACAGGTGACAGGCCACTGATGGATACCTGAGACGTTCAGAGCCTGACCTTCCTCAAGGACCTCACGGCTGCCTTTAGTGCCTTAATGTTTATGTTTTATTTATTTATTTTTTATTTATTTATTTTTAAAGATTTTATTTATTTATTTCAGAGAGAGAGAATGAGAGAGAGCACATGAGAGGGGGGAGGGGCAGAGGGAGAAGCAGACTCCCTGCCGAGCAGGGAGCCCGATGCGGGACTCGATCCCGGGACTCCAGGATCATGACCCGAGCCGAAGGCAGTCGCTCAACCAACTGAGCCACCCAGGCGCCCATGTTTATGTTTTATTAAAGACTAAAAATAACCTTATCTCAATGGCAGCTAGCCCCTCAAGGTCCTGAAAGCCTTGTTTACAAATTCCTTGGAGACTTACACTATCCCTAAACCCCACTAATGAAAAAGCATATAATCTCCTCACAATCCCAGTACAGCTCTTTCTACCCATGGGTTCTGTCTCTGTGCTATAATACAATCACCTTTTTGCACCAAAAACATCTCAAGAATTCTTTCTTTGCTCACGTCTTCCTTCACTCATGAACCCAAAAACTTCCAAATTTCATCACCTTGTGGGATATAGCAGTGGTAGAGAGCTAATTGGCTGAAGCAGCCATATAAACCTGGATAGTGGACACAACTCAGCCACATTTTCTGGGGCTGGAGGACCAAATGGATGCGTGCTTCCCTCTTCATCCCACACCCTAGGACCATGTAAATCCCTGTGGTTAGGGACTCCAGGAAGGAGGAAGGCCAGCTTCCCGGCTCCGCCAGGGGAGTAGCTGCTAGGGGTCTACAGATAGGTCATTACATAAAATAATGGATACGTGACAATTCTTGCACATCTTAGTTTATGGACTGAGATTCATATCGCTGGCCCCGCGCCCGGCCTGGCTCTGGGCCTCTCCCTTGGCTTGCGCTGCAGACTGGCTCCGGCCTCTCCCCAAGCTTGCGCTGAGTCCCTAGGGATATCGCATTGCAGTTAATATCTCCTCACGTTTCTAAACTCACAGCTTGTCAGCGCCGGCGCAAACTGACAGCTAAAGCCAGGTTCTAGCTCGCTCTTTTCACAGGAGAAAATGGAGAATCAACAACTTGCAACGACTTGCCTGGGGGGCACCCAGGTTTCCCAGGCTAGGGCTCCTCCCAGAGTCCTTCTCCCCCTCCATCCTTTCATCCTGCAGGAACTCCTAGGCTTTATGCACGTGCAGAGAACCTCATTCCCCACCCACCCACTTCCGGTCCAGCCTTCACCCTGCAGTTCCTTTCTTGGGAACCCTGCCTCTCCACTGGAGTATGTGGGGTCCGCGGAGAAAAGTTTGGTGAATCAGTAACTGCTGGTTCTGAAATATGCATCAGAACCCAGACCAGGGGCATGGTGAAGGAAAGGTGGTTGGACTGGGGAGCGATTTGCTCCACATCTTCTGGTGCAACCAAGAGAGAGGGGCTGGGCTCCGGGTTGGAGGACGGGAACGGGCCTGATCCAGGGTGCAGAAGCACTAATGCACGTTGGCAGGGGCAGCCTTTTCCCCGCCGCCCACGATCCTAGGGCGGGCACTCTGCCGAGCCGGGTGGCTGGTGCAATCTCCCGCGCGCCTTGCATTGATTAGAAAAGAGAGTTGAAACAGTAAACGAGAGGAGGAGCAACTGCTCCTGGGCCTAGGCTGTTGAGCACGACCAATGGGGATGAGAGCCCCGTAGCGCGAACCAATTAGCGCAGGGCCTGCGACAGCGCGGGCCAATGGTGGCGCCGGCTGGGCGCTGGAAGAAGGCAGATGGTCTGCGCCGGCAGCAGACTCGCGCCGCGCACGCCTCTCCCCGTTGTCCCCGTCGCCTGCGCTGCTGCACCATGAGCGCCCCGAGGCAAGTGGTCAACTTCGGGCCCGGGCCTGCCAAACTGCCGCGCTCGGTAAGTCCCCACGAGCGCGCGCCGGGAGTGCGGTCCGAGCGGGAGCCCGCGCGCGGGTGGCTGTCCATCTCTGCGCCGGGCGCTGGGATCCCCTCTCCCTGCCCGGGAGCCCTCCGAACGCTCCGCACCAGCGTGCACGCCCAGTTCGGGATCCTTCGCTGGTGGGCTTCTGGAAGAATGCACTTGGGGGAAGGAAGCTCGCCAACGTGCTTGTGCAGCTGCCCCTGGCGCCGACTGCCCGTGAGCGGCTTGCACAACTTGGCTCGCCGGCGCAGCGCACCTGCAGACTGTGCCTTCTCCTGGGCTGGGCCCGGGACGCGGCGAAAAGCTCTCATCTCTGGGTTCGCCTTGCCGGGCATTGCTGCGAGCCAGGCAGTGTTGAGTGGATCCGTGAATGGGCACTGAATGAATGGTGAATGGGGATCTCTTTAAACTAGAGGGGATTGCAAACTGGAGTCCCGCGCCTGACCCCTCGTAAGGAGTGTTTGGTTTAGCCAGCACTTGGGAACATTGCTTTTCAGAAATGTAAATTTGAAGGCCTGCAGTCCTGGCTTTCCTTCCTTGTTTCCCAAGAGAACCTTCCCTTCCCCCGCTTTTTTCAGCTCCGTTTCACTCGTAGATTTTTTTTTTTTTTTAAATTTTAACTGGCTTGACTTCTAAAGGCATGCGAGTATTCAAATTCTGGTAGGCAGTGGGCTGCCGGCCCAGTTCGCTTCACTTCGTTTTGGAGGAAATGGAATGATTGAATTCTCCCTGGGGCCACAACCAGACTTTTCAAGTGCAAGTGGAACTCACTCCCTGCCTTCCTAGGCCCCAAGCCAGGTTTCAGCTCCTCCCCCCAACGCCCATTCTCCTTCCCACATCATCTCAACCCCCGCCCCCCCAACTGTGAAGAAGGCACGTTTGTGATGTGCCTTGATTGACAAGCTGCTATCACTGCTGTTACATTTTTATTTTTCTAACCACAATGACTCTGATACTATGTTGTAGCAACATGGAGCCTAGCCAAGTGCTTTACAATGATCTCTTGTTGAACAGAGTAGAAATCTCCCTGGGATAAAGCCTCCTCTGTGTTGTAAGAACAAGAGAATCTTACAGTTTCAGAAGGGAAAGGACTTCGTGCTTCCCTAGGGGCAGGGCTCATAGTGGCTGAAAGAACAACGCTTGGTTTTCCCCACTTACTGCAGTCTGTTTTAGGCGAGATTCCTTCCCTGCTTAGAGCTGTGCAAACGTTTCTTGTACCCTCCTCACCTTTGTCCCGTCTCCGTGGTTTGGAGCCTTCTGAGTATTTGTTCCCTGTGCAATTTCTTTCTTTCTTTCTTTTTTTTAAAGTACTCTCTCCCCTGTGGGGCTCGAACTCAGGACCCGGAGATGAAGAATCTCAGCTGAGCCAGCCACGTGCCCATCCCAGTGCCATTTCTTATGCATTTATTATCATGGCAGTTATCATTAGTAATACAATTATTTGTTATTTTCTTGGGAGGATTTCTGTCCTCAGATGCCCTCTCTGAGGGGGGATGGGGGTGGGAGGAAGTGGGAGATGTTGCTTTTTATGAGTTTTGATTTAATTTTATTGTAAGGATTAGAGAAGCTTTTTAAACTTTATTGTTGACTGTGACCACAATGAAAAATATATTTTACAAAATGACAAAGTATATGCATATAATTATAATTAAAGCCTTGTGAAGTATTTAGCCTAAATCACTATGACATACATACTTTTGTACTCTATTCCGCTATTCCGCTCGTCTGTTCTATTTCATTTAAAAAATGTGACCCACAAGATTGCATTCTGCAGTTTGAAAAAAACTCCACTGGAGTAGAGAGGCATGCTTTTTGAGTAGAAGTCTTTAAAACTCTTTGTAATGATTTGGATCATAAACACATTTCAGGGGATACTGTCTGTAAGAGAAATCCCATCTTAAACGGGAGTTCAAAGATGATTTTATTATCTGTTTGTGTTCACTAAAGAAAGGATTCATTAAGTGTGTTTTTAATCAGCCAGTGCTAATAATCATTCAGTAGTTTGCAAAACCAGTGACCGATACTTTTATTTATTTATTTTTTTAAGTAATCTCTACCCGGCTTGAACTCACTACCCCAAGATCAAGAGTCACATGCTCCACGGACTGAGCCATCCAGGCGCCCCATCAAGACAAATTCTTTTTTTTTTAATTTTATTTTTTAATTTTTTTTAATTCTTATGTTAATCCCCATACATTACATCATTAGTTTTAGATGAAGTGTTCCATGATTCATTGTTTGTGCATAACACCCAGTGCTCCATGCAGAATGTGCCCTCCTCAATACCCACCACCAGGCTAACCCATCCTCCCACCCCCCTCCCCTCTAGAACCCTGTTTGTTTTTCAGAGTCCATCGCCAACAAGACAAATTCTTAACTCCCCCTTGCCAGGGAGATCTTTTGTCTAATTCTTTACTGTTAAAATGTTTTTTTTTTTTTCAGACAAATTGCAATCCAGTTTAGATTGTTTTATGACATCCGATTTAGCCTCTTTCAAGGAAATCTCTGATGGCAAGATGCTTCTTTTTTTTTTTTTTAATATTTTATTTATTTGAGAGAGAGAGAATGAGAGAGAGCGAGTACATGAGAGGGGGGAGGGCCAGAGGGAGAAGCAGACTCCCCGCCGAGCAGGGAGCCCGATGCGGGACTCGATCCCGGGACTCCAGGATCATGACCTGAGCCGAAGGCAGTCGCTTAACCAACTGAGCCACCCAGGCACCCGGCAAGATGCTTCTAACAGAGGGTTTGTCTCACCTGTTTTGTGTACGTTGTTAGAGCTTCCCCCCCTCTCTTTTCATGTTATGGCTGTTCTCACAGACACAAAGCTAGACAGGGGAATCCATGGACCCATCTCTGAGGATTTTAACTTCTGTGGACATTTTGCCAGTGTTGTTGCCGCTCCTGTCCACACCCTCTTTCTCCGCACCTGCCCCTGGATTATTTTTCCTTTTTTTTTTTTGAGAGAGCAAGCAGGAGCGGTGGGAGGGGCCAGAGGGAGAGGGAGAAGCAGACTCCCTGCTGAGCAAGGAGCCCGACCCTGAGATCAAGACCTGAGCCCTGGGCAGACGCTTAGTCGACTGAGCCATCCAGGCGCCCCTGGAGTATTTTAAAGCCAATCCCAGATACCATGTCATTTCACAAAAACACTTGAGCATTCATCTCTGATAGGACTTTCTTTCTTCTTAAAAAAAAATAAATAAATAAAGGTTTGGTGGGTTTTTTTCATTGTCAGTTTTATATCTAAGTAAATTCATGCCTTTGGGAAAACTGTATTTTCACATCAATCGCATTACATAATTTCACACTTGTGTGTGTAAGTTGCATCAGTAGGGCTCTGTAGTCTGGGTGGGAGGAAGGGGATTGGCCGTGGTACAGGAGCTTCCAGACCTCACAGGCTCTGTGGGTGGCCCCCCTCGCTGGTCTGATGTCCAGAGGGAGAGCTCTGTGCCGAATATTCGAATCATTTTATTTTCTTTTATTTTTTCTAGGTATTGTTAGAGATACAAAAAGAACTATTAGACTACAAAGGAATTGGGATTAGTGTTCTTGGTAAGATTTACTTTTTGACTCTGAATATCCAGGTTCCAAAGGGAACTGATGAAAATGCATCAAGCCTCGAATTTTTCGCCTCGGTCTCCCTTTAGGCCTTTGTAGATATATTTTTAAATTTTAGTAACTTTGGTGGCATGTTTGATAGAAGCAGTTTTTTTTCTAAAGATTTTATTTATTTATTTATTTGAGAGAGGGAGCATGAGGGTGGGGCAACAGCAGAGGGAGAGAGAGAGAGAGACTCAGGCTCTCCGCTGAGCAGGGGGCCTGCCACGGAGCTCCATTGGCATCTGAGATTAGAAGATGCCAAACAGGTGTATCACAGGGCTCCAAACCTCTGCAGTCTTGCCTCCCATTCGTTTCAAAGCTTTTACGGAACTTAAAAATGAACTGAGTAAAAGTTTAAAAGTCTATAAGCCTTTGCTCAAGATCTTGCGCCTTAATAATTTCATTAAGTTTCTCCTTTATCGTTGAGGAAGGGTCCCTTTGAATTTTTTAAATTTACTTTTTAAATTTTAATTTCCTTTTTCTTTGTTTGGTAATTCCCAAGGCTGACGCCGCATAGTATGAAGGGATCATAAGGTTAACTGTGTGCTCACTGCTATTCAATTTTGTTCCTGTGGGTTTGGGGACTAAACTTGGGTTCTGCGCAGTGAGAGCCGCAGAGTGGAAATTTGTGCTGTTGTTTCTACGGGGCAGTCTTTGCACCATGGTTTCATGTTCGTGAGAAGGATGTGAAAAATCACAGAGATGGAAGGATGAATTAGTAAATGGCTCATTCAATGAGTATGCCACTTGAAAAATCATTCCGCTGTGACCGTAAGTCTCAAATGTGTGCAATTTGAAAATCAGTTTGGATTTTTCCCCTAAACGAAGTCAGCCTTGGCCCACAATTTGAGTGTAGAATAACCAAAATTTCCCTTTATTATTTTATTTGCAAATTGTGTAGCTACTTCTAAAGTTACTTCTGTGTGTTTGGTTTTAAACGGGAACTTTTTTTTTCTTATTTATCTTTCCTTCCACAGAAATGAGCCACAGGTCATCAGATTTTGCCAAGATTATTAACAACACAGAGAATCTTGTGCGGGAATTGTTGTAAGTTAAAAATTTTAAAGACTGAAGTCATTACTCTTGTTTGATAAACCACATGTGTGGGTGTCTGTTACGGTATTTACTCTGCTGTGTGTTAAGAATATTTCATAATTAAAAATAATCTTTTAGGGCACCCGAGTGGCTCAGTTGGTTGAGTGACTGCCTTCGGCTCAGGTCATGATTCCCCCGGGGTCCTGGGATCGAGCCCTGCATCGGGCTTCCTGCTCATCGGGGAGCCTGCTTCTCCCTCTGCCTCTGCCTGTCACTCCCCCTGTTTGTTCTCGCTCTCTCTCTCTGTCAAATAAATAAATAAAATCTTTTTTTTTTTAAAGATTTTATTTATTTATTTGACAGAGAGAGACACAGTGAGAGAGGGAACACAAGCAGGGGGAGTGGGAGAGGGAGAAGCAGGCTTCCCACCAAGCAGGGAGCCCAATGTGGGGCTCGATCCCAGGACCCTGAGATCACGACCTGAGCCGAAGGCAGACGCTTAACGGCTGAGCCACCCAGGCACCCCAATAAATAAAATCTTTAAAAAAAAAATAAAAATAATCTTTTGAAGATTTCTCTCAAATTCACTCCATTAGTACATAATGATTTTTACTTGTTTCCCATTCTGCTTTTGTGTTTTTATTTTTATTTATTTATTTTTTTAGAGAGGGAGAGGGAAATCCTAAGCAGGCTCCATGCCCCATGCGGAGCCCCAGTTGGGGCTCAATCTCACAACCCTGAGGTCATGACCTGAGCGGAAATCAAGAGTCAGACGCTTAACTGACTGAGCCACCCAGGCGCCCCTGTGTGTTTTTATTTTATGTGGTGTTTCCAAAGATTTGAAATCATTATATCTAGGAAAGATTTTTCAGGCTTAAAAGGGATTTAAATAACAAAGAAATGGTCATCTTGGTCAGGGTACTGGTTCTTAAAACATGGGCCTCCTACCACCTGTCAGAACGACCTAGCTGGGGGCAGGTATTAAAAAATTCAGGTGCGGGGCGCCTGGGTGGCTCAGTCGGTTAAGCGGCTGCCTTCGGCTCAGGTCATGATCCCAGGGTCCTGGGATCGAGCCCCGCATCGGGCTCCCTGCTCTGCGGGGAGCCTGCTTCTCCCTCTGCCTCTGCCTGCTTCTCTGCCTACTTGTGTTCTCTCTCTATCTCTCTGTCAAATAAATAAATAAAATCTTAAAAAAAAAAAAAAAAATTCAGGTGCAGGGCCCTACCAAGCTCGGCTGAATAAGAATCTCTTCAGAAACTTCATCTTTAACAGACTTTTTGGGTAATTTTTTAAAGATTTATTTATTTATTTATTTGAGACAGAGAGAACGAGAGAGAGCACATGAGAGGGGGGAGGGTCAGAGGGAGAAGCAGGTTCCTTGCCGAGCAGGGAGCCCGATGTGGGACTCGATCCAGGGACTCCAGGATCATGACCCGAGCCGAAGGCAGTCGCTTAACCAACTGAGCCACCCAGGCGCCCCGACTTTTTGGGTAATTTTAAGAGTTCTTCACTTCCGGAACTTCTCAAATGATCCTTCCTAGCTTATCTGCACTACTCTCCTTACCCAGAGGAAACCTTACTCTTCAATAGTTGCTATTTAAAGGAGAGATTTATATATTATCTAAGTATATTCACATAAACGTTAAGAATATGGTAATCTTGAAAAAAAAAACAAACCCATGTTTTCTGCTCATAAAACTAGTGCATATTCATGGTAGAAAGTTTAGGAAAAACTGAATGTCACAAATTAACCTGGAATTATCCATAACCCCACCAGTCAGAAGTAATTATTGTTAACATTTTAAGGGTCCAAGTTTGCATGATTTCATTAACATGATTGGAATTGTACCAACTATTACTTTCCTTTTAAACTGTCTTGATAAAATGCTTCAAAGAGGGTAGGCTGGTGCCATTTTTGTGAGGAGCACTAGAACCCATTGCATTGTGAGTGGCCAGAACCAGTCATCATTTGCTTGGCTGCACACATGGGGTCTGCCTGTTGGGTCCCATGTCATGTTCACCACACAAGCCCGTCCTTCATGGAACAGGTATTTGGAACCTCGGCCCAGAAGACGTGGCATTTGACCTGCATGGCTGCAAGCCTCTTGGGACTGGACTCCCAGTTCAATTTCTGGGCCTATCCTTTAGTTTCCTAACCAAGTTCCTACCTTGTACCCCTGTACCCCTGGGCCTCTGTCTCGTGTCCTTCCATCCAGGTGTTGGCCTTCTTATCTATCTGGCATGTGAATAACATAAACCTGGAACCCTGCCTTGGGCTGCCAGTCCTCCCAGCTGCCGAGACCTCATGTTTAGAGCTTCTTTTTTTTTTTTTTTAATTTGCGAGAGAGAGAATGAGAGACAGAGAGCATGAGAGGGGAAGGGTCAGAGGGAGAAGCAGACCCCCCGCTGAGCAGGGAGCCCGATGCGGGACTCGATCCCGGGACTCCAGGATCATGACCAGAGCTTAACCAACTGAGCCACCCAGGCGCCCATGTTTAGAGGTTCTTAACGAGAGCTGCCTACAAGCCCTGGATGATCGCAGGCAGATATGGTTCACACCACCCATTCCCCAGGACCCTCTCATGTTGCCCTGCCCTTTGGTACTTGAACACCTCCGTGCTGGATCTGTGTACCTGTTCCCAAGCTCTGAGCTTCCTCAAAGGCTGGGGTCCAGTTTCCATGGCCTAGTCCCTCTGGAGCTGGCCTTCTCCTACTGCCTGTAGCCATCTCAGCAAACATCTTAATTTTCTACGCTGGAGTCAAAAAGTTTTCACTGTTAATCTCGATGTCTGTCGGTATGTGATTACGTGCTTAGGCCTAACACATTATCTAAGATCCTTTACAAGTGTCCACTTGGTTCATAGCATGGAGCAGCACATGTCTATTTTTAGGATTTCTGGTTGCAAGTGACGGAAGCCCAACTCTTGGCAGAAGAGAAAACGTACTACCTCGTGTAACTGTAAAGTGCAGGAGGGATTTAGGAGGTCAGGTGATGTCCAGGAAGGTCTTTTCCTCCATTTCCTGGCTTTGCTTTTTGATGTTTTGGCTTCACCAGATGGCCACCGGTAGTTGTAGGATTAGCTGGTTTACTCTTTCCCTCAGTAGAAACCGTTCCTCTTTTCCAGAAGTTTGAGCAAAGGTCCCAGAACCAAACTCCACTGGCCAGCTTGGGTCATGTGCTCATGCTGGAGCCAGAGTTGGCCACCCTTGAACCGTGTAGACTGAGTGGTAGCAAGATGATTCCCTACAGGAACAGCAGGGTGTTATTAGGTTCCCTCCAAACAGTACCCATAGGCTTCCACACAGAGCCCAAGGAAGGGCTCTGGGGAAGGTGAAGCAGGGGTGGGACTGTATTTCTTATGGTATATCCACCCAAGGTAAAGTGCTGGTAGATCATTCTCTTTCTTTGACCCTGTGTGTCTCTGTTTACTGTCTCCCGCGCTTCTGCCCAGAGCCGTTCCAGACAACTACAAGGTGATTTTTGTGCAAGGAGGTGGGTCTGGCCAGTTCAGTGCTGTCCCCTTAAACCTGATTGGCTGGAAAGCAGGAAGGTGTGCCGACTATGTGGTGACAGGATCTTGGTCAGCCAAGGCTGCAGAAGAAGCCAAGAAGTTTGGGACTGTGAATATCGTCCACCCCAAACTTGGGAGTTACACGAGTAAGTGCTGGGATCTGAGTTGCACAATGACAATGAAATGTGGACAAATGTTGCCGGGTGGGTGGTCCCTCTTCAGATATCAGGTTACCCCTGCCCAGGGCAACCTGCAGTTTTTAATTCCTTCTTGTTGGTAGCTGATTTGATACCATTTAGAGTGGATGGTCTTACTTGTTGAGATTACTAACTGGCTGCTGCAGAAAGAATATTCATAGGTTTACTCAGCTGAAAAGCCTACGGGCCGGGTTGGCTTTAGGTATGGCTTGATCAAGGGCCCCCAACAATGTCTGCAGGTCCTGGTGTCTCTCCAGGTCTCCTCTATAATGGCTCCACAGTCAGGAAAGCTGTCCCTTCCCTTTTAGAAGATGCTCCTGACCTTATATTCTCCCAAGTTTCAACGCCTTTGCTCAAGCATTCCATCACAGCCTCACATCTCCTGTGTCATGTGGCTGTAGGTGGAATTGACTACACCGGAACTACATGAGCTGAGCTGGAGAGCTGGGGCCCCAAGAAGGAACTCAGTGGACATAGGATGGATGGGTACTGGGTAATAGGAAAAATACCAAATATCCACCATACCATTAGTTGCCCCCAGTAACCATCAAAAGGATGGGATGGATCATCCTTTTAGGTTGTTGATGGGGATTATAATGTAAGATGGATAGGGTGGTGTCACTTGGGAGGACTTTGGAATCAGCCTTTCACGGCTAGGGGAGGGCTGTCATTCCTGGTCATTCCCATCTACACAAGGAAAGAGGAATGAAAGCGCAGACTCTCCACCTTTTCTTCTGTGATAGAAATTCCAGATCCAAGCACCTGGAACCTCAGCCCGGACGCTTCCTATGTGTATTACTGCGCCAACGAGACCGTGCACGGAGTGGAGTTTGACTTCATCCCTGACGTCAAGGGAGCCGTGCTGGTTTGCGACATGTCTTCAAACTTCCTATCCAAGCCGGTGGATGTTTCCAAGGTAGAGCGTAAAAGGGCCTGGTGGGGGAACCCCAGTGTCTTGGATTTTGTAAGGGCATTTTAAGAAATACGAGAACAAGGAAAGGCACAGAATGTCTTGGGCCAGCAGAAACCCTGAAGCCAAGACAATTCACAGTGCCCAGGCCAACAGTTGCTTGTTTATTGTGGGTTGTTGGAGCGTGTAAGTCTCGATGTGTTCCACCCTGTGTTAATGATTACCTCATGGAGTCACACTGGAGTCCTTGGGGAATTCATCTGCCTTTGAGGGTCCCTCTTAGGAAATGTTTTGGCCAATACATTGGGAGTAGCTTGCTGACTTCCGGGGAGGATGCAGATGACCCAAGCTCGGGGGATCTCTGAAGGAGCTCCACCCTACCTCGAGCCCACCTCAACTCCAAGAGCATCAACAGGACACAGAGACCATCTAGGTGGCCCGCCAAGGCGGGCAGGGGAGCAGTGCACTCAGGTGCATGCAGCGAGGGGGCATAATATCTGTAAAGCGTTTAGAAACAAATGCACTAAATGGTAGCCTGCCTTTTTAAAAAAAATATTATGGTAAAATATATATAACATAAAACTTACCATTTTAGCCATTTTTGAGTGTACACTTCAGGGGCATTAAGTACATTAACACTTTCAGGCAAACATCACCACCATCCGTCTCCAGAACTTTTTATCTTCCCAGACTGGGACTCTGCCCATGAAACAGTAAGTCCTCAGCCTTCCCCCAGACCCTGGGAGCCTCCGTTCTCTGCATTGGACTACTCCAGCTATCTCATAAGGGGACTAATGCAATATTTGTTTTCTTGTGTCAAGTTCATTTCACTTAGAGTAATGCGCTCAGGGATCATCCATGCGATGACAGGTGTCAGGCTTCATTCCTTTTTTTTTTTTTTTAAAGATTTTATTTATTTATTTGACAGAGAGAGACACAGCGAGAGAGGGAACACAAGCAGGGGGAGTGGGAGAGGGAGAAGCAGGCCTCCCGCTGAGCAGGGAGCCCGATGCGGGGCTCGATCCCAGCACCCCGGGATCATGACCCGAGCCGAAGGCAGACGCTTAACGACTGAGCCACCCAGGCGCCCCCAGACTTCATTCCTTTTTAAGGCTGAATAATATTCCATTGGGTGGTTCTACCACATTCTGTTTATAGCCTGGTTTTTATTACCAGTTGCCATGCATTGGCAATTCTCAACAGTGCCAACTGTGAAATACTCCCTAGCAGGCCAGACTGCCTTTCCTCCTCGCACTTGGGATGCAATTCGCTGTTTAGAAAGGTTTCGTGAGAGGAGATGGGAGAGGGCTGTGCGTCTTATATGAGAACATTTTCTGAAGTTCCTTTAAAGGAACTTTAGGTTAATTTCTGTTTGTTAAAATTTCTTCTCCGGTAGCTTGTCTATTATTTCTCGTCATCTTCTGACTGCCCTTTATATAAACATGAATGCATTAAAAACTGTTTCTTTTGGTTACCAAGAACAGTTAGCAGCCTCATTTTATTTTTATTTTTTTTTAAGATTTTATTTATTTATTTGAGTGAGAGAGCGCGCATGCACAAGCAGGGGCAGAGGCAGAGGGAGAAGCAGGCTCCCTGCAGACTCAATCCCAGGACCCTGAGATCATGACCTGAGCTGAAGGCAGACGCTTAACCGACTGAGCCACCCAGGCACCCCAGCAGCCTCATTTTAAAAACTGGTTTGGGTGTAGAAAGGAGGTATACAGAGCGAAGATGAATATGTATAAGATCTTTATAGTGATGCTTGGACTAGCCCCTTGCTGGTGAGAAGGACCAGGCGCATACGTAACCTTCAGGCCTGGGACCTCGGGAGGATTGATTTGCTGTCCCAGATGGAGATGCCGTTAGAGAATGGGATGCACTTTGAGCAGCACTGAAATAGAATCAGCTCCTCATACTTTGGAAAGAGATGGTGAAACTGGACTACATGTATGAAAAATGACCACATGTATCTACAACAGCGTGTCTTCTCTCTCTCAGTTTGGTGTGATTTTTGCTGGTGCGCAGAAGAACGTGGGCTCTGCTGGGGTCACGGTAGTGATCGTCCGCGATGACCTGCTGGGGTTCGCACTCCAAGAGTGCCCCTCGATCCTGGAATACAAAGTACAGGCTGGGAACAGCTCCTTGTACAACACGCCTCCATGCTTCAGGTGAACTCCGGGGGGCAGGGCTCGGGGGACTGCCGGAGGGGTTCTCACCGTTTCCCATCAAAACAGAGGGAGGTAGCTTTTTAACGTAGAGCGTGTTTTCATGAACAGTGACCTCATAGCTCAGACATCCTATCAGGATTCTCTGCCCAGCTCGTCTCTCCCTGTTAACCTTCTGTGCACTGTTAGATCAGTTTCTCTTGCCCTTTCTTTTTGGGGTGGTGTTTTTGTTTGATCTCGATAGTCTTAGTGGTTCACCATTAACCCAAAAGCTCTCTGCAAATGAAGTGGCAGGCTTGTATCTCAAACAACCTGTGAAGCTTTGGAAAAGGACTTTGAAAGGCCAGGCCTCCCCCAGCTTTCTTTTCTTGCCCTGCTGGGCCTGCCCAAAGCTGGCCACGTGGCAGCGAACATCCTGGCTTGGAAAAAAACACCCTTCTGGTTTTTCACCCAATCTGCAGGTGTCCTGTAAGCTTGGCTTCCCGTTAGCCAAGTGAGAAAAGGGTGTTGGAGCACATTCAGGGAGAGCCAGGCTTTCCTGCCCCCCATGATCTTTTAACAGCTGGTCTCAGATATTTTGTGAAAATCTTGTGACACCTAGAATTTAACAGTTGCCTGGGAGATTGTAGGATTGTAGTGCTTGCTGGCTGTGTGACCTTGGGCAAGTCACTTAACCTCTCTGTGCAGCAAATTCCTCCAGGAGTTTGCCGACTGGGTTGCCGGGAGGAGATATATAGATGAAGCACACTTCGTGGTTGGCACTTGGTGATTTATAAATGTTAGCTGCTGTATTATTATTGTTGTTTCTCTTGGTGTTAGTTCCCAGAGCCTTAGCAGGGGAGGGAAGAACTGGAGTTTATGGATTTCTCTTTCAGGGCAGGTATGGTGTCGAATGGTGATACTTTATGTGTATGATCCTTTTAATCCTCCCAGGCACCCTAGGAGGTAGATACTCTTCATTCCCATTTTGCAAGCAAAGAACCAGAGGCCATACTTCTAGGACGTGGCATAGCTGGGATTTGAACCCAGGTAGCCTGGCTCCAGAGCCGGGGCATGTACACCCCGTACCTTCATGCTCGTATTATCAGTATGCATTTATTTGTGCCTGAAGGATTCCGTCTTGGGAGAATAAGTCACTGTTAGAGTCTAGCTCTTCCACTCATGGATTTTTCTGTGGCGGGCGGAAGGGTGGGCTTGGGCTGGGGCAGGCAGCAGTTCCTTCGGGGTTTGGACTTTGTCAGAGCTCTCCCCCACGGGGCTGCCTGTAGAAAAATCCCCCACCTACTTTGCTACAGGAAAGAAAGGTGTTGTTTTTCAAATTAGAATTCCGGTGGAATTCTAAATGGGGACTGTAGCAGCACATTTGTGTCCTCCTGCTTTCCTCAGGGAATGGGGTGTACTGGTGCTTATTCTCCTGTCACCTATAAACCCCACTCTGTTTCATCCTGGTGGAAAGGGTTTCTGAAATGCCGTTAAGGGTGGGGGCCGTGGGGCTGGATCTCTCACCCACCTGTCCTATCTCTGGGGTTCCAGGCAGTGAAACAACCAGTGGTCACTGGCCAAGTTGGACACGAGAACTGGGTGTGCTGAGCAGTGAGGCCACAGGTGCAGGGACCCTGGGGAAGGGGCTCAGGTGCCAGGCTGCGCAGTGACAGGAGGTGTTTGTCACCCCCCGCCGGGGCCAGGGCCTAGCTCACAGTCAGGTGAGTCTTTCAGGGCGAGGCAGAGGCCACCATGGGCTCTAGGAGGAGGCAGGGAGAACATTGTCCCTGAAATGTGGCTTGAAAGCTGGCAAGTTCAGATGAGAGCACCGCCCAGAGGAGCCAGGAGAGGGCACACACCTTCTGGCACCTTCTGTGGTAACTAAGAGTTGCAAAAGGCAATGAATATGTTAAAATGCTGTTTGTTGATATTAGGGTGAAAAGTCAGTGAGAAAGCAGGTCAGTCTGTCTAATAAATATGACAAAATGGCAAGAGATAACAATGTCTGGAGTCAGACCTAGGCACACAGAGAGGAAGGGCTCCTTTCAGTGACTCTCGTGTAGGGGCAGTTCCCCTCGCAGGCATTGGCCCCAGGCCTTGACCAGTCGGGTCAGCTGGTCCTTTGGGGGAGGGTGGTGTGGTGGGGGATGGGGGAGGGCAGATATTGCCTCCCCAGAGCTTTCCTGCCTGCTAGGGTGGTGGGGGGGGGCTGCTGAGCCAGAATCAAGAGCAGAAAAGGGGCACACCTTTTCCCCCAGGCAGATCAGAATAGTGTTAACTGAGACCATCCCAGGGCAGGATTGTGAATATTGATTCGAATGGTGTAAATGTAGCAGATAAAAGAGACTGGGTTAAATGTGTTCTGACCACGACACCCCCTGGAAGTTGCTTTGCTTTCTTTTACCTTGAAAGAAAAGTACAAGTGTGTACAATGGAGCAATTACCCTAAATCTATGATTTGAAAAACTTCAGAGTTCATTTGTGGTACTTAAATAGTCAAGATTAGCAAATTACAGTAAGAATAAGCTCCAAGTTAGAGGGGAAGATCTGTGCCAAATCCCCTCCCTAGTCCTTGAAGGTAAGCCAACAAGGCACCCAGAAGGCTTCTGAACTTTGTATCACACGGAAGTCCTTGGAAAGGCCCCACATTTGAAAAGAAGCCTTTACTTACTTATTTATTTATTTATCTTTTAAAATCAGAGCTGGGGGTGCCTGGGTGGCTCAGTCATTAAGCGTCTGCCTTCGGCTCAGGTCATGATCTCAGGGTCCTGGGATCGAGCCCTACATCAGGCTCCCTGCTCGGCGGGAAGCCTGCTTCTCCCTCTCCCACTCTCTCTGCTTGTGTTCCCTCTCTCGCTGTGTCTCTCTGTCAAATAAATAAAATATTAAAAAAATAAATAAATAAATAAAATAAAATCAGAGCTGAATGACCACAGGCTCTGGGCATTTTGTGTGAACTGGGCTGGGTAACTGGCCTTCACATAGTCGACTGTAGCCCTGAACAGTGAATTGGGGTGGAATAAAGGATCACGTGGTTATTCTGTTTTCACCCTTTAGTAGATCACACTGGACCCAACGAATGAACAGGTAAAAAGATGCCTAAGCTTCCCTTCTGTTCCCACAAAACAGTTTTTATTTACCTCGACTAACGGAACCTGTGAGTATAAATTTGTTTTTGTTGTAGTATGAGGGAAAGTAACCTAAGAAGAAACAAAATAACCCCATCCATCAGGGCCACCTTTCTCAGCAGAGTAGGACTGTGGGCCTGCCCAGGGCCTTAGCCTCACTCACCATGAACCCCAGAGGCAGATGTACTTCTGCAGTTAGAATCTTCAGAACAAACAGCCAGGGAGAGTTTTTCCAAGGACTTTCTAGTGTACTTTTCTTTCTTTTTTTTATTTGAGAGAGAGCGTGCCCGCTTGCGGAAGTGTGTGAATGGGGGAGGGGCAGAGGCAGAGGGGAAGCATGGGGCTCAATCTCACATCCCCAAGATCATGACCTGAGCCGAAACTAAGGGTCGGACGCTTCACCGACTGAGCCACTCGGGCGCCCCTCTGGTCTCCTTTTGTAAGCCTCAGCACACAGAATACTTTGTATTGCTTTAAAAAATTAACATGTGTGTTTTTTTTTTTTTAAAGATTTTATTTATTTGACAGAGAAAGACAAAGTGAGAGAAGGAACACAAGCAGGGGGAGTGGGAGGAGAAGCCGCCTCCCACTAAGTAGGGAGCCCGACGCGGGGCTCGATCCCAGGACCCTGGGATCATGACCTGAGCCGAAGGCAGATGCTTAACGACTGAGCCATCCAGGCGCCCCCCAAAATTAACATGTGTTCTTAGCAACGGTTTCTTTTTTTTGTTTTAAAGATTTTATTTATTTATTTGACAGAGAGAGACACAGTGAGAGAGGGAACACAAGCAGGGGGAGAGGGAGAGGGAGAAGCAGGCTTCCCGCCGAGCAGGGAGCCCGATGCGGGGCTCGATCCCAGGACCCTGGGATCATGACCTGAGCCGAAGGCAGACGCTTAACGACTGAGCCATCCAGGCGCCCCCCAAAATTAACATGTGTTCTTAGCAAAGGTTTCTTTTTTTTTTTTAAAGATTTTATTTATTTATTTGACAGAGAGAGACACAGTGAGAGAGGGAACACAAGCAGGGGGAGAGGGAGAGGGAGAAGCAGGCCTCCCGCTGAGCAGGGAGCCCGACGCGGGGCTTGATCCCAGGACCCTGGGATCACGACCTGAGCCGAAGGCAGACGCTTAACGACTGAGCCACGCAAGCGCCCCTTAGCAAAGGTTTCTGAAGTGAGCAGAAACTGCTGGGGTAACCGCTCTTAACTGCTGTGTTAACTGCTGTGTGTCCCGGGCATGTGCAAGTATACAGAGCCATAGATTATGCAAGTGGAACTTTACCATATAGACTGTTCTGTGAATTTCTTTTTTCTCCCCGGCAATATGCCACATACACTATACTCTGCCTTGTCAGCTCAAATGTCTGCCTTTTTTTTTTTCCCTTTGAATTGCTGTAAGGTATTCCACAGAATGGATCTACTGTGATTTATTTAGTTACTTACTAATAGGCCGGCTTTAGATGGTAAACTTGCTGTGTGATGCAGGTGGCCTTTTAGGAGTGAAGGCAGCAATCAGGCATGTTCCATTGGTTAGTGGGGAGAATTGAGACTAAGTTGCAGAGCTGCATAAGCATCCAGGTCCCCTGTATTTTTTTTTGTTAAGATTTTATTTATTTATTTGACAGAGACACAGTGAGAGAGGGAACACAAGCAGGGGGAGTAGAGAGGGAGAAGCAGACCTCCCGCTGAGCTGGGAGACCGATGCGGGGCTCGATCCCAGGACCCTGGGATCATGACCTGAGCCGAAGGCTGACGCTGAAGGACTGAGCCACCCAGGCGCCATGAGGTCCCCTGTATTTTGAAGAGTTTGGATTGTATGGGGGTAGAATGAGAAGCCACAGGGAGAACCTGCTTCCTTGAGAGGGGTCTGCCTCTTGCTGAGGCTTCCCAGCCGAGGCTCCCGGTGCGCGCTCTGGGCAGTGCGTAGAGTGGGAGGGCTTTCTGCTGACCGGCTGCTCAGATCGCCTTAAGCTCGGCAGGGCGCCTGGGCTGTGAGTCTGAGCGTGACAGCCACGGAGAGGGCAGTGTGTGGGTGCTGAGGACGGGCTGGGATTGTGGACCTGCTCTGGGCCTTGCTGCGGCCTTGGATTTGAGTAGTGAGAAAGCACTACTTTCCACTACTTAGGGAACTCCAGGGTCACAGAGCTATGGGTAGAAGCAAAATGTGGCCTCTGAAGAGTACTGTCAGTGAATGGGCACCAAGTGGCTCTGCTTGGATCATGGGGCAGGGTTCGTGGGGGAGCGAGCAGTTTGGGGTCAGATGGGAATTCGAGAGCATTTACTGAACAGAGGGGTGGGCGGGCGGCGTCCTGTCTGGAACACACATCTACACGCGTGTGCTGTGAATCTGTTGTAGCCCCTGCACTTGGCAGCTGTGTCTGTGAGGTTTGGTGCCAGCCTGGCTGCCCCACGAGCAGGGGAGGTAGTGGTGGAGGGTCCCGGAGCCCCTCCTAAACCAGATGCCTTGGTGACTGAAAAGAGCTTGGGCTTTGGAGTCACACCAAAGTCGACTTTGGGGTTGTAATCTTGGCTTTATCAGCCACTTAATGGATGACATTAGCCAAATTCAGCTCCCCAAACCTCATTTTCCTCATCTGTAAAATGGGCTGATGGTACCTCTGACCTCAGGATTATTGTGATCAATAAAAGGGAGAACAGTTAGCCGGATGCCTGGCCCCATAATAGATGGTAGGAAATACTCCTGCCTCTTTCTTCTTTCTCTTTGTGCCTCTGATTTCTCAGTCTTTTAAAAAGATTTTATTTATTTATTTGACAGAGAGAGACACAGCGAGAGAGGGAACACAAGCAGGGGGAGCGGGAGAGGGAGAAGCAGGCTTCCTGCGGAGCAGGGAGCCCGATGCGGGGCTCGATCCCAGGACCCTGGGATCATGACCTGAGCCGAAGGCAGACCTGAACGACTGAGCCACCCAGGCGCCCCTTCTCAGTCTTGATCCAGAGAGCTACAGCTGAGGCTGTAAATTACTCAGGGCCTGTTCTCTGCTCTATTCTTCCTTCCTTTTCTGCCACTGGCTACTATTTCTCATTCCTCAAGCTGGGGAAGTTTCTGGAGAACCTATTACATGGTTTTGGGTGCCCATTGCCTACTGGGCAGCCCGGCATTGACTTCTGCTAACTTCTGGGGTTGGAAACACCTGGGTCCCCTACCTACCAGGTTGTGACAGTGAATGAACCAGTCAGAGCCTTGGGCTTCCCCTGGCACCAGCTTCTGGCTATTAGAGTTTTTCCAGATCCAGTGATCTCCTGCTTCAACCTGTCACAGTGGAAAGAGACCCATGGTGTTAATAAACAAGGTAGCTCTTGTCCAGGGGTTACCATGCTGGATTTTCGCTGGGCATTGACTCCTGGCAACTCAGTTTGCACAGATTCCCATAGGGGGCCTTTGTCCCACCCCTGGAGAGTGCCTAGCTGAGAGCTGATCTTCAGATTCCCAGCTCAAGAGGATGGAGTCTCTTCCCTTGGAGGCCTGTGCTTTCGGTGAGGGGCACACGGAGCCCTGGGCACCTTTTTAAGAGATGGGCTTTCAGAAGACCGCTGGGGGGCGCCTGGGTGGCTCAGTTGGTTAAGCGACTGCCTTCGGCTCAGGTCATGATCCTGGAGTCCCGGGATCGAGTCCCGCATCGGGCTCCCTGCTCGGCGGGGAGTCTGCTTCTCCCTCTGACCCTCCCCCTTCTCGTGCTCTCTGTCTCTCATTCTCTCTCTCTCAAATAAATAAATAAAATCTTAAAAAAAAAAAAAAAAAAAAAGAAGAAGACCGATGGGAAGCCACCCACTGCTCTTCACTGTGTGTTTGGGTTAGTTTTGAGCACTTGGTAACGAAGATGCCGCTAACTACACTCGTGTGACCTACCTGCCACGTGCTGGGCCCTGCACTAAGTGCTTCACCCAACCTGTCACCTAGTCTGTCTCCTATAGTCCTCTTGAGCCCCAGGGTCTTACAGGTGGCAGAGTTGAGATTCTGGCTCAGAAAGGAACCCTCCCAAGCTCCATGCGCAGCCGAGGGGCTGTGGCTTCTGGAACCAGGGACACAGATCCCACCCCGTCTCCTCTCTCTTTCTGATCCTTGCTTCTTTCTGCTGGAATATTGGCTTCATTTTCTCAGATGAGTCTCCCTCGGATGTTCTTACTCTTGACTCACACTGTCACGAACACACAGGGCTGCCTCTTTGTCCTCACTCCCAAGTCAGAGAGTCCCGGGGAGGACTCTGATTGGCCCACTTAGGTCCCCGGCCCAGCTGTGAGACCAGGGGACAAGGGACCCAGCTGGATCTGCCTGTTGGGTGGGAGTGGGGTTAGGAGGATCAGGGCAGCTAAAATGGCTGGTGTCCGCCATAGGGTGGTAGGCCTCCCTCTTTCCAGGTGGGAAAGCCGGGGTTTGGATTCCCAAGATGACTAATGCTGGGTGCTCTTAGTTAGTGGTCCCAGCAGTGAGACTAGAGTCAGGACTGACTTAGAGCTCACGCTCCTAGTGCCATGCCGCACTGCCTCCCGCCAGGTAGTAGAGGGCCCCAGGTGAGGGCTCGGGGGTAGAAAAGGTGAACACTGTGCTTCAGGTCTTCTGCAACCATAGAGTCCACGTCGTGGGCACAGAGAAATAGAAAGTAAGGGCGTGAATGGTATAAACTATGGGAAGGATGGGCAGAGGGCTCTGGGTGTGTAGGAAGTGAAGGGGTTAACCGGGTGGGGGTGGGGAGCCAGGGTCCTGAGGACCCTTGCAGCAATGAAAGAGGTAAGCGTGTTCCAGGTGTTGTGGAGACTTTGCATTAGGCCTGGGGCTGGACAGGTGGGGACCGGTGTGAGGTCCAGAGAGGAGTCTAATTAAACCTTTTTTCTGAGTGCCGTTGCCCTTTTGCAAAGCAGAACTAGATGGATTTTTAATCTTTATTTCAGCATCTACGTCATGGGCTTGGTCCTGGAGTGGATTAAGAACAATGGCGGTGCAGGAACCATGGAGAAGCTCAGCACCATCAAATCGCAGATGATTTATGATGTTATTGATAATTCTCAAGGATTCTATGTGTAAGTTGATGGGCTTTTGCCTCACAGTTTTACTGCTTGTGAATTTTAAAAAAATGTGTATATGTCATGTGCCTTTGAGAAGTGGATGTATTACCCTTTCCTGAGCTGTTGGAAGTGCGGTGAACTGAAGAGTGCTGAGCTCCAGGATTACAGGGCAGGTGGGCCATTCCTTTGTGCATCCCCACCCGGGGAATCCCAGGGCGTGGTGATGTTTCTCACACCAAAGATCTGTCCTGGGAAATCTCAGTTCCTCCCTGTCTGCTTCCTCTATATGTCTCCTGGGGAAAAAGCACGTGTACTTGCTAGAAGCTCTCAGCTTTACCCAGGGACTCCACTGGGCCCCTCAGCCAGGTCACTTACCTTTTTTTTTAAGTTTCATTTATTTGAGAGAGAGAGAATCTCAAGCAGACTCCACTTTGAGCGCAGAGCCTGACTTGGGGCTCGATCCCATAACCCCAGGATCACAACCTGAGCCAAAATCAAGAGTGGGACCCTCAACCAACTGAGCCACCCAGGCGCCCCTAGGTCACTTACCTTTTTAGGAACATTCATTGCTTCCCTTATTACAGGACAAATGTTACCATCACAGGCCTGCCGTCTGTGAAGGGAATTGGCTATGGTATGAGGAGTCTTCTATGATTCGTGAATGTGTGTTGACCACGGGACGAACGCCTGGGAGGGGTACAGACCACGTATGGGTCTTGCCTTAGTCTCCTAGGACTGGTGGAACAAAAATGCAGTAACTTGGTGGCCTAACAGAAATCTGTTCGCACTCCTCTGAGGCCTGAAGTGCAAGGTGTCAGCTAGGCTTTGCTCCCTCAGAGACTCTAGGGAGGAATCCATTCTTTGTCTCTTCCAGTTTCTACTGGCTCCAGATATTTCTTGGCTTGTGGTGTTGTCACCCTAGTCTCTGGCCTCACCTTTGTTGTGTGTCTTCACTTCTGGTCATTGGATTTAGGGCCTACCCAGATCATCCAGGATGATTTATCTCAACTAGAGACCTGTAACTTAATGACATCTGCAAAGACCCTTTTTCCAAATAGGTCACATCCACAAGTTCTGGGGCTTAGGACATGGATATACCTTTTGGGGGGCTGCTGTCCAGTCCCCCACCATAGACCTCTCACCAAAATGCCTGCTTAGAAGCACCTGGTACAGTGCCTGGTACACGAGACACTTAATAGATGATGTTTTCATTTGCGTTTCCCTGCCTTCAAAGTGGCAGGTGTATGAGGCTTTATGCTGTGTGTGTGTGCGTGTGTGCATACACACATGTGTATATTTGTGTTTGTACACATTTGTACACACACATACTCCTTTACCAAGCCTTGGACCTCCTACTTAGTGACCATTACTCTTTGGGTTCAATGATAGTAACTGACTGATAGTAATGGGAGAATGTACATTCTTCTTTGACAATTCATGTGCCACATGGGGTGGACAAACCAATGCTTTGAGCCTAACTTAATACATCCCCATGACCACCCAAGGGTGGGGGGTGGGGGTGTACTTTCGTAGCAGATAGGATAAAGCAGCCTGTTACTGCTACCTCTGCCCTTAAAATGCTTGTTGCCTGTTCCTCTGAGTTCTTGGCGTGCAGTGGACCTCCGGCCACAGGCCCTGTGGGGAGTTGGGTTTGGCTGGACGCCTTAGCCTTTAGGCTCCTCTCCCACGTGCAGTCTGGAGGAAGGGGTGCACACTGCTTTCTGCGGGCTCTGGTTCTGTTTGACAGAGCCAAGTGCAGACTGGGGGCTTGGTAGATGGTCCAAGGAGTTCACAGCCAAGGTCTAAATAGTAGTTACAAGCTTGGAGCAGTAAGATGATACGGCTTTGCCTGTAGGGGGTGTAGGGGTTTTTGGTTGTTTTTTTTTTTTGTTTTGTTTTTTGAATGAGCTTGAGGCTTGGGCATGAGTAGAGTTAGAGGAGGGCAAAAGTACTTTTAGGAATTTTTAGGAAGGCAGGGAATGGCCCCTGCAAAGGTACTGAGGAAAGAAAGTGTATTGTGTTTGGGGAGCAAAGAGTGGGTTGCCTGGAGGGGATGATTGTGCTGGATTAGAAGGAAGGTCTGGAAAGGTCTAAAAGACATGTTTAGTCCACCTGTTCAGTCCTCTGTTCACCTGTCCACCCATCTACCCATTCACCCACCCTTCTATCCATCATCCACCCATCGTACCCACCCATCTATCCGTATCCACCCCTGCACCCATTCATCCATCCATCCACCCACCCATCTACCCACGCACTCATCCATCCATCCATCATCCACTCACACACCCATCCATCTGTTCATCCATCCATCCATCCATCCAGTAAATGTTCCTGAGCACCTACTCTGGGCTAACTGTGTTCTAGGCCCTGGGTTACCCAGAAGAACGGGGTATCTTTTCTGACTCCCAAAGAGTGCTCAGAACCTGAATGTGAGTAAAAGCACTTGGCTATTGTGGAGGGGAGACCAAATTTTCTATTAGCTTTTGGCTCCATTTATTTCTCAGGAGATGGGTAGGCACAAAATGGAAGGACGGAAGGAATGATAATGCGTCTGGAAAACTCCAGGAATTAGAAACAAAACAAAGCATAGGAGGAACTCTGGGAATCCCTGGAATTCCTTTTCCCTCAAGCTTCTTAAACTCCAAGCACCCAACCTGGCATTTCCCAGAAGGCAGCGTGCTGCAGCCAACATGGCAGGTGGGTTGTCTCCTGGGAAATCAGGTCACCTCCCACCCAAAACTTCTCTTTTACTTATGGATGGCCTCGACCCAGAATTTTCATCTTCTAGAGTACACCTCTTTCTGGGAACTTCCATCCTCCCTGGGCTGCCCGCCCAGAAAATGTCACCCCGGTGCCTGACATTCCTACGGGACACTGTTATTGGAGTCAGTTCGCAGTTGGGTGCTTGCTAGCTCTTCCTGGGGTCACTTGGATTTTCAGGCAATTCTCCACTTTTCTTTCGATCTATAGAAATATTGCGCCAAAAGGGAGGTGAACAATTTTTTAAAGATCTTATTTATTTGAGAGAGAGAGAGAGAGAGTGTGCACAGAGGGAGAGGGAGAAGCAGACTCCCCACTGAGCAGGGAGCCCGATGCGGGACTCGATCCCAGGACCCTGGGATCATGACCTGTGCTGAAGGCAGACGCTTAACCGACTGAGCCACCCAGGCGCCCTGGGAGGTGAAAATTTTAAAGAGGAATACCAAGTAACCTAGAATTAGAATACTGAACACAGTTCTGGGCAGTTTCCTGGGGGCTGCACCGGAGAGCCTGGCAGGGATATTGAGACTAGATGAGACAGCCGCGAAGTCCCCGCCTTCATCCATGGCCTAACCACCCATGTGTCGCTGGTCGACCCTGACTTGAGCCCACATGGATAGTGCAGCATTCTTGGCAGAGAACCCCCCTCTGTGCCATTTATTAGTGTGTGACCTTGAGCCAATGACCTAACTGCTCCAGACTCTGTTTCCTTATCTGTACAGTGGGTGTAATGATGGTACGTACTTCTTATGACTGCCTTGAGGACTTAAGTGAAAATCCATGTGAATAAAGAATATAAAACAGAGCTTAAGAACACGGGCTCCGGCGTGGGTTAATTTGCATAAAGCATGAGAAGCATTACTTGGCATCTAGGGAGCATTCCTTAAGAGTTAGTTCCTAATATTATTTTGGGTTACTATGGAAAGCACTCAGACTGCTGAATTTTGATCTTCTAAAGGTGTCCACGTGATAGTGTCCATATCTAGACCTGAGGTCACCTTTCTTGCTAGCTTCATGTGGGGACCAGACCCTAGGAAAGAGGGGAGCGTGTGATGGGTCTAGCGATAACCCTGACATAAAAGGAAGCAAGCAGAGCCCTAGCGCTTTACAGATACAAACACTTTATTGTCAGCACAGCCTTGTGAAGCAGACATTAAGCCTATTTTCCAGAGGCACAGACAGGTTAAGGTGACAGCTGGGAAATGGGAGCAAGCCAGGATATGCACATGAGGAGCATCATGGGGGGCTGGTTCCAGGGTCTTTTTTTTAAGATTTTATTTATTTATTTGTCAGAGACAGAGCGAGAGAGACAGTACAAGCATGGGGAGCGGCAGGCAGAGGGAGGAGCAGACTCCCCGCCAAGCTGAGAGCCCGATGCGGGGCTCAATCCCAGGATCCTGGGATCATGACCTGAGCCGAAGGCAGACGCTTAAACGACTGAGTCACCCAGGGGCCCCCTGACCAGGGAACTTCTTTAGAAGAGCTTTCAGCAGGTCTCTCCACCTTCTGGTGTTCCCACACTCCATTCTCTCCTCTGTGTACTGTTGTTCTTTTTCTAAAATTCACATTTCATATTGTGGAAACCCGATTGTTCCTCATGGCTCAAGGACCCAGTCTAGTTCCCACTGGTGTATCTCCAGGGCCCCCCCACCGTCCAGGCCGTACCCCTGGCCAGGAAACCCAACACTCCAGTTCCTGGAGTTCTTGCTGGGGGCCCCCCAGGCTTTTGTAGACGCAGTTCTGCCAAGAATGGCCTTCCTTCTGGCTCATGCGTCCAAACCTTGCCACGTCCCTCAGACACGTTCCCACTTTCTCTCGGGCAGAATTCCTTGCTTGGCTCTGTGCTTCTTGCTGTTACAGACCTCTCACGTGGCATGTTAATTCCCTACACAGCTGTGTCCCTAGATTGGGAGCAGTTAATCCCCTTGAATCTTTGTTTCCCTCCCTGAGCCTTCTCCCAGAGACCTTCTTGGGTGCCATGTAAACATTTGTTGGGTGCCGACTCACGGCTCTCATGATACCATCCACTTTCATGGTAGGATGGGTCCATTTGGGGTGGGGCTGAACTGTAAATAAGTTGTTTAATTCTTCCTCCTTTTAATTTTTTTTTCTTACATTAGACGTGCTCTTTGCCATGCCACCTCTATAATTGGACCCTCCTGTGGGAGCAGGATATCAGGAGGGTAGCCAATGAATTTTTAATTTAAATGTCAGCCATGAAACCTACCACCTCGTGAAAGGGGGAGGTGTGCGGAATTCAGGCTCAAAGCCCATTACCAGATATTTGGTTTCCCTTCTTTTGCCTGTAGGTGCGCACTTGACTCTTATTAACTTTAGCAGGAATTATGTATGTGCCCTTAGGGGAGAGCATGACTTTTCATGGGGGCTTCCTCACACTGCTTTTATTTGCTCTTTAATTTTAATGAATCACACCCTGTACAAGTGTAAGAATAAAACAGGGCGAGCTTGAAAATGGGGAAGGGGTTATTACATATTTTACTCCTTCTTTTATTCTGGAATAGATGTCTGTTCTTCCATTTGTCTCCTTTGATTGTCCATGGAACATAATTTTGGCTGCTTATTTTTCAAATCGGAAACTGAAGTCAAAATACTAACCTTTCCTAGGTAAAAACTCACACGTCATTCGTTTTTGAGAGTTTGGATAAGCCTTATGCAAAATGTTGGGACCAAAAAGATGCATTTGTTGAATTTAACGGATACTTAGGTTGTTTTAATACGTTCCAGACACTGTTTTATTTAAAAAATTTTTTTAAAGATTTTATTTATTCATTTGACAGAGAGACACAGCGAGAGAGGGAACACAAGCAGGGGTAGACCCAAAGGGAGAGGGAGAAGCAGGCTCCCTGCTTCGATGTGGGGCTCGATCCCAGGACCCTGGGATCATGACCTGAGCCGAAGGCAGACGCTTAACGACTGAGCCACCCAGGCGCCCCTCAGACACTGTTTTAAACTGTATCAGTTATCTGTTTTTGCATCATAGAACACACAAGACAGTTGTTAGAGCAACAACCATTTTTTTCGCTCATGACTTTGGGTCAGCAGGCTGGGCTGGGTTTAGCTGGATGGTTCTTCGGCGGCTCTCACCTGGGATGTTTATTCAATCAGAGTCAATGGTAATTCACCTGCAGCCAGTGGTCTGCAAGTGACCTCACTCACATGTCTGGGAGTTGGTGCTGGCTGTTGCCGGGCTTTTTTCCAGCAGGCTAGCTCGGGCTTGCCTACATGGCGGCCATGTTTTAAGAGGGCAGGTAGGGAGGCTGTATTCCCCTTGAGGCTTAGGCTTGGAAGTTGCATAGCGATCCTGATGCTGCAGTCTCTTGGTCAAAGCAAGTCGCAAGGCCAGCCAGATTCAAAAGGTGTAGAGAAGGGCGCCTGGGTGACTCAGTCGGTTAAGAGGCTGCCTTTGGCTCAGGTCATGATCTCGGGGTCCTGAGATCAGCAGGGAGTCTGCTTCTCTCTCTCCCTTTGCCCCTCCCCCTGCTTGTGCTCTCTCTCAAATAAATAAATAAATCTAAAAAAAAAATGGTGTGGAGAACTAGGACCAGCACATTTTTTTTTTTTTTATTTGCGAGAGAGAGAATGGGAGACAGAGACCATGAGAGGGAAGAGGGTCAGAGGGAGAAGCAGACTCCCCGCTGAGCGGGGAGCCCGATGCGGGACTCAATCCCGGGACTCCAGGATCATGACCTGAGCCGAAGGCAGTCACTTAACCAACTGAGCCACCCAGGCGCCCGGACCAGCACATTTTTTTCTCTAGGCTTGTAGAGAGAGGTTCACTCACGTCGCCGTGTGGTTGCCATTTATTGGAAGCTGCATATATGTCATGCCACTGAGCTATCACAGCTAGTCTGAAATGAAGGTATTAGTTCCATTATTCAGTAAGGAAACTGAGGCTCATGGAAATTAAGTACAAGCCATACAAGGGAATGCTAACTCACTGTTCCATATGCAAGAGTGGTCTCCTTAAGTAAAAATTATCAATGTCCTGCGGCAGATTTTTTTAAATCTTCTATTTGTATTGACAAAATATTTAAAGCGATTTTTCTGTTCATTTGTTAATGGTTGTCGCACATTTCAGAGAAGTAACTGGAATAATATGTTTTTCAGATGTCCAGTGGAGCCCAAGAGTAGAAGCAAGATGAATATTCCATTCCGCATTGGCAATGCCAAAGGAGACGATGCTTTAGAAAAAAGGTTTCTTGATAAAGCTCTTGAACTCAATATGATCTCCTTGAAAGGGCATAGGTGAGTGTACATCCAACCCAGAAGCTTATCAGAGAATTGGTTTAGCTTTTCTCTTCTTTCGTTCTTTCTTTCTTTTTATTTATTTATTTATTTATGTGACAGAGAGAGACACAGCGAGAGAGGGAACACAAGCAGGGGGAGTGGGAGAGGGAGAAGCAGGCTTCCCGCCGAGCAGGGAGCCCGATGCGGGGCTCGATCCCAGGACCCTGGGATCATGACCTGAGCCGAAGGCAGACGCTTAACGACTGAGCCACCCAGGCGCCCCTTCTCTTCTTCCTTCCTTTCTTTTTTCCTTCCTTCCTTCCTTCCTTTTGAGAGCTAGAGCCCCCACACAAGTGGGATGGGGGTGGGGTGGAAGGAGAGAGAGAATCTTAAGCAGGCTCCATGCCAAGCAGGAGCCCGAGGCGGGGCTCTGTCTCAGGACCATGAGATCATGACTTAAGCCAAAGTCAAGGGTCAGATGCTTAACCTCATGAC
>NC_138382.1:16965799-16981180 GCF_054177405.1 Leptonychotes weddellii
GAGCCAGGCAGGCGCCCCTCTCCTCTTGCTTACAGAGCCCTTAGCATGATTCCCTGGCTGGGTGCACGTGGGGCCACCTCTGCAGGCTTTTGTCAAAATTCCCTTTGAAAATCTCTGAAATGGCGTTTATGGCCCTGAGGTTGCCATCCCACGACTGGACAGATCACTGTCACTGCAGCTGAACATCAGATAGTTAATCCTGCACGCTCTGTGAAAAGTATGTGTCCTCCCCACGGGGGAGGCGAGACACCGGCCCTGCAGTGGTTGCCTGCTCCCCGCTTCCCATCAGATACCTGACTGAGTTAATTCAGGTTGTGTGAGCACGATGGGCCATCACTACATTAGGGAGAATTTCCTAGTGATTAGACGTTTGAACCTGCTGGCCACCTGGGTTGGACATGATGGCCTCAGGTGCAGTGTGTCTCTCAGGAGCAGGTGACTGGAAAGAGGGTCATCTTGATGCTGAATGAGATGCTTTTGTTCTCACTGGCTGCATCTGTGGTCCCTCTAGGTCTGTGGGAGGCATCCGGGCCTCTCTGTATAATGCCGTCACGATTGAGGATGTTCAGAAGCTGGCGGCCTTCATGAAGAACTTTCTGGAGATGCATCAGCTATGAACACATCTTAACCAGTGTATACTCTGCCCTTGAACAGTGTATAACGTTTAAAGTAACTTGGGAATGGCGACAGAAACTTAGTGAACACGGTATTTTTCTCGAGTGAACGTGCTTATTATAGATGCCGTTTTTCAAAGAACAACAACAAAACATCCACAGCTCTGCAGAGCTGGTGGGACTTAACGGCCCCCACCTTAATTCTGACTTGAACTGGAAGTTTGTTTTTTTTTTTAATCTTCCTTTAGCTTTTCTAGCGAATTCCGGCTAACTTTGTCTTTGCTGCTACTTTTTCTAGCTAGATCTCATTATTCAAACTTGCCTGTGGACTTAATTATGCACATTGAAGTTGCTTGTTTCTGGAGACACACAAACACAGCATGGAGGCTGGGTGGGGACCTCTGGGTGCTGAATCTTGATCCTTTCCACAGTGACAGCAGTGGGGTCTCCTGGGTTCTGCACCTGTTAATTCAGGTCCACACTGCCTGTGTGGTGAGTGTTTTGGGGTTCCAGGCTGAAGGGCAAGCTGGGGGATCTTTCTTTATCCTGTTCTTCTCATAAAGAGATAAAATTGACATACGCTATGTTCATATAGCAAAGTCTGTTTTTAATACCAAATAGTTTATATCTCTATGCAATCTGTTTCTAATAATATGGTTCTTGGTGATGCATGTAGAGACTTAAGAGAATTTGTTAGAATCCTTGACCTCACATATGATGCGTTAACCCTTTCAGTGGTGTCTCTCCCCTCCCCCTTCCCTCTTCAAAAAACTGCTTCACCAGATTTCGAAGTTCCCTGATTCCCTTTTACGTTCCTTTTAGTGGGTAGAAGGTTGGTTGGTTGCCCTTTGTTCTTTATTTTTCAGTTAGGCTGTTAAATTAAAATTCTCTGTTAAACTCCCTTCTTGTTGGTTCACTTGACAGTTCTCTTTATAGTGTTTGACCAGTGGTGCTGTGAGTTCCGGAAGATCTTTGCTGAAGAGTCTTTTCCCTCTTGTTTATCCATTGTCAGTATTTTCTCTTGACTGTGTGGAGGACATGAAAGTCCTAAAACATCTAAACCTTTGTCAATAAATTTCTTTACCTGCTATGTAGTAACGTATGTATATATGTTAAGTGACCTCTACACCCAATGTGGGGCTCGAACTTGTAACCTGGAGATCAAGAGTCGCATGCTCTACTGACTGAGCCAACCAGGTGCCCCTACTTTAACCTGCTTTTTAGACGGATTGTTCCGTTAAAAATTTTATGATGGAAAAACTTGAGTCTGAAAGTAGCATCTGATAAGGGGAATTTAGTTCCACCAAGGGTGTAAGTCTTGAGTCCTGTGCATCCTTTTTTTTTTTTTTTTTAAAGATTTTATTTATTTTTTTGACAGAGGGAGACACAGCGAGAGCAGGAACACAAGCAGGGGGAGTGGGAGAGGGAGAAGCAGGCTTCCTGCCGAGCAGGGAGCCCGACGCAGGGCTCGACCCCAGGACCCTGGGATCATGACCTGAGCCGAAGGCAGATGCTTAACGACTGAGCCACCCAGGCGCCCCGTTTTCTTTTTTTTAAGTGATTCGGTATACTGTGGTGGCTTCCATTGGCTTTTGGAATGGACATTATCAAGAAACCACCTTACAGCATAGCTCATGGTGTAAAGGTCTATGAACTCTGTCCCACGTAGGCTGGAAACATGCCAATAGGACAGTTCTGGGCTATCTCTGTTTTGTTGGATTGTGTAATAAGGACCGTACAGATCTCTTATCCCAGCTCACCATCAATTAATTGGGTTATTTGGGTTCCCCTGGTCAGGGCTAAGCTTCCCTCATCTTAGTTCTCATCTGTAAAAAGAAAGATTGAAATAACTCCCCCACTTGTCCCAGAGATGTTGAAGAGCTTCAAACAAGGGCTCAAGGCAGGATATGAATAATGACTACAATAAATGTTTATATAGCAAAGCCGGCCGGTCCATGGAATCCTCCTCAGTGTTCACATGGAAGAGTGCTCAGAGTCGACCTCACCTTTTTCATCCTTTCCTGATGGGCGCAAGCCCCTGTGCGTTGTACCAACCCCAAGTCTCAAATTTCCACTTACTTCCATTCCTGTCGCAGGGCCCGCTCTGATGTCTGCCCTCTGCGGATTATTTCTGCAGCCTCGTCTCCCCCAGCCCCCACCCCTGCACAGCCAGCTGGACTACTACTTCCCTCATGCTCCTCCATGATATGTTAAAAATCCAGGGTTCTCAGGCTGGTACCGCAGCTTTGCAGCATGTGGCCTGGGCTTGTCTTTCTTATGTTTATGGTTCTTGGAATGGGACATGCGTTTGCTTGTGCTGTGACATATTCCTGGCCTGGAGTTCCTGCCTCGTTTGTGCCTCCTTTGGAACAATGTTCTTACAGGGGTGACCCTTTTGCCCATCACATGCCTGACTTCCCTACCGAGGTGTCTGCTTCTCTGCCCTCCCCTTAGAGCATCATGGAAGGAGCCATGTTTCTCCACTTCCAGCACCTGGCATCCTTGCCCTTAGTGGGTACTCAACAATTGTCTGTTTAAGGAATGAAAAGTCTTATTCCGGTCATATTGGTCTTCCTGAGTTTCACGAACTGAACTTGGAATAGAGGCAGATGTACCATCTTAACATATATGGATTTTTTTTTTTTAATTTTTAAAAGCTTAGTATACAATATAATTTCATTTTCCACTACAATGGTCAGATAGGACTCTGTGGTTGAATAGGGGAATTTAAAGTCTTGGAGGGCTCCCAGACTCATCTTTATCAATCTGTGAATGCTTTTGGAAAATGGTCAGCGACTGCATCCGTACAAGTACAAAGGGTAGTCACTTGTTAGGACACAGATGGCTGGAAGATGCTCATCGAGTGAAAACCTTGGCCTTTGTAGGTCTCAGGTGAATGAACTGATGCCAATCTGCTGACCACGTGGAGAGAGGTGGGAGGGAAGATAAGGTTGCAGGCTCCTGGGTCAGCAGGCCGTGGGAACCAGAACCAGCCATCCTTCCCTTGAAGATGAAAAGCAAAGTAGATAAAACCAGTGTCTTTCAGGCCTTGGGGAGTCTGTCCTCACGTTCCTTCAGATACTCCCAAATTCTACTCCCCCCCCCCTCGCCCCGCCCAAACTGAATTTGAAGTTTTATTTTTCTCCTTCAAAATTCTTCCAGTACATAATCATTCTAATGCTGCTCCGGTGAGAAAAAACAATTGTTTCCATGTTCCTTATGTTTACCTCCACACACTACTTGGTCTCCCAACACTGCGGTTCTGTTCTTTGCACAAGAAACAGAAATTATATTCTGTCTCCAAGTCTTCATTCCCCCCGCTAGTCTAGGTTTATCTAAATATCCAGTGCCGCTTCATCACAATTTAGGTGATGCTGGAAGGTTTGACAAGCCCTTTAGTGAACTAGGTGATGTAACACATAATTATTCCTTTTCCCCCCTTCGGAGCTGAAGGAGGCAGTAAGACCCATAAAGTGGACAGAACCCACAGATAGATTAGATGTTCATTTCTGCCAAAGGAATTAGCAGGTCTGGCCTGTATCACTTCGTGATTAATGTTTGTTGTAATGTGTTTGTTGGAAAAATAAAATGAGGAAGAATTTTCTCACATTTGATCAGAATGAACATAATTAAAAAGTGAAATGCTACTGGGTTTGGGAAGAAATCAATCACTTTAATTGGAAAGAAGATTCCTTGCCTCTGTCGGTAATTGGACTCTTGGTAATTTAGATTCGGAATCCATGACAGTTTGTGATAAATTAGCTCCTGTTGGGCTAAAGAAGGTAAGAAGTTCTAATTACCCCTGGATTATTCCAGAGTGGATGGAAAAGCTTGATCAAAGAAGGAGGTGCTGGGGAAGAGAGAAAAGCCAGCAGTGAGCAAAGATTTACTGAATTTCTTTTTAAGAAGGGTAAAGAATAAAATGGTTCATTTGATGTGACAAAAACAAGAGCATAGTATTTGTGGTATCTGACATCCTGGGGATGTAAATTGGATTTTCTAGGAAAATAGGGAACTGGGCATATTAGAAAAAGTTTATGTACACAGAAGTTCTACAATCGGGCTATAGCAATTAGCCTTGCGTACTTGTTAGTGCGTGAGAATATTGACAACCTTGGGCCTCACTGGGAGAAAAAGTATGGAATTTGTACTTTGAGTGTTTAAGCGTAATAAGTCATCAGCACTAAGTTTAAGGAAGTCTGATACATTTTATTCAAACGAAACATAATTTAAGCTAGTAGAAATGTAGACAGATTAATTAGTGAGTCTGCTGACCTCGTCGCTGTTGGTATCCTAGCCTTGTTTCTGTACAGATTTCTTCAGAATACCTGAGGAGTAGGCTGGATTTTAGGTTGATGCCCTGGATGATGAATTTATTTTGAATTGTGTGGTTTATTTTATATATCTATCTAGTTGTCAGTGTATAGATGTAGATAGATCTGATTTCAGACTTACAGAGAAGTTGCAAGATTAGTACAAAGAGCTCTTGTATTTGCTTGACTTAGAGTCACCAATTATTAACATTTTAGCTTCATGTCCCTGGTATTCACACTCTCTCCATCTATACTTTTTTTTTTTTTCCCCTGAACCATTTAAGGATAAGCTGGAGACATTGTGCTCCTCTACGTCCAAATAGTGACGATTTCCTGAGAATAAGGACATTTTCCTGTGTAACCACAGCAATGATGATCTAAATCAGAAACATAACGGTGATACTCTTGACGCTTCTACAGTCCATGTTCAAATTTTGCCAATTATTCTAGTAACATCCTTCATAGCTATTTATTTTAGTTCAAAAACCAATCCACAAGCATGCATGGTACTTAGTTCTCATGTCTCTTTTTTTAAAAAATTTTATTTATTTATTTGAGAGAGAGAGCACGAGCAGGGGTAGGGTCAGAGGGAGAAGCAGACTCCCCGCTGAGCGGGGAGCCCAATGCAGGACTCGATCCTGGGACTCTGGGATCATGACCTGAGCTGAAGGTGGACACTTAATTGACCACTCACACACCTAGTTCTCATGTCTCCTTAAGTTAAATACAAAACAGTTCTTCAGCCTTTTTGTCTTTCACGTTATTGACCGTGGCAGAGCATAGGCTGCTTGTAGTAGAAAATGATGGAGTCGGTTTGAGTTGGTCCTGTTTCCTGTTTTGGCAGGGGTACCACAGAAGTGATGTCCTCTGTGCATCCTGACAGGAGGCACCTGATGTCCGTCTGTCTCACTGGTGTCTTGCTTAAGGTGGTGTCCATGAGGATTCTCCACGGTCAAGTTATTATTTGTCCCTTTGTAGTTAATAAGTAGTTTATGGAGAGAGATTTCGAGGCTCTCACTATTCGGTTCTTCATGATGGAGAAGGTAGAGTGATTTATGGCTTATTTCCCACCAGTATTTCTACAACCTACTCCTCTCTCTCCCACAGGGAAAAGAAGCCCTAAAATATAAGCAAAGGTGTGTAAAAAAACAAAAGTACATTGAGAAGTCAAAAGCCAACAGTTGGGGTTATAGACCCCAGGAGCCCTGAGAGTAACAAATGTGTTTTGAGAATGTGAATAGTATGGGCAAGTGTGCTTTTTGGTGAAACAGGAAAGAAGGAAAAGAATCTCCTGATCAGGATATAGGGACCAACTTGTGGAATTTTCCCTCCCTGTCCAGTCAGGTTTCTTTAATTCTCAATATTTTTAGAAGAACAGCCCTTTGGCAACACAGACCCTTAATCTAATAGCCGGATCATGAACCACACAGCCTGATTATACTTTGAAAGATGTCATATAACAACCTAAAGTTAAGGTTGCTTCTGATGTTTCTGGCCTAGCAGAAGAGCCCCCAGGAGAAAAATATAATCTTGGCTTCCAACTAGCCAGGTAAAAAGCTGAAAGCATCTTAAATGCCTGAGAAATAAAACTTGAAGTTGAAATGTAAGAAATGTAAGAGGTTATAGGGTATTCTGGGGGGAAAAATAATGATCTTACCCAGCAGAGTTAAAGGTGGCTGCTGGCTCAATACTCCTTCCTGCTCGCTTCCCCCACTTTATTTTTTTTTATTTTTTAATTTTTTAAAAAAGATTTTATTTATTTATGTGACAGAGAGAGACACAGCAAGAGAGGGAACACAAGCAGGGGGAGTGGGAGAGGGAGAAGCAGGCCTCCCGCCGAGCAGGGAGCCCGACGTGGGGCTCCATCCCAGGACCCTGGGATCATGACCTGAGCCAAAGGCAGGCGCTTAACGACTGAGCCACCCAGGTGCCCCTCGCTTCCCCCACTTTAAAACCGTACTTTCTTTAACGTGAAAGTCCAGGGGTTGAAGCAGAAATCTTTGGAAGTTGTTAGGAAATGACAAGTGAGCAGGTTAATAACCTCAGGTAGCAACCATTCTGCTATAAAATATACACTGGGGGAAATATTTCTGAATTTTTGATGCATTTACACTTTGGGTAATCTTACACATTTTCTAAAGAAATATGCTCAAATTAAGGCTCCAACTGGCTATCACCCAGTCATTTCCCCCATGAAGCCGTTTCCAATCCCCCAGTAGCACATTTTCAGCAGATATTTTTTTTTTTAAAGATTTTATTTATTTATTTGACAGAAAGAGAGACAGCGAGAGGGAACACAAGCAGGGGGAGTAGGAGAGGGAGAAGCAGGCTTCCGCGGAGCAGGGAGCCCGATGCGGGGCTCGATCCCAGGACCCTGGGATCATGACCCGAGCTGAAGGCAGACGAACCACCCAGGCACCCCAGATTTTTTTTTTTTGTTTAAAGATTTGATTTATGTATTTGAGACGGAGAGAGAGAAAGAGAGCTTAAGTGCAGGGGAGGCATAGATGGAGAGGGATGAACAGACTCCCCACTGAGCAGGGAGCCCCACATGGGGCTCGATCCCAGGACTCCAAGATCATGACCTGAGCTGAAGGCAGATGCTTAACCAACTGAGGCGACAGTTGCCCCCCACCTTGCCCACTTTTTTGGTCATACCTTTTACCTACGTGGCCCTTGAGTACTGGGTCTGCATATAGCAAGATTTGAGCTTTCTATTAGAAAACCATCCCAAAGCAAAAAGTTTAAGATATTTTATCATCCTTGGTTCTATCCTTCTGGCCTCTTCTGCCATTTTCAGCTCTTCAGAAGCACAAACAAGCTTTATAGCTGTGCAAAGGACTCTCAGAATGGAGCAGGGCAATCCCCACCAGCTGACGTTGGTCCCTTAGCTCTGTGCAGGCTGAAAGCACTAAATCATCATTTCCGGTTACACCCTCTTGTCATTTTCCTTTGGTATACAGTTTGCTCTCATGGCCTGAAAGCCTGGCCCAGAACTAACCCCTCCAGCTTGATCTCTTTTCAGTGTCTGAAGCATCTTTCCTGTTTAGATCTGAAGTCCAGTCCTATAGAATTTTGAGTAAAGCTCCCATCCCCAAGTCATTCATCCATCCACCCAAGGCACTCACACTTACCTATTCATTTAATGAAATGGGGAATAGTGTTGACAAGATCGTGATCCTGAAGGGATTTGGAGCCTGGTAGGGAAATGAAAATATGAACATGCAATTGTCATACTCTGGGACAAGTATAAAACCAGGTTAGGCTGCCAGATAAAATACAAGACGTCCAGTTAAACTTGCATGGTTTATTTGTTAAATCTGGTAACCCCACCACCTGGGGAAGGGTCAGGCTCAAGGGAACACATGCAAGGGGGACTGGGCAAGTCTTCCTAGGAGAATTGCCATTGAGACCCACGCAACAGGTGTAAGGAGGGAGGGAGAAGGTGGGGGGAGGAGAGCGTTCCATGAAGAACATGCTATTCTGCATGTGTGAAGACCAGGAGTCAAGCTGCCCCAGAGAACTCAAGGGCAAGCATGAAGGTCAGGATATGGTGGGTGGAGGAGTTTTTCACCACAAGAAGACGGAGAGGCAACCAAGTCCTACCTTGGAATCTGGACTTGATTCTAAGCACAGTGGGAAGCCATTGTAGGACATGAAGCCACAGACTGATGTAAGACGTGCGTTTGAGAAAGTCCCGGCAGGGGTGTAGTGGCTGATCGGAGAGGGGGAGTCGAGATGGGACACAGTGAGTGACGGTGGTGGCTGTGGGGAGGAGACGGATGAATGAGCTCCTTACAGGGTGAATGACTAGATGTGGGAGGTGAGGGGAAGGGAAAGGTCAAATGTGGTGTTTAAGTGATGAGTGAAAGATGCTTCCACTCAATGGGATCAGGGACACAGGGAGAAGTGGGTACTGTGCTGTCATTTGCCTGTTTGCTCCCTGCCTTTCCATTGCTCTACTCAGGGCCCCGGGGCTGCCCCTGCAACCTCTCTCTCTCAGATTTCCTTGCCAACTCTTTTCCAGGTAGGGTCAGCTGGTGGAAAACATTGGCAGGAGTTTGGAGAGGGGAGGAAGGTTGAAGCCAGGTAACTCTCCCCCCTCCCTCTCTGTTCTCGCTTCAGGCACCTGTGGCTGGGCCTCTGAGTGCCCCCCCAACCCCCCAACAGGCAGCCCTTCCCGCTGAGCTTCCAGCTCATACCTGGCAGCCTGGCTCTGGCCTTGGCAACGCCATCCCCTTCTAGGTCCCTCCAGTGGGGGCAGCTGTGGCTTCCAGTGCCGTGATGCTCTGGGCTGTCTCGCCACCACCTGGGAGGCATAGATTTCCATCACCGTATGAAATTTGCTGTATCGAACTGCCTGTCTTGGAGCTATTTTTCTGAGGGGGCATCAAGTAATACAGACGTGTCGAGTTTGAGGTGCCTGTATGAGACATTGGAATGGGGGTGTTCAACAGGTAGTCACATACACGGGTGGAAAGCCGCAGTGAGTGGGGTTGGGTGGAGATAGGTGTCCAGGGTAGCTGAAACCTGGGGAGTGGGTGAGATACTCCGAGAGACAGCCGAGGGAAAGGAGAGCAGAGAGGGGCCAAAGGCAAAGTCTCAGAGAGAGACTGGCAGGGCAGGGCGAGAGAGAACAACTTCGGAAGGGTTGGTCAGCACAGAAACCTGAGAAAGAAGATACTGTCCCGAGAGAGACCCTGTGTGAGATGGTAACTTTGCTTAGAGGTCACATAGATGAGGGGGAGCCTGGGTGGCTCAGCCGGTTCAACGTGCGACTCTTGATCTTAGGGTTGTGAATTCGAGCCCCACCTTGAACCTACTTAAAAATAAATAAATAAATAAACAAGTAATAAAAGGAGGTCACATAGATGAGGCTTGAGAAGCACTGCTTTGAACTCATCAGCAGAGAAATCACTGGAGCCTCAAGGAAACCGCTTTCATGAGAGTGGTGGGGCAGAAACCAGCTCTGGTGGGTATTTGCTTGAAAAACATAAAAGGAGAGGGGTGCCTGGGTGGCTCAGTTGGTTGAGCGACTGCCTTTGGCTCAGGTCATGATCTTTGGGTCTTGGGATCGAGCCCCATTGTGGGCTTCCTGCTCAGTGGGGAGTCTGCTTCTCCCTCTCCCTTTGCCTCTTCCCCTAGCTTGTGCGTGCTCTCTCTCTCAAATAAACAAATAAATAAAATATTTAAGAGAAAAATGCAAAAGGAAAGACACTTTGCAGTGACAAGCCTCAGAACCCTGAGGCTTCCCGAGAGGACAGCAGACTCACACCCCCATTTCCCTCTCACTCTGGCTGGGAGCTCATGGATCATGGTTTCAATGATCATGTTTTCCACCTTTTTTATTCAGAGCAGTTTTAATGGAATTTATGCAAAATATGTAAACTAAAGGTGTCCTCAGGATCCCCTTCCCTTTGTTTTTTGGCACCTGCCGTGTTTATAGCTCTTCAGAATGGCACCCCACGCCATTCATGCCATGCAGTCCCCTGAGCGCTTCTTCCTTCCCACCCGGTCCTTGTTGACAACCTGTTCTCTCTCCTGACTCCTGGTGGTCTCACCCCTCCCCGGCAGCTGTCGTGTCCCGCCAGGTTGAGTCACTGTGGGAAGGAAATGTCCTCAACACCGGTGGACAGAGGTGATGAGGCAAGCGAGTGAGCCAACCCAGAGTCTGTGCACCCATGGGTGCGGGGCCAGGAGACAGAGAGATCGCAGGTCGGCGGTGCCCCACACCGAGACATGCATGCGTGCTTGGATCCACAGATCGCTGCACACCCAAACTTGCCTTTCTTTGTTTTCCCTTTTGACCCCATCCAGCTTCCTGCTGTCCTTGTCCCTCAAGGGAGGGGGGTGGTACCAATCTAGGGCTAGTACCTGGATGCTTCCTACTTCCAAGCCCTAATAGGACTTGTGTATCTATCTACCTGCTTGGGTTGCCCTGGCATTCGTGTGTGTATATATATATATATAACGTGGAGAGTGGTTTCTGCCTTGGGTTATCTTTTCTGGTATCTTTCCTTGTTCTTGTTGATAATGTTGGCGGAGGTCACTGAGAGGTCATGACCCCAGGTTGACCCGCAAGCTGGATCTGGGCAAGTGGAGGCCCCTCACCCCACTCCCTCTTGCCTGCCATTCCCACAGAGGGAGCTGCTTTCAAGGACACAGCCCTGGCAGAGCAGTGTGTCGTTGCGACCATCTGAAACCCGTTAAGGCTTCTGTATAAACTCTGAAGGTTCTGGCGGGTGCAGAGATGCTCTCACTTTGCGGCCACCCAAGGCAAGCCTGGTAAGTTCCCTTGCTTCTTTACCCTGCCACCTGCCCACGTGCAGTGGCCTGCCTCCATCTTCCCTCTTTCCCTGCCCTCTGGCGGGGGCCGGTTTGCAAACCCATAGGTAATCTTAATGCTTTCTTTTCTTCCAAGGATGCACAAATCCAATAATGCTTCTGTGATCAAAACAATACGAAGAACCAAACATACTTTCCATTATACCCTTGATGCATAGTTGGTGTTACACTGACATGTTTCTTCTTGTTCTCACCCTTCTTGTTCTTTGGACTGTTTTTTCATCTGAGTCTGTTTCTCTTCCGACGATTGTCTACTGATTTATAAACATCTTCTGCGATTTTGAATATGCTAATATATTTTACTCTTAATTTCAGTTTGCATTCTTTACTCTCCATTGTCAGTGACTGGAGTAGTGTTTTCAAGATGTCCATGCAGGGATTCATGACAACCGAAAAATGCTTTAGGAAAGTAGTGTCTTACGTATGCAGAGCAGTTTATACGGCCGACGTACATGCTGTTAATTCTCCCTCAAAGCCCAGTTCATCATGGTGGGGTCAGCTCAGGGCGGGCTGTCCGTGGGGCTGGGGCCACGTGTCTGTCATCCCCCGCCAGAGAGCCGGGGCTTGCGCTCCCAGTGGTGATAGGGCTCAAGACGGAAGGGTAGACGCCGTGCCTTGAGGCCTGGCTCCGAAGTGGGACACCGTCGTCCCTGCTCCATTCCACTGGCCAAGGCCTGTAAAACGGTGAACCCAGATTCCAGGGTGGGGGAAACTGAGTCTACCTCTCCATGGGAGAAACTGTAAAAGTCACCTCGCCAAGGAGGAAGATACAAGGAGATTATTTGGAACCTTTTTTTTTGCCATTTTGGAAGACAACTGTTGTCTTCCACAAAGAGGTCGTCAGGAACCTTCATTTTTCAAACCTCTCGGATTCCTGTCATTTTCCATCTCTGGTTTGGTGGTCCTTGAAAATTCCCGATCACTTTTGGTGAGGGGGGCATTTTGGGACCAGTGCTGTCATTCCAAATGAGAAGTTCTAGTACTGACATTCTATTGCTCCTCATACATTATTTATAGGGTTCCCTCTATGCATGTGCAATTATATTTCTGTGTATATTTTGAGAAATAAATTGTACAGGTCTCTTTTCTTTCACACCCCCTAGAGATGTTATAGAGGTAGTAAAAGTGTCCAAATTTGTGAGGAATTGGAATAATCAAGAGTTACCTGTATGGAATGCTATTAATGAGAGCAATTCACGCTAGCGTACCTTTCATCTGAGAAACTCAGGGTCTGTTAACAGATTAAAAGTAGTAAAAGACACCGATCTAGAGAATTTTCATTATCTTGTGCTCTGAAAACTCAGATTTTCATTGGTTTGAATGGGCCTGAAAGTACATTTTTATTACTAGGGGCATAGAAGCCTCTAGCAGTGTTCTTAATAAAGCAAGGTGAGTTATAAGCAATCATCTGATGAAGGGTAAATGTACCATACTCCATTTTAAGAAAAATACAATATAAAAGTCTTACCATGGAAGAAAATCTTTATATGGTCGTTTAAGAAAACTTCAAGAAAAATAAAGACATGACACTATATTAAATTTAAAGCCGGTGACTTACAAGCAAAGAAAAGCAAAGACGGTCTGATTAAGGCTGTTGTATTGTTCTGGCATTTTTTTATGTCTCCCCCATTTCTGTGGCCTTTTTAGATCATAAGCTTTTAGGGCACAGAGAACAACTCCATTTTGATGTAGTATTGAGCAAATGCACCGAGAGGTTCTCAATAAATAGGCATTAAATTCTAAGTCCAGAAGGGGCCTGGAGACACCGTCTCTTTACTCCCTGGTAATACTGTTTTAACCAGCCCAGAAAAAGACTTTTTCTTCTTTAAATCTCAAAATTCAGAGACTCCACAAAAAGAATTCACGTCTCACCTTCACTTTGTGCTCTGCTGAGGACATGGGCCGAGTGGTGTGAACCTCCTAGACCCACGGCCTGGGTTCCTGTGATGTGATACTGTGCTGAGGGGCTCTTCTGATGGGGTCTCTGGGCTCCAGCGTGCCTTGGTCACGTTCTTTGGTGGAACCTTGGGTGCTTGACTACTCTGACCCGCAGGACCATTTTCAGTCCTAGGGAGGATTCAATGAGCTTGCGCAATATCTGGGTGACTGAGGCAGAGTAGGCGTGGAATGCATGGAATGAATCTTTGCTTCCTTTTAATTAGTTGCAGAGAAGAACTTGGCCCTAGGGATGGGATACTTGGACCCCAGCTTGGCGCTTCTCAAACTTTAAGATGTGTATGCATCTCCTGTAGATCTTATTAAAATTCGGGACCTGATTGTTCTCCTGTGGGTCTGGATCTGTGTCCAACGAGCTCCCAGGTGGTGGTCGTGGGCCACACTTGCAATAGCCAGGCTGTAGTTCTTGCCTTTGCCCCTGCTTCCTGGGAGAGCCAGATGTCTGCTGCTGAAGGAGAAAACTTCTGTAATGGGAATTGTGTAACCCACTTCCCTCCCACCACTAGGTCAAGGGGAGCAGAGGTAAACTGTAGGCTGTGGGTCTGGTTCTCCACACCTGGAATTGGAGGCAGATAGTCTGGGTTTAAAAACTGGCTCTTCTATCCTCTGGCTGTGTGCTCTCGGGTAAATTATTTAACCGTCTGTGTCTATTTCTCCATCATCATAATCTCTCAGGGGCCATTATGGGGTTTGAATGAGATAAATGGCGCAGCCACATAGTAACCCCCACAGTCTGCGTTACCTCAGCTCCGGTTTTTACCAGGAGACAAGTATTGTTAGAAGAAGAGGTGTCAACAGAACTAAGTATTCTCTAGAACAAAAGCTCCTACAGCATGTGAGCCTCCTTCCCTCCTGCAGCTTGGACACACGGCAAAGAACTAGGGGGAGTAAATAAGCCCACACCGAGGGGCCTCTTGCCTCCAGCCACCAGGCTCAAAGGACTGCTTTCAGGGTCGGAATATCAGCCCCCGTCATTCCTGTTCTTTCTTGCAGTTCTTCCTTCCCCTGATCCCCGGTGGGTGGATTCACCTTTTACTGCAAGAAGAGAAAAGGAACATGCATTAAAACAAACCTATGCTTACTTGGAAACTTCACCACTTTTTAAATTGAAAAAACTCCTGACCAAGAGAAAGGAGCCGATTTAGGATAGACTTTAATTGGCTATTAGTGTGCATACTGGGTGGTAGAAATTGCCTGGCCTTTGGCTCCAGACCACGCAGGGCACCCATGGCAGGCATTAATAGCCCATTAACGCACACCCTGTCACTGCTTTATTTCCTAATTAATACTTCGTGCTTTAGGGATAGGGGAACACAGCTATAAAATTGTTTTATCTATTGCTTCAGCAATGAGGGAGAAAAAGGGTTATTAACACCTCATGCCTGTCACATTAATGGCTGGACTAGAAAATCAGAAGGATTAGTATGGGTTTTATTTTCTTCATCTTTACCTGAGGGTGGAGAAAGGTCAATCCCAAACCCAACCCCGAGCTTAGGTCAGGAAGCTAGAATTTTGACAATATAGTCAGCCCTCGGGTTCCTTATGGTATCTCAGGAGTCTAGGAAGTAGAAAGGAATGATCAAGTGTAGGGCAGATTAGCCTCATTCTCCTGTGAGATTGAGAGGGAGAGAGGAAGAGGAGGACTGCCATGGGCATTTGGGCAGGTTGTGCACTATACAACATCATAGATGTAGAACATCTGCATATATTATTATGACGGCTTTCTGACAGATGGAAATAAGTGTCTTGAGGAAGTATCTTTTTCTATTCCTCTTAGAGGTTAGAGAATTCTTCTCAACGGGGGTGATTTTGTCCCCTACGAGATATTTGGCAATGTCTGGAGACATTTTTGGTTGTCACAAGTGGGTGGCGTGCTACTGGCATGTAGTTGGTAGGGGGGTGCTGATAAACATCCTACAGTGTACATGACAATCACCGCCCCCCCCAACAAATAAAGATCTAGCTGCAACCATCACTAGAGCCAGGGCTGAGAAACTTTGGCCTGGAGGATGAAGGCAATCCTCCGTGTCTCTCAGACTGGCATCTTTTTCCTGCTTGTTCTGAAGAAATAGCGCTGGAGAGGGAGTGAGCCCTTTTTTTTTTTTTTAATTTTATTATGTTATGTTAGTCACCATACAATACATCATTGGTTT
>NC_138382.1:16981680-16991026 GCF_054177405.1 Leptonychotes weddellii
CATCCACTTTGAGTTTATCTTTGTGAATGGTGTTAGAGAATGGTTGAGTTTCATTCTTCTGCATGTGGCTGTCCAGTTTTCCCAGCACCATTTATTGAAGAGACTGTCTTTTTTCCATTGCATGTTTTTTCCTGCTTTGTCGAAGATTATTTGACCATAGAGTTGAGGGTCCATATCTGGGCTCTCTATTCTGTTCCATTGGTCTATGTCTGTTTTCATGCCAGTACCGTGCTGTCTTGGTGATCACTGCTTTGTAATATAGCTTGAAATCGGAGCCCTTTCTGACTCCACATCCTGTATATGGGCCTGTCGGGGCCAACATGCCTGGAGGAATCCAGGGCTACCTGCTGGCAGGGATGTATCCCTGCAGGGCTGTGGATCGGGATGACAGCCATTGTGGGAAAAACCTTCCTGCCTCTGGGCCCTCAGTTCACGAGGCCCACGTATCTCTTCCTTCCATCCCATGGCCTTTGAGAGGAACCAACTTTCCTTGCCTCTCCAAAACTTTCCAGCTGGGGATTCCTTGCGTCTCAGGAGAGGGGCAGAGTATCCTCAGATTTGCCTTCCATGCTGCCTCCTAGACCAGTCTTGGAAGGTTTCTGGTTTTTCTGGAAGGTTTTGTAGACGATCAATTGGGGGATACAGGCAGAAATTTGAGGAAAAACAGAACTCCCAGTCTGGTAACTGGGTTCAAATTCCAGTGTTTCCACATGCCAGATGTATGGCCTTAGGCAATTCCCGGAACCTCTCTGTGCCTCAGTTTCCGTGTCTGTAAAAGGGGATGAGAATGGTAGAGCCCCCTGCACAGGGCACATGTTCAGAACAATGCTTGTCATGTACCAACTGTTCCAGGCCTCCTTCCATGTTCATTTTTGGGGCACTGTATTGGTTTGCTAGGGTTATCATAACAAAACACCACAGTCTGGGGTAGTGTAAACAATACATTTATTTTCTCTCAGTTCTGGAGGCTGAAAGTCCAAGATAAAGGTGTCAACAGTGTCGGTTTCTTCTGATGGCTGTAAGAAGGATCTTTCCAGACCTCCCACCTTGGCTGTCAGACAACCACCTTCTCCCCATGTCCTCAAATGGCCTTTCCTCTGTGGGCATCCATGGTGTCTCTGGGCCCTGATCTCCTCTTCTTAGAAGGACACCAGTCAGATTGGATTAGGACCCACCCTATTGGCCTAATTTTAACTTAATTACCACCTTACAGGCTCTATATCTCTGAATACAGTTCCATTCTGAGGTACCGGGGGTTAGGGCTTCGTATGAATTTTGGGGAGACACAGTTCAGCCCTCACCCCCTGACAAGGGCCTGGTAATAACACCGACATGGTCCTGAAATGTTTGTGATGCCAACTGAAAAAGCCAGATGGACCTTGAGGGCATGATGCTAAGTGAAATAAGCCAGAGAAAGAAAAAGACTGTATGTCTTCACCTAAGTGTGGAATCTCAAAAAATGGAACTGCTACATACAGAGAACAGACTGGTGGTTGTCAGAAGTGGGAGGGTGGGTGAAATGGGTGAAGGGGGTCAAAAGGTATAAACATCCACTTATAGAATAAGTCTTGGGGATGTAATGTACGGCATGAGGACTGTAATTAATATTGTATTGTTTCTTTGAAATTTGCTAAGAGAATAGATCTTAAAAGTTCTCATCCCAAGAAAAGAAAATTGCAACTATGTGAGGTGATGGATTTTTTTAAATTAATTGATTTATTTAAGCAATCTCTACACTCAATGTGGGTTTTGAGCTCATAACCCCGAGATCAAGAGCTGCAACCTCCTCCAACTGAGCCAGCCAGGCACCTCGAGGTGATGGGTATGCACTAGACTTAGTGTGGTAGTCACTTCACAAATACACATATATCAAATTGTTATGTTGTATAACTTAAACTAATGTTATGCATTATATATTTTATATATATATACATATATATATATATATATATATATATATTTTAACACTAGGAAAAAAAAGCCAACAGCTTAGGGATAAACCCTTCTCCCCCTTATGTTTCAGGTGAGACCTCAGGCCCAGGTATTATGCCTGCTTCAAAGATATTCCCAAGTCGGGGCATCTGGGTGGCACAGTAGGTTGAGCATTGGACTCTTGGTTTCGGCTCACGTCATGATTTCAGGGTCGTGAGACTGAGCCCTTCAGAGGGCTCCACAGTCAGCATGGAGTCTGCTTGGGATTCTCTCTCCCTCTCCCCCACCCGCTCATGCTCTCTTTCTCTCTCTCTCTCTCAAATAAATAAATCTTAAGAAAAAAAAAAAAAGATATTCCTATGTCAATAAGGGCAGGTGCTTCCCTCCCACATATTCCTTTGCTAGCCGTTTGGGGACATGTTAGAGCCTCACTTATTAGAGTGATCATATATCTGAGATTTTTCTGGACAGTCATGATTTCAAAATTTCTGTCTTCTTGTCCATCTAAGAACACTTGTATTTTTTACACAACAGTTTCCAAAATTTGGTTTAGGAATTGTGGCCATGGTGCTGATCATGCCAAGATGGCAGCTTGGAGGATGAGGAGGGAGGGGCAGGTGACAAGTGGGCGAGGTCAGCCAGAAGGAAGAAAGAAAAAAAGAGCCAGAAAATCCATAACTCCAGAACAAATCCTCAAATAATAATGGTTTTCTATGGCATCAAGTATTAGCCTCTAGTTTATTCCTTAAATGCCATACTAGTAGGAACATTTAATACAAAATTTCCTACCTAAAACGGAAATATAAATACTTGCTTGTTTGAAGGTTATTTCAAGGAGGAATGCTAATATCCATAAATCCCTTCAAAAATGAACAAAAGTGACTTGGAAAATATTACTTTTCCTCTCAGTCACTCTTCATAGCTCACCAAGCAATGGTTCTATGACTCCTGGAAATATCTCTGAATCCTGGGAGTGTTACAATGATCACCTTCATACCCACACAATATTCATGCACAAAGCATACAAATGATTATGGCTCAGCTCTTGGGCCTCATCTAGGAGCCGCTGCATGAGGGGATCAAATTGATATACATTATGGCATCCTCAAGCATCTTTGGCAAGGGCCGATAGATTATTTTGCTGAAGGCATTTGTTAATTTGACAGCGGACCCGGAGTGGCAAGAACAATGCACTTGTCAGTCAGGAAAAAGCCCCTGTAAAAATCAACAGATACTAGCAAGGCAAACTCAGTGTGAAGGCTGATTGGAACCTGGCTTGTATTTTGGACGATAAACTCTATTTATGATGGTCTCCCGGTCGTTAAGTATCTCTGCTATAAGAGAAAACAGGGGCTATTAAGTCCTCCAGATACAACCAGGGCGAAGAACGATCATTTCTTTTATTAGCAGAAGGGAAGGTTCTGCTCAATAAAGATCAATTAAACATCTCTGTTAAAAGGTTGCTTGGGAGCTGGTGCCCAATAGAAGTTCCACTGTATTAAGCCACACGCCCTCATTTCCTTCTACCCTCCCTGCACTGGGGAGAATCTTAAGAGGACATTGGCTATTGTAAGCGGTATCAGGTGACAGTGGCTTTCACTCTCGTGGCTGAATGATCTGTGATGTTGAGTGACTTTTCATGCCTTTAGGCGGGGGCATCCCCAGAGGACACCAGGCAAATCAAACGCTCCATTGGATTCAGCCGAGCATCAGCTATTCTGATAAAGGAGTAAAACAAAACAAAACAGAAGATATAACAACAGGTGCCCTGAAAGATTACATGGTGATCAGAGCTACTAATTCCCAGGATGCAGGAAGAGATTTGAGGGCCCTTGGGGTCCATTACACAAAGAACATAGTCTAAAGCCACCCCCCCATCTCCAACATTTGACACTTACAACTTATTTCTAATTCTTTAAAATGCTGTGCACTTCTATTCTCTGGCTTAGACAGTGGCCTCTCATGTAAATTCCATCTTTTTTTTTAAATTTTTTTATCAGAATTAACTGTCCTGCTTTCTGAGCCCCTGTACAGTTTCCTTAGATTTCAATTATAATGCCTGCCTGACAGTTAATTTTTCAAACATCTGTCCCTCATCCAAGCTATAAACTCCTTATTTATCTTTTCATCCCCTATCACCCATCCACTGCCCAATATCTGATTTGATGCTTTGTGTATGACAGGTGTGTTAAAATAAGCCTGCAAGTTGACCTTGGATAAACATCATTGCAGGAGGCATCTTTAACTATATTCCTTAAAAAAAAAAAAGATTTTATTTATTTATTTGCCAGAGAGAGAGAGAAAGAGAGCACACAAGCAGGGGGAGCAGCAAGCTCTCCAGTGAGCAAGGAGCCTGATGTGGGACTCGATCCCTGAACCCCGGGATCATGACCTGAGCCGAAGGCAGACGCTTAACCAACTGAACACCCAGGCATCCCTAACTATATTTCTGAAAGGCGAGCAGTGTACAGAGGCCTGAGTCCCAGGAGGATCCAGGCATGATGAATAAATATGGCTGGAAAGGGACACATCCACCTATATTTATTTATTTATTTTTTAAGATTTATTTATTTATTTATTTGACAGAGAGAGAGACAGCGAGAGAGGGAACGCCAAGCAGGGGGAGTGGGAGAGGGAGAAGCAGGCTTCCCGCCGAGCAGGGAGCCCGATAAGGGGCTCGATCCCAGGACGCTGGGATCATGACCTGAGCCGAAGGCAGACACCCAACGACTGAGCCACCCAGGCGCCCCCCATCCACCTATATTTAAATCCAGAAATCGTTGGACTTAAAAATCTCCAACAGTAATGGAGACATGAAAGCCCTGGGCCTCTCTATGATAGGTTTCTATTGCTGTGTAACAAATGAGCACAAACTCAGCAGTTTGCTGTGCGTCACTTTATCCTCTCATGGTTTCTGTAGGTCACAAGCCCAGCCAGGCATGACGTGGCTGGATCTCTGCTCTGCTGGAGTCTCACCCAGGTGATGTCAAGGTGTGGGCCAAGGCTCGGTGCTCATTTGGGGATCAGTGTCCTCTGCCAAGATCACGAGTCATTGGAAGAACTGGTTTCCTTATGGTCATAGGACCAAGGACACCCTTCCTGGCTGGCTGTCAGCCACAGGCACTCTCAGCTTCTAGAGGTCACCCACTTTTCCTGCCTCATGGCCCTCTCTCTCTCTAAAACCAGCAATGGAGACTCTTCCCTCAAGCCACACCTTCCTGTCATGTTGATTCTGACTCCTCCATGACTTCTGGACTCAGGTTTAAAGGGCTTAATTGATTTGATCAGGCCCACTAGGATGATGTCCTTATCTTAAGGTCACCTGATTTGGGGCCTTAGATACATCTGCAAAATCTCTGCAGAGTGGCACAGAAATGCCTGTGTGATTGGATAATTGGAAGAAGGTGTGGATTCACGGGGGCTGGGAAACTTGGAGGCCATCTTAGAATTCTGCCTACCACATGTCCCAATAGGCGGAAATGAAACATCCTCCCCTACTCTCATGAGTTGCGTCGACAGGGTTGGTCACAAACCTGCATCCGACATTAAAAGTGCCGCTCCCTGAAGAGGGAGAGAAGACACAACCTTGTCTTCCCCCCTTGATGTAGGTGATGTTTCGTGGTGTTGGGGACATGTTCATTGGATCAGCTGCCTGTTTGAGAAGCAACCTTAGGAAGGTGACAAATAGCAAGCATTCATGTCTCTTTTTAATGCTACTATGAAGGGTCTAAGCTAGGAGACAGCAAACTAGAGCCAGGCACCTGTTTTGTGCAAATACAATTTTAGACTCCAGCCATGCCATTCATTTATGAGATTTCTCTGGCTACTTTGGTTACTAGGACAGAACTGAATAGTTGTGACAGAGATCAGAACTACTCTCTGGCCCTTTACCTTGCTGACCCCCTGGTCTAAGACCACCCCCGTAGTTCTCTGAGGATGAGAATCACCTGGCTCATTTGTTAAAAGCACCATTTCTAGGCTGAACACGGGCTTGCTGAGTCAGAATCTCCAGGGTAGAGAGTTTGAGAAGCTATGGTGAACAAGCTTCCCAGGTGATTGTTATCACCAGAGAAATATTGGCCTCAGGTGTGCCTTCTTGGCCGGTCAGAGCTTTTTAAAAGACGCAGTAGGGGTTGCCCTCAAGGGCCCAGATGTTGAGTTTCCGTCGGTCGGTCCTGCCGCTCTGCTTCTCACCGTCACCTGCCTCCTCAGGTAAGTTCCTTTAAATTCTGTTTCCTAACCTGAGTAAACGAAGAGCATCATAACTTGTTGTATGTATGCGCAGTGCCTAATACAATGCTCGCTAGCGGTCACCCTCGCGGGAGGGACAGAACCGTATGAATACCAGACGACCCCCACTTGAGCTGGGTATAGCTCATCATTAAGTGGGGGCACAGCAGAAACTTCTAGTAGTCCACAGTGCACGGGCGTCTTACCCAGAAAGTAAAACTCCCTTAAAGGAATCTTCCGTTACATTCTGGAAAGTATGAGGCCCTTTAGAAAATTCAGCGTTCCCTGCATATCACTGAATATCGCGAGAGGTTGTGATTAGGATATACCTGAGTTTGCAAAAGAATTTATTACTGAGATTTCTGGTACACAGCAGGAAACTTGAATTCCCCCCCTCCCCCCATTTGTGAGGTTAAATGCTTTTAAAAATCATTGCCTGGTGAGATCATGCAAATTCAACCATCTGTATAGCTGTTGAAAGAAAGTTTTAGATAAATTGTTATGCCTTTGCTACGTAAATTCTTGTAAGATCCTGGACTCCACTAACGCGTTGGGTTACCAGGGAGTTTTGTATTTTACTAAAAGGGGGAGAAAAATCAATCTTGAATCTTTTAGTCCAGTGACCAAGGAGTCCCTGCACTGATTTTGTTCAGTTACTCAGGTAGTGTGCAATTTATCCTGATTTGCTCTGATTTAAAGTTTATTTTTCTGGGAAGTAGTAATCCGAGTGTTCTATGGATAGCCCTGTAATACCCGGCTCTCTTCAAAGCCACTTTACACAGCTTATGTAAACATCCTAGGGTAGAGTTTCCCTGTAAGTTTTCTCAAATACGGAATTTGAATTTGCTGCGTGTTATTTCTCTTTTCAACAGAAGAGGGAGGCAAAGACCTGGCTTAAACACTATACCTAAAACCTAGGCTGGAGAGAAACGAATCCATTTTCTTCTTGGAGGAGTAGGTAAACCAGAACAGGCTGAATTCTGCCAGGTATGCTGGAGAGTCCGCGAATGAATACAAAACACAGTTAGCAAGCCAGGGTGTTTTTTTTCTGTTTCTTAATTTGTTTGTTTTTACTTCAGTTTTAAAAGACCGTACCGGTTGGGAACCAAGAGGAACAAATCCTCAGAGGGCAGGGCGAGGGATGGACTTCATTTTTATCAAATGCAGTGCTGGGATCTTGCTATACTCTAAAACACAGCTGGTTGGACAGGGGGGTTCAGCGTCTGCCTGAACTCACTCCCTAAGCAAACTTCCAGGTCGCCTGGCCACCTGGCGGAGCTTCTAGGTTAGCAGCTACCAGCGCTGTAGTATCCCTTTTGCTCATTTTGAGGAGAAAAGCTGGAAGTGCTGACCACCAGTAGCAGCGTGCATTCCTGTTAGCTTTCTCGAACTAAGAGATTTCTCTTAGGTTCGCGTCTCCTGTGCAGATGCGACCCTCCCCCAGACTTCCAGAGTGTTTATGGCTCACACCTGGTGCCAGCCAGCAGCCAGGGACCATGCGAGGCTGCCCTCCTAGATAACTCAGAGGGGTCGCTCCTAGCGGGGCGGTCGTCTTGGCTAGAGGGTGCCTTGATCTTCCGTGGGCTTCTGCCTGCTGTGGTTTGGAAGGGGGCGAGGAGGGATGCACAGCCTATTTGATGGAAGATACGAATATTTGCATTAAGTGCACCTTGCTCTGATAGAAGAACAGTATCAATTTGTGTGTGTGCCTGGTGTCATGGAAACACTAGGGGATGGGAAGTCATTGGAGTCAGCTGACCTGGGTTGAGTTTACCACCACTTGAGCAGTGTGACCTTGGACAGGTGTCCTAACCTTTCTAGTCTTGCGTCTGCAGAATGGCAATTCTCACACCTGTCTTGTTTTCCTCCAAGATTGCTGTGAAGAATCAGTGAAACACGTACGTGAAAATACTTTTGAAATGACAGCCTCCTCTGTATGGTGTGTGTGTGTGTGTGTGTGTTTGTGTGTGTGTGGCAGATGGCATCCAGCTTGAATTTAAATGAGATTCAGAACTACGATAGTGAACTAGAAGAGGGGTGAGCAGGGCCAGGATGGGGGTGAGGCAAGCAGGGGTGCGAGGGTGCTAAATTGAAGTAAGCAGTCCCTCACGGGGGCGTTTGCCGGCTCTGAGCTGGCAAGACCCTGAGAACCAGTGTTTCCTTAAAGGAAATCCTACCTGCCTCACCCAAGTTCTTGTCTGAGTGTGAGTAAAAGACCTGTCTATTAAAGGCCTAAATATAATACGTGCTCATTGTAACGAAGTCCACTAGTACCTACTCTGCTTTTGCAGAGGTAACCACTGGGACAATTTTTGGGAGGTCTTTCCTTGCTGTTTTCGTCCATCTGCTACCTTCAACTAGGCTTCTTATCCTCCCCTCATAGGCAGCATGGAAACCTGCAAAAGAAACCAATCTGATTCCCAAACCTCACTGGTGTTCTAGATCTCGGTCATGGGTTTATTTGCAGACCCTGGGACATACGGCACATGACCAAGCAGTAGATGGTTAAATGTTACTTCTGCCAGATTTCTCTCCCATGGTCCAGGTCTTAAGCAGTTGAAGACAATTGGCCAACTGCAGACTCTAGCACTTGTCTGTATCTATCTCCCAAATAACTTCGAGATGGATCTGAGTGGTAAGAAACCACCTCCCTTTGGGAATGGGGGTGGGGAGGAAGATTGTCAATAGGACAATAGGCTTTATTCCTGACCTATAATATCTGTGTACCTTTCTCCTTGCCAGACCTTCCCATCTTGAAATGGGGTCATGCTATACCTAATGTCTTCTGATGGTGGAACCGAGCCCACATTTGTCCATCTGTGCAGCAAAAGCCAATCACTGAGACAGGAATATGAAACAAGGGAAGGGTTGGAGAGGCAGCCAAAGGTGCCTCTCAAATATGGGAGAGCAAGCCTCAAATCCACCTCTGGAAAAGGATCTGGGTAAAGGGGACAGGAGCTGTGTGACTCAAAATCAGATAAAGGAAGTTACTAAGTAGGGGAGGGGTTATTCATTTTGTTGTGCTCAAAGAGGAGGTCAGTGGTCCTAACTGGTGCTGGCCAGCTTCTCGATGAAACCTCAAGTCTCTGCAAAACAGCTAACCTAATACTTGGCTATCATGGTGTCACCAAGAATATTAGAGAAACCTGGGGGCCGACAGCATTCCCAGAATGAGCAGATTTGG
>NC_138382.1:16991126-17005350 GCF_054177405.1 Leptonychotes weddellii
ATCCTGCAGCTTCGGTCTAGCTGGGGTCTGCGGCTTGGGGTGCGGGAAGGAGCGGGAGACGGAGCTGTGCGGACGCAGCGCCACCCAGTGACTGTCTGGAGAAACGAACCTGTTTGCAGGCACAACAGGTACAAAATCCCTGGACACTTCTAGAAATGTGTGAGGGGCATTCTCTTTATTTTTGAGGGGCATTTTAATGGAGGCTGGAGTGCTGCATGAGCAGGGAGATTGGTGCCAGTGACACTGGGGTTGTTAAAGTGACTCCCTGTGTAGCCACCGGCTGGTGCCTGGGGGCGATTCTGGTTACTGTTGCTTTTGAGTGAATTTGCATTTTGTCTCACGCTGTATCTACATTTATTAGAACAAGATAGTGGTAATGTTCTGGGAGCAAGTCATTTTCTAGGCCGTGCTTATGTGACTTCGGGGACCTCTGCCGTAACTCTGTGGCCTGTAAGTTGGGAACCACTGAGACGGGATATTGAAAAAACGTGTGCAAATGAGATCCTGGACTCCGTGTCAAGGGAAGCGTGTTCTTTAAAGCAATCCTAGGGTGAGTTCTCTCCTTACTGTTGGAACACCCCGTTACTCCTCCTCGAAGATCCTAAAATGATACCCTGATGTAACAAATCAACTGCTCAGGCAGCCTCTTACCCTTTCCTCTATTACAAGCCTCTCCCCTATAATGAGCCCGGTTTCCTGCAGCTGTGGTCAGGGCAAGGGCTGTCCTAGCTCTCCGCGAACAGGATGCTTGTTTCTGCTGCTAAAGCTTTGCTGGTGTTCTTCTGCCTCTACAAAATGTCACCTCCACCCCGTCAGTAATCTCCAGCCTACCATCTTTCAATGCCCTTAATGCTCCCTGCTCCGTGTCCTTTCAGTCAACCTGGTCCTGGAGTGACTTCCTCTTGTGCTAAACTCCTGAAGCTTTAAAGTTGGGGTCCTATATTTGATGTGACCTTTGTTTTGGGCATGTCCCTTCATCCTAGCTAGATCGTCAATTTTGACATAAGTGATGTTGAATGTCTTCATAGCTGCTTGAAGGAAGATGTTAGATGCAAAAATAGTGTAATGTTTAAGTAGCCTGTTACATGATGAAAAAAAGCCAAGGTTGGTTGGTTTGTTTTCCCCAAACTTGTCTTTGTGTACTGGATCTGCTTCAGGTAGATTTTAAAAATCCATTCATCCATCCATTCGTTCATGTGCATGAATGCATAATGCCGGGTACATGTCCGGCACATCCCTCTTTGGCAGAGAGTGGAGAAAACACTTTGATTTTCTGGAACCGTGATAAATGGGGCCGCCCATGCTCTAGGGACGAGACCCTCATGACTTCCTGCCCTGGCTTTGAAGATGCCGGTTTCCCCAGTTGTGGGGATCAGGTTGTTCTCCGATTCTTACCTGTGCTTTGTAGACCTATGTTAAATGCTTACAGGGGCACAGTCTTCCCCTTAGAGTGGGCATGTATGCCAGCTGAAAGCATGCTCACCACTGTGGGAAATCAAGCCATTTGCTCATGAAAATGAAGTTACTGTGCTTCGATCAGGGATTGAGAACCCAGACCACCTGCATCCTGTATCCCTACATTCCTGGACCTGCTACGCACTTGGGAAACACTTGTTGGATGAGCCATGTTCATATTTCCATTGGATTCAGCTCTGTGTCCTCTTGTTCTGCTCTGTGTTGACCTTTTCTGTGAGCGCCATGGCTTGCTGTCCTCCAGGGTAAGAGTGGCTTTTTTAATGCACACAGCCCAATGGGCAACTGCTAACTGGGAGAGGTTCAGGGGATCTAATATCTTGGGAGGATTTCTACCAATTAACTGCCCAAATACCAAGTTCCTTCATATGAGCTTTACAATAAGATGAGCGAGGTTTCACATTTATCCCAAGAAGACAGACTTATCCAAATCATCTATATTTTAGCAGGGAGTACCAAACTTCGGGCGTCAGAGATGCGCTTTAAATAATTCTTGCTGTGCCATATATTTTAAATATCATTAAAAAGCCATTTTCTTTTAAAAAGGTGTGCAATATATTTTATGAAACCTATAGCAAGTCTATGAAAAATTGATTTTTTTTTTTCCACAGGGATATGTTCAAATGATTTTCATTCTGTTCGCCAAATGAGAAATCCAGTGTGCATTATGTCCTTTATCTTTATTCCCTCTTGTGAGTATAATTACCATGTTCCCAAACAGAGAAATGGGCTCCTCTGTAGGAGTAACCAAATAATTTCCTGTGGTGGGCAAAAGAGTTGGTGCAGATCTAAACGAGGAAGCGTGGATTTCCCTTTCAAATGTCTTATTTTCCTGATCTGTGCCTCCTTTCAGTCAGCTCCATGTAAACTGGGTCAGAATATAACCTGAGTGCTCAGCTAAGTTTCAGGTACTACTGCAACATACGTGTGCTAGAAGTAGGTCACTTGAGGACCTAAGGAAGATGCAAAGAACTTCAGTCAAAGATGATCATTGTTCTGTCTTTTAGTTAGGTGTTTTTTTTTTTTTTTTAAATGAAAAAGATGTGCCAATGCCCTTGCTTACTTTGGTGCTGGAGTTCTTTGGTTTTCATTGCTCTGGGCTTGGTTATGGCAGAGGCTACCTTGCCCACATCCACTCCTTCCCTGATCCTTAGGCTCAGAACCATGCTGTGCAGGGGTCCGGGGAATAAGGAAGGATGGGGTGTCCTTAAACTTCTCTGTGCCGGAGTCTCTTCTGGGCTGGTCCCTCTACCGTTCCATCTGGGAGTCCTGGACTCTTGTTAGAACCCCAGGATGGGTAGAGGCTGGGGGGGAACTGGGCACCTGCAGGAGTGACTGTGGCCTAGAGATAGAATCTCACCCACAACTAAGGTGGGGATAGAAGGAGTCTTCCCCACTGGGGTAGTGGTTGAACACCTAGCCTTTGTTTTTATAAACAAGGATGAAATAGGCAATACTTAGAGCCCTAGAGCCCTAAGGGGTTGTTCCGGTCGGGGGTGGGGGGGTGGGTCTGGGAAAAATAGCCAAGAGGCTGGTGTCTTGGGCCCTTGCCCTACTGCGTCAGGCAGCAACACTTCTGTTTTACTGATCCATCATTCCTCACTGTTCCCCCATCCACGCCCCCCACCTTGAGACAGGAAATGGGGATTCTGGAGGTCCCGGGAGGCCAGTGTGGCCACAGTGATGATGCCAGGAGTCCAGAAACTTAAGCCAGGTTCAAATTCTGGTTCTGACCCAAACTGGACATGTGAAATTGGGCAGTTAATTGAACTCACTGCCTCAGTTTTCCAGTCTGTTAAAGAGACATGATAGTAATAGTATCTGCTTTACATCTTGTTTTGAAGATTGAGGTAATTTATACGAAGCACTTGAATAAAGTCTGGCATTTGTATAAGTGTTCACTATTAATGTTAAGTGACTTCCTAGCAGGACACAGCTCTTCCTGGGGAGAGCTGTGACTTTGAGCGTCCCACCAGCATCTTTGGTATGTGTCTCTTGAGAGTTTCCACTTAAGACTAAATAGATAGCTTTGGCTCCTACGCTTTCCTCCTGCACCTCCCTATTTCTCATCAGGGCATGCCATTGATCTTGAAGGAAGCTCCATCAGTATCCTAATCCTCAAGGGGAGAGTGCTGCAGGACATACCCTACAGCACAATAAGGACTGTCATCCTGTGACATTAATTCAACCCACGTCTATTGGATGCTTTGGGTGTGGACATGCTGGGTTAGGTGCTGGGGAACACTGAATGAACCAACCAGGCGGAAAACCCTGCTTTCATGGAGCTTGTGTTCTCGTGGGGCAAGCCTTTGCCAGGCAGCCCACATTATCAATGTTTTCCTTGGGCTTCTCTAGCTGAGGAAGAGGAAAAGTTTGCGTAAAAGTGCTCAAGTTTGGAAATGCATGCTCTGGACTTATGGCTAATGGTGACTTTTGAAAAATGGTTTGTAAAAATAGGTACTAAAAATGGTGCAGAAAAACTGGTGCTCTCAGGTTGAGATGATTTTTCAGGAAGAAACTTTCCAGATCAATTTATCTCCAGTTCTTATTCCAGGGTTGTGCATATAGTACAGTCCATCATATTTAGAACTTGGTGAGGGCAGCGTAAGGCTCATTTCACTTGTGCTCCCATCAGACGTCAGGACGAATGTGGAGTTCCATCTGCCGGCCTCTCTCTGGGGTTTTATCCTTTCCTCCTCAATGTGAGCTCCTGACATTCAGACACAGAGGAAGCAGGAATAGCTAGAGCGGGGTTGAGACTAGGCTTGTTGGGGAAGAAAATAGGAACTGCCATCAGAGTAGGGCACATTGAGCCTCACCTGTCATAGGCTGGGGATGCTCTAGTTAAGAAAAGATTTGTGATGTGGACACCTGTGTTGCTTGCTGTTCGCTCCCAGCCATGGTCCTCACAGCTTTTGATAGTTCAAAAGTCAACTGTACTTCCTATGGGGGGTGGGGGGGCTAGGGGTACCAACCTCCTGCCCCGCCCCCCCCCCCCCCCTGCACAGTTGGAAATCTGTACATAACTTTTTTAAGATTTGAGAGTGTGGGCATGTGTGAGCAGGGGGAGGGGAAGAGGGAGGAGAGAGAATCCATAGGCAGACTCCCCACTGAGCATGGGAGCCAATGTGGGGCTCGATCCCAGGACCTTGAGATCATGACCTGAGCAGAAACCAAGATTCAGATGCTCAACCGACTGAGCCACCCAGGTACCTCTGCATTATAATTTTTGACTCTCCAGAAACTTAACTACTAATAGCCTGTTGATCAGAAGTCTTACTGATAACAGTCGGTTAACACATTTTGTATGTTATGTATATTATATATTAAAGTAAGCTAGAGAACAATGTTAATCATAAGAGAGGTGCCTGCGTGGCTCAGTTGGTTAAGTGCCTTTGGCTCAGGGTCATGATCCCAGGGTCCTGGGATGGAGTCCTGCATTGGGCTCCTTGCTCAGTGGGGGAGTCTGCTTCTCTCTCTCCCTCTGCCCGCCTCTCCGCCTGCTTGTCTGCTCCCACTCCCCCCCCCCAAAAAAAATCCTAAGAAAAATATATTTACAGTATGGTACTATATTTATAAAAAGTCTGCATATAAGTGGACCCTAGCAGTTCACACTTGTGGTATGCAAGGGTCAACTCTATAGCATTTTTTTAAGTTTTTAAATTCTAGCTAGTTAACATAGTGTATTAATTGCAGGTGTACAATTTAGTGATTCATCACTTACAACACCTGTGCTCATCACAACAAGTGCCCTCCTTAACCCCATCACCTATTTCCCCTCCCTCCCCCTTCCGCCCTGGTAACCATCAGTTTGTTCTCTGTAGTTAAGAGTCTGTTTCTTGGTTTGCCTCTTTTTTTCTCCTATGATCATTGTTTTGTTTCTTAAATTTCACATATGAGTGAAATCATGTGGTATTTGTCTGACTTATTTCCCTTAGCATAATACTCTAGCTACATTGACGTTGTTGCAAATTCCTAGCAGTTCCTTTTAAGATTTTATTTGAGAGAACATGGGGAGGGGGTGGGGAAGGGCAAAGGAAGAGGGAGAAGCAGAAGTGGGGCTCCCCGCTAAGCAGGGAGCCCAACCCAGGCCGATCCTAAGACATTGAGATTGCCTGACTGGGAGGGTGGGGGGGTGATCCCAAGACCCCAAGATCACAACCCCAGCAGAAGGCAGACACTTAACCGACTGAGCCACCCAGATGCCCCCTTCATAGCACTGCTTTCATGGGATCCTAAGTGCTTCATTTGTAGGCACTCACCAACAACACAGCACTTGCTGGCTGCCCCTGGCAGTCAGTCAAGGTTGGTGGGTCATGGCCATTTTTTGTATCCGGAACTGCTGGGACTGGTATGGTCGTCTTAAAGCCACAATCACTGGCAGCCATGGCCAACTGTTTATTGCCCAAGCAACCTGCCATTACCCTCCCTCCCTTCTGGTAGGCTGGAGATCCCTTGATGTTAGGGAACTAGAGGTCTCTCCTCTCACCCTGGGGAAAGGGTCCTAAAGGGCTAGGCCAGTTGTAATCCATTCCTTTTTTGCCAATTTCCCTTGCTATTCCAAGTAGTCATGTGGTCCTGGTCCTGACCAATGAGTTGGGTGGTGGTTTCTAGGAAAGATTTTTTTTTTTTTTTTTTACACTTCCCAAATAAAAAGAGCCTTATGGGGAGAAAACTTCTCTGCCTACCTCTTCCTTCCAGTATGGAACACTGCTGTGATGATACAATGGAAAGTAGGAGCCAATTTACAACTCTGAGTTAAACATTTAAGAAGAAGGAAAAAAGAAATTAGTTGAAGTCCAGCTATTGGAAGGCTGTCACCAAAACTGGAAGGCCTGTTCATAGATCCCCTGTTATGAGAAGATGAGGTGTCGGTCACATCAGCCTATGTCAGTCTGACTCTGTTGCTGGAGGCTGGAAGATTTCAGCTGATCGAGCAGTTTTAGTCCTTGTTTTTGAGACCAGATGTCCACATTGCGTATGGGTTTGTGTGATTGTGATTGTTATGTAGCAAGAGATCACATGGCCTAAGTGCACTGAATACTCTGCGCTTTTTTTTTAAGATTTCTTTGAGAGAACACAGCACGATAAGGAGAGAGAGAAACTCGAGCAGATTCCATGCTGAGTGTGGAGCCCAGTGTGGGGCTCGGTCTCACAACCCTGAGATCAGGGCCTGAGCTGAAACCAAGAGTCCAATGCTCAGCTCTGACTCTGCCACCCAGGTGTCCCTGAATCCTCTATGCTTTTGATTCAGGCTCCTCAAACTTTGGTGCTGGGGCAAAACTTGAGGGAAAATCTGATCCCACATTTCCCACAGTAGGTTCTGTGGAACTGCAGGCATATACCCCTCTTCAACCCAGAGGGGTTCCATGGCCAATTAAGTTTGGTAACCCCTCCTACTGCATCGCTGCCCTCTCAGAGAGGAACCACTTCTGTGTCTACAGTCCTGTCTTTTTCATCTGTCGCTGCCTTTGTTTAGGACCCCTTTCTTGCTGGGACCTCTGTGGAAGCCTTATTTCTGGTATTTCACCCTTCATTATTTCCACCCTCTTTACCTACTCTTTCCTATTGCTTCCCTTCACTCCAGCTGAGCACATGCTAGGTGCTGGCCCTGTGCCACTTGCTGAGGATACATGGAGATCCTTGATCTCATGGAGCTTACATTCTAGTCAGGGGAGCTCTACAGTAAAGAAATGCAAAGGAAAAACATGCCAGGTATGAGAGAGTAAGAGCTTTGGAGAAAAACCAACCAGGGAAGGGAGAAGAGGTACAACTTTTTTTTTTTTAATGTAGAGTGGGGGTGGCACAGGAAGGAAGACCATTAGCAGGTGACTGCAATCATCCAGGCAAAATGTGACTGCTCAGACCAGGGTGGTTGCAGGGGGAGAAGTGAGAATCGACTGGATTCTGGTTGCATTTGGAAAGTATGGAATCAAAGTGGAATCAAGGATGATTCCAGGTGTGTGTACATGTTTTTTTAAATTACTATTTTTAACTAAGCAACTAGAGGATTGGGAGTTGCCTTTTATGATGGGGAAGAATGTGGGGGAGGAACAGGTTTGAGTGGGGATCAGGACCTCAGTCTTGGACAAGCTAAGTTTCCCGTGCTTGCTAAACCTGCAAATAGAGACATTTAGTAGTCACTTGTATATAAGCCATTGGATTGCACATCTGGAATTCAGGGACAAGGTATAGGCTGAAAACATGCACTTAGAGGTGGTCACAAATACACTGTACTTAATGCAGTGGCCTGGAAGAGAACCCTTAGGGGTGAGCATATGAAAAGAGGTACAGCTCCAATGTTACAGGTCGGGGGGGACTAGGAGCCTGAGAAGGAGCAGCTAGAGGGAAGAGTGTGAAGAGCTGGAAGCTGAAGATATTTCCAGAAGGGTGGAGTCATCAGCTGAGTCACATGCTGCTGGTTGGTCAAGTTGAATGAGGACTAAGAAGTGTCCCTTGGATTTAGCAATGGAGGTGCTGAGAATTTAGCTAAGCTACTCCATAGCATCCTTACCTCAGCGTCCATTTTGTTTAGCTGGGTGACCTATAGGACCTGAAACTGACACTAGCCCCTCATGCAAACACATGGACTAGATAACAGTCCATGGAGTTATGAGAACATATCAGTTCCTGATAGGAATTCCCCAATAGCTCTTGTGATCCGTGGTCTTCCCTGCTTCCCAGGGCCTTTCCCTTGTTTTCCCCTTAGATAAGACCCCTCCCTGTGGAGCTTACTCAAACTCCACTCTTTTGGTTTGAATTCACCAATCCAGTCATAGCCCAGGAACCCCAAAGCACTGCACCAAGAGACCCTAATAAAGGCAGGTGCCCCAAGTCCTGCCTCTGTCTGCACTCTGCCTTGACTTCCCAGTATGGCCCTTCGAGGTGTGTCCTACGCCTCCTTTAGGATCTGTGAGTAATAAACCTGATCTAAATTTCTCTTCTGGTCTGTTGAATGGCAGTTCACCCAGGGGCACCCTGGGCTCCACTTAGCAAATGTCAATTTAACATAAGTCCTAATAGGAGGTCCTCAATGAGGTTGACAGGGCAGTTTTGGTGGAGTGGTGGGTGCAAAAGTCAGTGGGGCAGGGAGAAAGAGGGACAGAATATACTCCGGTCTTTGAAGGAGTTTTGCTGTAAAACAGGAAACAAGTGGGGTGGGGGTAGCTGAAGGGGGATGCAGGGTCCAAGGAAGAAAGAATATTTTGTCAAGCCGAAAACTATCCTGGACAAAGCTAAACAGACGAGGACGATTTTATTCAAGGCTATTGCAATAGAGGAGAGATGCCGCAATTTGTGGTCTGTGCTGACTGCCCTAAAGCAGGGGGTGGTAGGGTTTTTGAGGGCTGTGGTGAGGAAGATAAAGACTAACCGTTTGCTAATTGACTTTACGCAAAGGAATGTTTAAATTCGAGTATCTTTGTGACAGGAGGTAGTTTTACAACTTGCAGCAAGGAGCCCGCAGGGGTTGGGCTCCTAAACTCCGGTAGAAACTGGGTGCTACATACAGGTAGTATCTCCTTTGATTGCATTTCAAGAGCTAGTTCCCAGGTCCTGGGCCAGGGAAACTCGCAAGAGGCTTTTAACAAGATTTATGTACATTTCAAAGGGGCAGAGAAAGAATTTACAAGTTTTCTGAAGAAAATGCTCTAAGGAAAGGGAGGTTAGGTGCTTAGGAAGAAGTTTAGTCAAGCTGAGGGAAGTTTTGAGGCCATCTTGTTTGATTGCTAAAACAGGTACATCAGGTATTTACAATTTGAGGCGTACGGGATAATGAGATTTTTCCCAATGTCTGTCTCTAGAGCCTCCTCTGTAGCCATCCTGCCTTTTTCTGTAGCCTACTGATGCCCCCAGGCCTTTTTGGCTGTTCTAGAAGGGGCTCTGCAGCCTTACCCTGTCCTGGCTGTTCCCTCCTCCCTCCCTCCCTCCCTTCCTTCCAGGCACAGCTCTCTCCTCTTCTCTGGAATTCACTCTGACACTCAGTTCCAGGGGGGGATCAATGTTTCTCTCCTCTATGGACCCCTATAGTCTCTACTGCTTTTATGGCACTGTCTCAGTTTTAAGGGCCTCAGTTGATTTTTAGTTCCTCGAGGGCACAAGCATATTTTATTCATCTTACTGGTTCTACCTAAAGAATGTTGGCTTCTCCATAATCACGGGGAGGGGGGGTGTTAAGATATGATGTATATATCATTGTTGGAGCATCTGTCACTTTTTGTCCTCCTAAAACCTAGATCTCATCAACTAGGGAAAAGGCATAGAGCGTTTTATTTATAATATTGGGCATGCTATGCCGCTGGTGTTTTTTGGAGTCTGGGTCTTACAGTGGCTTCCACTGCCTAAGAAGTATGTATGATATAAAGGGAACAATTGCCTATGTTTCTGCTTAATGGCAAGAGTTTCATTCTGAATATGTGAGGCCTATTAGGAATATATTTAATAATCCCGCTACTGTAAAATGCTGTTGATGAGATCTCCTGATGATGAGGCCTTACCCACCATAGGGATTGAGTAAAGTGGTTCATAAATTATATCTATCTTAGATTGTATGGAAATACATGTAGAAAGGTCGTGTATGCACCAGTCCAACTCTATTCCCAAGCTGCATGAGATGAGAGTGTGGAATTCCACAATTACGGATTGACAAGTTGGTTTAATATCAACTCGAGAGAGGGCATCAACTATAGAGTCACTGGATTGATGAAGTAATACAGCATCCCAGGCTCTAATGGGTTGGGGTTTGGCAGAGGGTTTCGTGGGATGTGGGGCTTCAGGGTTCAGCTTGGGAGGCCATGAGACGAGCTGAGGTTTTCACCTATAATTGTGCTGGGGGCTTCCTATGGTTATAGCTTCAGACCTTTGAATGGGGCTGGAGAGAGGAAAAAAGACTTTAGAATTAGCAGAAGAAAATGAACATGAAGACAAAAAAACCAATAAGTGGTCACAGAGCTGCCCAGAGTGAAGGCGGTAACGAGACAGAATTAGTTCTTACTGACAGCTTGAAATTGCCTGGAACATTATAAAAATCAATCAGCCTGTTAAAAGCAGACTCCGTGACCACTGGATGGTGTGATGTTTGCAATTTGTCTGGACACAAATTTAGAGAAGCCAGCAGAGATTTAATCTAATATGGAGCTTTTGGTTGGTACAAAGCTTTTGGAGAGCAGGCTCAAAATTAGGTTCAACCAGGCTTATTTTTCTCCAGCAATCTTAAGATCTGAAGAACTGAGATTAGTTGATTACTTATTTCTCCTAAGTATAGCTATTGTTGTCTTGATGTCCTTACAAGATAGGAGAAGTTTTAGTGTCTTTTTTTCCTATGGAAATACTCCTTTGTTGATTATGTGTCTCTGCCTTTTTTTTTTTTTTTCCTCTCTCTAGTGGCATTTAACCCTATTATTGTAGCCCTCAAAAGTTTGAATTTGAATAAGTGGGGGGAAAATAGTAGCCTACTAAATTCTAACAGATGTGGTGGATGCTGAACATGTAGAAACTCCTTGGAGTTTCGATCTCCAGGGAAAGGCAGATGAGTAAACCAATAATTGCAATATGTACAAAGTCTCGGCAGGAATTGTATCTGGTCTCTTAACTGCCCTCCTAACAACCTGGCACATGGAGTTTTGTCTAATGGTTTAAAAGGAGAAAAGGCTCTCAGGGAGATGGGTGTGTTGAGAAAGGGGATTCTAGACACAGGAGAAAGGAAGTACAAAGTGCCAAGAGTAGGAACAAGTCTTTAGGTATCACATAATGGTCGGGTCGGGGGTGGTGGAGGCTGCTGGAGGTCAAAATGCCAGTGGAGGTAGACTCAGATCCTAGAAGACCTGTGGTCAACGGGTGCCCTCTGAAGGCTGTGGGAGCTCTGGAAGTTCCTGCTTACAGCAGGTGCTCATCAGAGCTTATCACATGGCCAGGGAGGCCCTTGGTTAGATTGGGTCTTAGATTTCTCCTGTCACTATGGGAAATGGTCTGGAAGGGGTGAATCTAGAACAAGGCTTTCAACTGAGTGTTGGGCAATTTTTCTCCCAAGGGACATTTGGCAATGTCTGGAGGCATTTTAGGTTGTTATAACGTGGTGCTTGCTACCAGCACCTCACGTACAGAGACCAGGGATGTTGCTGCACATCTCAGGATGCATAAGATGCTGCCTTCCCCGCCTCTGACGCCCCTCCCAGAAGTAATCCAGGCCCAAATGCTGACCGTGCGGAGGTTGAGGAAAGCCTGGTTTAGAATGAGAAGGTCATTAGAGAGTACACAGGGTTGCAAATTTAAACTACAACGGAGATGTGTAGAGAAAGTCTAGTTTCTTAAGCTTGCCTCGAACGCATCTGCTATTCCTCAAGAGCCCCACAGAGTTAGAAGGAAAAAAATGAATGTTGTTTACTCTAACCCACTTCAGAATTTGGTATGATCCAAGAATTTAGCAAGTCCCTTTAGAGAGTGATCAGTCTTCAGGGGATAATTCTGGTCTCTTAGGTTGCAAGACCCTCTCCTCCCCTACTTGTCCTGACCTTCAAGTTCGTGTCTGAGTTTGTTAAGAGGAGAGCGGGCTCCTGAGACCTCATAGTGCCCTCATGGAGTCTGGAGGATTCTTTGAAGAGCTCAGGGGTCACTGCTGGATGGAAGGAACTGCCATCCTATAGTTCTCAACCCAGAGTGATTCAGCCCTATTTTGTTCTCATTTACATATTTGAGTTCCATCAAAGATCTTGTTTGAGAAGGGGTTCAAAAACATTTGAAAACTGCTCATCTGAAATACCTTGGAGGCCATCTATTCCAGAATGTGAATAAAGGCTTTGCTTGGTGTCCTGTGACACATAGAGACATTTTTTGGGGTATCTTGATATTTGTTTCTAGGTTTTGTCCCTGAGAATTGGGCTGCCCCAAACCTTTTAGTCACATCCAATTTTGTCATCGTTGTGTAGATTTGGATAAAATCTTTCCATCATGGTCAATGTGTTCTTTACAAATGTAGCAATTTCTCATTGAATACTGGCCTCCTAAGGGAACATAATAGATTTCATGGTTCTCCAATGAAGAGAGAAGGTGCTAACTAGCCGTGTGCCTCAAAGTACATCATTACAGTAACTACTTCCCTTTGAGGAATAAAGAGCTGGTATTTCAGCCTGAAAATTCCCTTTTAATACCAATAAAAAGAAATTTCCACACTTGTTCTATGAATCTAGTTTCTTCAGTAATTCCTTCTATATTGCTGAGTCTCTTAGGTTTCAACCATGATACCAGAGGATGGTTAAATGAGACAAGAGCTGAACAGGGCTGAAAAGGGTTTACAAGGAAGAATTTATAATATGTCAACTACTATAAATAGCAGTCAGAATTTATGGAGTACTCACTAGGATCTAAGCCCTGTTCTGAGCAATCCTCATTTACTAATTTTAATCCTCTCCACCACTCTACAAGTAAGTGCTCAGACAAGAAAATGAGGCCTGAGGTGGTTAAGTACCTGCTTATGGTCACATGTGACTGAGTCAGATTCAAACCCAGGTAGTCTGGTTCCAAAGTCCAAGTGCTGGGTTTGGTTTGGTTTGTTTTGTTTTCTTTTTGGCCTTGTGGATGGATTGTTCTCTCTGCTTTAAGGCTGTCTGCAGTAGGATCATCCATCTGTCCACAGTAGAAAAACATTGTGTCATCTGTCAGTGTCCTTAAGCAAAGATTTGGAACACTTAGATCTGTAAAGAGCAAGGCAGAGAGATTTTTGGGGGGATTTGGTGAAAATTGTAGTAGGAGTTGTAAGCTCCAGAATTCTACCCTTTTGTGATCATCACGGTGTCACGGACGGTCTCTCCAGGATTTGTGTGGCTCCAGGATGTGGAGCCAACAGGGCATTGAAGATGCATTCATGCACTTAGCAAATAGTGAAAGTCAATGGTGGACACAGCTCCTTGGCAGTGTTGTGGGAGGGCAGGTTAGAGAGATCTATGCCTACTTCTTCACAAAAGATTTATGATCTATTTCGTAAAGAGAGGGGATGCAGAGTTACTAAGTACCAGCTATGTACCAAGTAGTGTGCTAGGCAGTTTACACTGGTTCTCATTGGATTCTTCTAACATCCTTGGGAAGTAGGTACTGTCCCCATTTGGATGGATGGAAAACTGCATCTCAGCAAAGGAACTTGTTTAAGGTCACATAGCCAATAAAGAATGGGGCTGGGAATCAAACCTGAAGTCAACTAAACAAAATGTCATTCTTAATGAGACCTGTTTATGTATGGAGCTCACAGAATCCAAAGAAATGAAGAGTCTGATAGCTCTGGAGATGAGTGTTTTTTCAACCCACTTTCCATAGAATTAAAGTCCAGAAGATGTTTCTTTGGTGGGGGGGGAACCCCCCAAATTCTATGGTCAAATAAATGTGAGAAGTAGCAAACCATTTTCCTCTTAGTGATTCAGAATGCTCATTAGCATGATGAGACCCCCCAAAAATCTTGTAGAAGGAAGGTTTTGTGTGTGTGTGGGGGGTTTGTTTTTTAAATTTGAGAGCGAGAGCGTGCATGGAGGGGGGCGCAGAGGAAGAATCTCAAGCAGCCTCTGCACTGAGCAGGGAGCCCGACACGGGGCTGGATCTCATGAGGCTGAGATCACAACCTGAGCTGAAACCAAGAGTTGAACGCTTAACCAACTGTACCATTTAGGCACTAAAGAAAGTTTGGTTTTGTTTTTAAAAGTTTATTTGAGAGAGGAGGGGAAGAATAAAGGGGGGGAAATCGGAGGGGGAGACGAACCATGAGAGATGA
>NC_138382.1:17005850-17020340 GCF_054177405.1 Leptonychotes weddellii
CAGTAAGGGAGATTGTGATTTGAAGGAAGAAAGCCTTAGGAGAACATGGGTAAGCTGCCACTGCATAATTAAAGTACCAATTCATTTGTGGCATCCAGAGTTTCTTTAGGTCATCCTAAATGTCAAAGGAGAAGAGACCAAAGCCATGTTATGTGGCCCAAAGTCCTCTCTACTAGAATTTTTTAAAAAAGATTTTATTTATGACAGTGCACACGCACAAGCAGGGGGAGCCGGAGCTGGAGGCAGAGGGAGAAGCAGACTCCTGCTGAGCAGGGAGCCCGATGCGGGGCTCGATCCCAGGACCCCGGGATCATGACCCGAGCTGAAGGCAGACGCTTAACTGACTGAGCCACCCAGATGCCCCTAGAATTAATTCTATCTATAAGGTCACGTAATTATCGTAAAATTACGACATATCGTAAAATTCACCTTTTATACAATTCAGGGATTTTAGGTTATTCATAAGGTTAGTATAAGGATATTCAAAAATAAAACCATCACACTAAATCCAGAACATTTTCATCACTCCAAAAAGAAACGCCATGCCCATTAGCGGTCATTCCCCTGTCCCCCTCCACCCCCACTGCCTCGCAACTACCAATATGCTTCCTGTCTCTGGATTTGCTGATTCTAAGATATCTCCTATAAATGGAATCACAAAGTATGTGAGTTTTTTTATGCCTGGCTTCTTTCAACTAGCAACATGTTTTCAAGGTTTACGCATCTTCTGGCATGTATCAGGACTTCATTCCTTTGATGGCTGAATAGTATTCCACTGTTGGATGTGTCTTGCATTTGCAGTTTGGGAAAGGATGGTGAAAGTAGGAGAGGACTTGTCTTATCTGTGACTGGGGAAGGGTGTGAGGTAGATGTCTTTACATGCCCGCTCCTCACTCAGGGGCCATGTGGTTTCAGTGGAAGAACCTGGTCCTCAAGCCAGGGGAGGGAACCAGGCTTGGCCTGTCAGAGGTGTGGTTCTAGTTGAGACCTGTGATCCACCCCATTCCTGGATTTATAGGAACACCTGTCCCCTGATTAGGGTCACTGTGGACAAGTGTGCTGACCTTTTTGTCCCAACTTGGAGAGGATCTGTTTGAGTGGATAGAAAACAGAGGTCTTGTAAACCTACCTATCATGTAAAACCTGAGATAGGTTTACTTTTTTAAAATTGAAGGATAGTGGACACACAAGGTTACATTAGCTTTAGGTGTACAACCTAGTGATTTGACAACTCTACATACTATGCTGTGCATTCCGCAAGTGTGGTCACTGTCCGATGCTATTACAGTACCCGGGACGGTATTCTCTACGCTGTACCAGTCCTCTCCAGCACGGACTCATTCCATAACTGGGAGCCTATATCTCTCCCTCCACTTCACCCATTTTGCCCATCTCCCCTCCCCTCAGGCAACCATCAGTTTGTTCTCAGTATTTATGGGTCTGTTTCTGCTTTTTTGTTTAGTTTTTTAGATTCCACATATAAATGAAATACTATGGCATATTTCTGACTTATTTCACTTATGCAATACCCTCTAGATTCACCCATGTTGTTGCAAATGGCAAGATTTCATTCTTTTTTATGGCTAATATTCCAGGGTGTGCACGTGTATACATACATCTTTATCCTTTCATCTATTGATGGACACTCCCTTAGGCGGTTTTGTCTAGTAATTGTAACGACCAAAAGGTTTAAGGTGGGTAGGCTTGACTACTCAAGAACCTTGCTTCTTAATTATAAGGAAAGCAGGTCTGACACAAATTCTACCACATATACAGACAAGTAATAAGTAACATTTAAGTGTAGACAGGAGCCAAATAATTAGATCAATTTGTTTATTAGATTTATGAACTTCAAAATTCCTATTCTTTTGGGCCTGCGGTAAAAGTCTGACTTCATTTTTTGATGTTTGCTGACAGCTTCTAAGTCTTTCTCTTCTCCTTCTGCCCCACATGTGGGCAAGTTGACTAGAAAGCCTCTGTGTTCCTTCCTTTGGTGCAGGGGAAACTCAAACCATGCAAGCCTTTTCCCTTGTGTGAACCTGCTCCTCAATCCCACCCCCTAATAATAAAAACTCAGGCCAGTGTCTTTTCCTTCAGTCTTGACAAACAGAACCAAATTCTGGGGTGGGGAGGCCATCCTCTGCAGAGTGACGCCATCAGAGTTTTCACATGGAATATTCACTGGAGGCAGAGACTGCTATTCCAGAAGTGACCTTTTACCTTAAGGTCAACATCCGATAACGAGAAATCTTCCAAACCCATGGCTTGATGCAAGATTGGTTAGGGAAGCGCTGGGGATCCATCACTAGGCGTAAAAGCTATAGGTCTGGCAGAAATGATGTATACTATTCTTATAAGGGATAGGAACATCTCAAAAATACTTGGCCAACGCACATAACTTAAAATTTCACCATTAAAAACACATTCCTGGGGCGCCTGGGTAGCTCAGTTGTTGAGCATCTGCCTTCGGCTCAGGTCATGATCCCAGGGTCCTGGGGTCAAGCCCCGCATCGGGCTCCCTGCTCGGCGGGAAGCCTGCTTCTCCCTCTCCCACTCCCCCTGCTTGGTGTTCCCTCTCTTGCTGTCTCTCTCTCTGTCAAATAAAATCTAAACAAAACAAAACAAAAAACACGTTCCTGGCGTGCCTGTGTGGCTCAGTTGGGCGTCTGCCTTTGGCTCAGGTCATGATCCCGCAGTCTTGGGATCGAGCCTTGCATTGGGCTCCCTGCTTGGTGGAAAGCCTGTTTCTTCCTCTCCCTGTGCCGCTCCCCCTGCTTGTGCTCTCTCCATCTCTCTCGAATAAATAAAAATCTTAAAAACACACTCCTAACTTTCATCATGCTACTTAACTAGCCCCCCCCCTTTTTTTTTTTTTAAGATTTTATTTAGTTGACAGAGCATGCAAGCAAGCACAAGCAGGGGGAGCTGCAGAGGGAGAGGGGAAGTCGATTCCCCACTGAGCAGGGAGCCTAATACAGGCCATTCCAGGATCCTGGGATCATGACCTGAGCTGAAGACAGATGCTTAATTGACTGAGCCACCCAGGCACCCCTAGGCCCTGTTTTCTTACACTTACTTTGTTAATTGCTAAAGCCTTGGTGTCCACAGGGATACAGATAATAGAAGTGCATACAGTTGTTGCCTCTGGTGGGTTTCCCTTTTTATGTAATGTTTCTATTAAGGCTGCACATTGTCTCTAGAATTAAAGCTTAACCAACACATACAGGATTTCATACTGTTTGTGCTGAAGCATTTGTGAGTTACAGATCTAACATCTGACCTTTGTAGAAACCCTGGATCCAGCTATTCCTGATGCTGTTGCTGTGAATTTGACCATTATATGAACCAACTCATTTTACTTTTTAGCTTAAGCTGATATGAATTGCGTTCCTTACTGTTACTCTAAAAATACACCTGAACAAAATAGAGGACTAGAAATACAGAAGGGAGGGTAGATTTGTCTCTCTTACCTTGTTTCTTAATTTTCAACTAAACAGTTTCTGATATTTATGTAACTTAATGCTTATGGAAAATAGTAGAATCTTCACTATTTTAATCTAGGCCCAATTCTTATTGCCAGAAAATGCAAATCTCCTCTACTGCCATGTTAAGGATTGCTCTAAATTTTAGAGCTGCCTTAATGAAACCATCTTCCAAATTTATACATCTCCCCCAAGCCAGGCTTCATGGGTGTGGGCTTTGTTAAACAACTTTCCTAGAACATCGAGCACCTGGGACAAAAATGGAATGCTTCTTTCTGTCTTAGAACACATGTTAACAGCGCAGGAGGTACTAGGATCCTCAAAAATAAAGATCATCAGGAAAGAATGATGCTTCCCCCCCCCGCCCCATGCAAATCAGCATTTCCAGAAGACTCCAACATTTTAAAAACCAGCTGATGTTTAAAGCTACCAAATGGTCTTTGGATAAATCCCTACCTCTGCTTCAAGGTGAAGACATGATGTTTTCAATCGAATCTCTGCCTTTTTGGCTTAGTGTTGATAACAGGAAGAACAAGGGTAGTCCAAACACCTCCATGCAGGGGCACCTGGGTGGCTCAGTCGGTTGGGTGTCTGCCTTCAGCTCTGGTCCTGGGGTCGAGCCCCATGTGGGACTCTGCTCAGTGAGGGGCCTGCCATTCCCCCTGCTTGTTCTCTCTCTCTCTGTCAAATAAAGTCTTAAAAAAAAAAAAATCCTCCATGCAAAGAAGGGGCGGGCACATTGAACTTGTAGAAGACTATGGTTCAAGTGCCCCGGTGGTTTGTCTGCTCAATTGCTTTCTGAAGACTCAGTGCAAGGCACAGTGCTCTGCACTGCTGAGGTGATGGGGCCTGGAGACAGACCTGTATTCGTGGGCATTCCCCTGCAGTGGGAAGATGGACAATAAGCAAGGAGAGAGATCTGTGAATAGATTTTGTTGTTTTGTTTGAGCATCATCACTCAATTTAAAAAAACCTAATAGTGCCTGGAGGGAGAAGACTGCTGAGCATCCTGTTGGGAGTGGCAGGGTTGAGAGGCTGGGTCGGGGGAGGAGTCTGCTTCCTATGGAGGTTAGCCTGAGAAGCCTGGAGATGAATAGGGGGCTAATTAGCCATTTGTCCACATACCTGAATTGTTTCTAGTAACAAGTAGCCTAATTATATGAGGTCCTATTGTGGGTTTACTGAAGATAAGCCTTGTTAGGTAGACTTGGTGGTAGGTCATTTAACAACCAGTGGTGGGAGGTGGGTAATCATTCCAGCCTTGTCCTCTTAGCACAAAGATTATGACAGAGGCCCTGTTGGAAAATTGTTCAGGGCCTGGCTACTTGGGATGTGGTTCACGGATGGGCAAGAGTGGCATTCCCCGGGAACCCATGAGAAATGCAGAATCTCAGGCCCCATCCCACACTTGGTGGATTACTTTTTTTTTTTTTTTTAAGAGAGGGAGACAGAGACAGAGGGAGAGGGAGAATCCCAAGTAGGCTCCATGCTCAGTGCATGAGCCTGATATGGGGCTGGATCCCACAACCCTGAGATCACAGTATTAGTCTTTTTATTTTTAATTTTTATTTTTTTAAAAGATTTTATTTATTTATTTGAGACAGAATGAGAGAGAGAGAGCACATGAGAGGGGGGAGGGTCAGAGGGAGAAGCAGGCTCCCTGCCGAGCAGAGAGCCCGATGCGGGACCTGATCCAGGGACTCCAGGATCATGACCTGAGCCGAAGGCAGTCGCTTAACCAACTGAGCCACCCAGGCGCCCCTATTTTTAATTTTTATTAAGATTTTATTTATTGGAGAGAGCATGAGCGGAGAGCAGGAGAGGGAGAAGCAGGCTCCCTGCTAAGCAGGGAGCCCCACATGGGGCTCGATCCCAGGACCCCGAGATCATGGCCTGAGCTGAAGGCAGACGCTCAACTGACTGAACCACCCAGGCACCCACCTAGTCTGCTTTCTTTTTTTTTTTTTTTAATTGACATACATAATGAGAGAGGGAACAAAAGCAGGGGGAGTGGGAGAGGGAGAAGCAGGCTTCCCGCTGAGCAGGGAGCCGGATGCGGGACTTGATCCCAGGACACTGGGATCATGACCTGAGCCGAAGGCAGGCGCTTAACGACTGAGCCACCCAGGCGCCCCGCCTAGTCTACTTTCTAAATAAGATCTGTGAATCATGATTGAGGAACATTGAGAAGCATTGGCTTAGGCAACAGAGGTAAGAATGGTTTCCCAAACTACTTATTTTATTATTGGCTGGATCACAAGTTTGTGGATGGACAGACATGCAAATACAGGACTACTCACTATGAAAGCTACAAGCAGGTAACAAAGGGCAAGGAGCGCAGAAGTGGGTGTGAGTGATGCTCAACTGGAGTAGGTGTGATGGGGCTGGGAAGACGCTTCAGAAGGGCTTCCCAGGGTAATGGCACCGCAGCTAAGATGAGGAAGAACTGGTCAAATGCATACAGGATTTTTACGTGGAGGAAGGTCACAGAGATTTGCAGTTGAGGTGGTACTACTTGTAGGCATTCTCTGCCTTTAGTGCCGGTGGTTCTTGGTCACGCCGCTTCGAAGAATAAAGAGCTAAACCAGACGAAGAGTGGTGGGCAGCAAAGCAAAGTTTATTGAGCAAGAGTAGAAAGCTTCCGGAGAGGGAGAGGGGCCCCGAGAAGGTTGCCCCTGGAGTTTCTAAGTTAAGGGGTTTCTATGAGCTCTTTGGCAGAACTATCTTAAGCAATCAGGGTGCGCTGAGTCATGCCATTCAGGGCTTGGTCCTGTATCTGTCTACCTCTTAGGTTAATGTCAACGTGCTGATGGTGTTTTTTGCTGATAGGCTTATATCTTAACTACCCCTTGCACGTGATAGTGACAAATGCTTTGTGGTTAATTGTTTTATTTTAGGACGTTTTGCAGAAGTCATTTCTGCAAAGACTGCAAAGCAGGATGCTAGTGTGGTCCTGTCTAAGCTGCAAAACAGGATGTTAGTGCTGTTTTATTTTAGCGGTCCTTACTCCCTATTTCCTTGTTGGGGACCCCAGTCCTAACTACCTAACTGTCCAAATCACTCCTAACACTCTGTGTTTGTGGGAAGATGGGCTGGGGAAGGGTGAAACAGAACCCAGGAGGTCAGTGTTCCTGACGAGACCAGCAGGACCTGAAACCATGTGATTGGATTCTTCCAGACTTGGGAATGGCCCTAGGAGGAAGAATAGCTGGAAGGTTTAGGAAAACACAGCATGGAACAGGGCAGACCTGGAAAGCTTGGCAGGAGCATGATGTATCCTCTTGATGCTCAAGCTGACTTCACTGAATCTTACCAGAAAAACATGCATGTGTCTTTCCCTCAGTACTAACTATGGATTTCCTCCAACCGGATTGCTCTCTTTCTCTGTATAGTAGAGCTACTAGAGCGTGGTGGGGTGCACTCACCCAGCTTGGAGCTAATTGGCCCTAAAAGGGGATTAGTGGAGTTTAATGGGGGAGGGAGAGAGGTCATCACTCCTAGTTTAGACTTTTGGTTTTTTGCTCATAAATATGTGTAAACTTTCTAAAAGTGTTGGAGAACTTTTGAGGCAAGGAGGCAAGTGCCATTGACTGTTAGCAGTTGAGAGGATTCTAATTTTAGCAAACAGCAGATCAGAGATTGAATGTTGCCAGGGTCCAAGTCTGAATGTCTTCTTGGCTTGGTTTTAGAACCGTGGTTTCCCAAACTACTTATTATTTTTTTAAAAGATTTTATTAGAGAGCGCACATGAGAGGGGGGAGGGTCAGAGGGAGAAGCAGACTCCCTGCTGAGCGGGGAGCCCGATGTGGGACTCGATCCTAGGACTACAGGATCATGACCTGAGCCGAAGGCAGACACTTTAACCAACTGAGCCACACATGTGCCCCAAACTAATTTTAAACAGAAGAATTTTTATCCCCCCCACTTAACACAAAAGCTCAGGGTGCGAAACACTTAAAAGTGGTGCTCGTTCTGTTTGTGGATGGGGACGGTGGGGATCATGAATCTCCCCAAAGAAGCTGTGGCTCCTAGTTACCCAGAAGGACTGTGTGGAACCACAGGGTTCTTGACAACCCATTTGGAAATCAGTGTTTTGGTATTAAAAAGATATGCCAGGGGCACCTGTGTGGCTCAGTTGGTTAAGCATCCGCCTTCGGCTCGGGTCGTGATCTCAGGGTCCTGGGATCGAGCCCCACATCGGGCTCCCTGCTCAGCGGGAGGCCTGCTTCTCCCTCTCCTACTCCCCCCACTTGTGTTCCCTCTCTCGCTGTCTCTCTTTGTGTCAAATAAATTAAAAAAAAAAAAAAAAGATACGCCAACTCAGTAGACAGATGGCAACTGTTAGCAAATCATAGATACTCCTACAGAGTCCCTATTGTCTTTGTATCCTAAATTAAACACCCCCCCCCCTGCCAAATAACACACACAAACAACATTTATGTGGTGGTCAATTTGGCTTTAAAAAAAATACATAAGCTGTAAAGTGAATGTTTAAATCACAAGGAAGTGAAATGAACAGTTCTTGGGAAGAGGATGGGCTGTCTCCCAGTGCATCTCACTCATGGCTTCCTGGGGGAGGCACGGGTGGAGCATGGCTGAGATGATGTCTCCTTTTTCCCTCTGGGCAGGGGCCGACTCCAGCAAAGCAGGCACCAAAGAGCACAAGGTAGGCTGCTGAGTGTTCCAGCAAACAGCCTCACGGGGTGAGTCAGTCTGCGTCTTCAAGGTGGCAATTTAGAGGCTGGACTGGGAAGTCTGTTTGCTTCTTCCCACTCCCAGGCCCCAGCCTCGTCTCAAAGACAGAATTAGTTTAAAAAAACAAAACAAAACAAAACAAAAAAACAACAAATGAAGGAAATTCCCCAAAGAATCTTACTGGGAAGCAACAAAAACATCCATTGTAAACAGCAGGTTTGTCTTCTGACAGGTTTTGTTTGCCAATGTTAACAATTACAGGTAATTTTTCATTTCGATTGGAGGAGCAGGTATTAAAAAGAGAGCCGGGGGGAGGGGGAATGAGAGCAGCCGGATCTCCCAGGTGCCTTATTCACTCCGGGGTCTACAACCTAACGCGAGTGTGGAGGGGCTAGGTAGCGTCTCCTCATTCCATTAAGTGAGATCTAATTGTGGCTGTTCGGTCTGTTGGCAGATGCAGTTTCTACATAACAACAGCCCAGAGACAGAGCTGCGTGATTAATGCCTCCAGCTGTCATATGCCCCATTATCTGTGCATTTGCATAACTTAATGGTTTAGGACAGGGGAGAGAGGATGCTTAATTTAATGTTTAGCAGGCCCTTGATAGCTGAATAATTTAAGAACTGTCAAGGGGGGTCAGTCCTACAGCGATTCAGCAAGACAGCTATGATTTCTGCATATCGTTAAAATTCTTACTTAGGATAATTTTTTTCTTAAGAAAAAAAAAAAAAAACAACAATGCCTGAAAAGAAGCACTGATTTTTTTTTTCCCCCCTGTTAACCGTTTCCTCCCTGAGGCAAATGGCAATTGTGTTTCTGACAATGGTTGGATGTCCTGAGACAGCTGGTGGGGTGGGGGTGGGGATGGGGGGGAAGGCTAAACTCACCTCCTTCTTTCTCCTCCTCCCTGGACCCCTAGGAACCTCCCTCTCCCACTGTGATGTTGTCTCTTGTTCTCTTTGTCCCCTCAACGATCTCACCCGGACACCCTGTGTTGTGACTTCTTTGTAGTGCTCCCTCCTCCCCTCACTCAGGAGCTGAAAGGCCGATAGGGGAGGGGCATGGAGGGTGGAGGGGAGGAGCAGAATTTGCTTAAAATCCACACACAGCCGACCTGCTTTCAGTAGGAAACACTGTCAGTTTCATTGGTTGTTAATGAATATTATTAAACTAATCTGTCATTTGTTTTCTAATTACGTTTCACCAAGCATCACGTGGCAGCTGAGGTGACTGGTAGTGAACAATTTTCCTCTTTGGGTCCTTACTTTTTTTTTTTTTTTTAAAGTAACAGCCAGAAATGATAAGCAATAAATTGAACTGAGGTAATATTTTTTCTTCCCTCTCCTCCCCAACTCTTTCAATAGTTGTTCTCTCCCCACATTTATAACACCTCCAGGATCTTGATCACCCCCTGGCCCAGCAGCCCACTCCCAGGGTAAGACCCCGGCCAAACTTGGGACAGCCATACTTTGGGAGTCTCCAGCTTGACTGAGACCCCAACTTCCCGTCATTTTCCATCATGATTCTGTGGTCCTGGAATTTGGACAAGACTCAGCGGCTCCACATTGCATGGACTGGGTCACTCAGTGCTCAGGCAGTCTGGAGGGTCCAAGCTGGCTTCGCTCACATGCTTGTCACCTTGATGGCAGCAAGTGGTTGAACACTGGGCTTAGCTGGGCACCTCCTTCTGTGTTGTCTCGACCTCTCCACGTGGTCCCACCAGCAGGGTGGTTGAACTTCTTTACACGGTGGCTCAGGGCTCCAAGAGTGAATATTGCAAAGACTGGAAGTAGAAGCTGCCCGTATTTAAAGGTGTGACCTAGCAGCTTTCATAGCATCATTTCTACCGTATCTATTGGGTGGTGTGGGCAGGATTGACCTAAGCTCCTAACTTGAGCTGCTGGGTGCAGCCCAGAAAAATTGCACATCCTTACAAACTGGACCCTCTGAAAACAGGTGGGTTCAGATCTCAGTTGGGTCCTCAAAGCTGCCTGGTCCACCTTCTCTGTGTTGGCGATTTCCCTCCAACTCTCTCTGGTAGTTCTCAGAAATGCTCACTCTTTCCCAGAATGCTCAATCTAGTTCTTTCTCTCAAAAGATCTCATTTGATGTAATTGTTGGGTGGCGTTGCCTTCTGTTTCTCAGAGGCAACACAAATGTTCTGTTGTCTGCACACAGCTACTTCAAAACCCCTCTCCGTCAGACATGCCCTCCCCTCCTTTCAGATCGGTCCTCCCACCATGCTTCAGTCTGCTCTGTTCCTCAGGGACTGACCACTGCTAATCGTTTCTTTTCTGGGTCCGTTCTCTCAACCTATAAACGTGCTCAATGTCACCAGGGCAATAATAGCGATCTGGTTTTTGAAAGAGTTGTCAGTATGTATAGAATACAGTTGCCCGTTGTACTCTTGTTTTTCATCTTCTTTACTGCTCCTTGCAGGCAGACTTGTGGACCTTCCTGATGTCCCCTCGGTGAAGGTTATCGGGACTCCGATCATGCTATCTGAAAGTCCATTTTTTGTCCTTCTCTTGCTTGCTTTCTCTGCACCATTAACCACTCTTAACCTCTCCACCTGTTTCTTTAGCTGCTACTCTTCGACCAGCTTATTTCTTGTATCCTTCTGTTTCTATGCAGAATCACTTCAAGGTTTTCTTTCTAGATTTCTCTTTCCCAAATGTTAATGTTCCCCAGAAGTCTGTCCTTAGGTCTTGGCCCCTGCTGTCTGTAGTCTCTCTGTGGTGGCAGTTCATGGGCATATCAATTGCTGCCTGTTCCGAACATTCCCCAGCGGTTCCCCAGGTATCTCTCATCTTGCCTTGATGGCCTTCATATCCATCCTTCTTGTCAGGATGATGGCAACCAGTTAGCTGTGTTGCTTCCTTTTACCTCCTCTACCCTTCTTCTGTTACCACACAGCCACCAAAGACAGGCTTCCAAAATGCAAAATCTGAATAAATCCCTGCTGTACTCAAAGTCCTTCAATGGCTCCCACCGTCTAGAGACGAAGGGTCACACTTTCAGCTTGCCAGAGGGCATACTTTCTGCCTCCCAGCTTTTTCTCCAGGCCCCTCCTCACGCCCTGTGCTTCAGCCCAACGCTGCCTCTGCATTCTTGCCTTGGCCTGTGATTGGCTTTTCTGCCTGGAATCCCTCCCTTCCTCCTTCACTAGGCAATTCCTTCAGATACTCCACTCCCCACTTAAGTGTCAGATACTTTAGATCTTGCTCCTCGGGAAACATGGGGTAATGAATGGCTGGAGAAATTCTTGGTTGTTACAAGTTTGGGTGCTACTGGCCAGGAATGCTGGTAAACATCCTCTAATACACAGGCTAGGCCTCCTCCTACCCCGCCTACAACAAAGTATTAGCGGGCCTAAGATGCCAACAGTGCTGAGATGGACAAACTACTTCAAGTTTTCATTGTGCAACTACTACCCCTTCCTATTTACCTGTTAGATATTTTCCACACGGCATTTTAGTTATCTGAACCATAGGTTTCTCCCCTTTAGATGGTATGAACTGGAGGTCAAGATTTTCTATCCTGGCAGATAGAACATCTTAAGCATTATTTATTTATTTTTTTAAATGGTTTTTGTTGATGTTTTAAGTTTCTCTTGCCTATGAGCCTAGCTTGTTCTTGAAACTATTATCAATTATTTCCACATTAGAGTGAATGAGACTTGGTTGGCTTCTTGAACAGCTTGATTGGCATAGGAAAGGAGCTTGAGAAGGGAGCTGGGATACAGAGGGAGCATGGAAGGGGTGCCTGACTGACTCAGTTGGTAGAGCATGTGACTCTTGACCTCGGGGTTGTCAATCTGAGCCCCACGTTGGGTGCGGAGATTACTTAGAAAAATGAAATCTTAAAAAAAAAAAAACAAAACGAGGTGCTAAAGTTGTCGATCGTCTCATGAGCTTTTCCTCTTCCATTCTCTGGATTTTGATATTCTCCCTTTTCTCTGTAGTTTCAAACACGTTTCAGAATGTCTCCAGGCAGCCTGGATTTACTGTGGCTTCCTGGGACTTCTGACAGTGAAGACAAGGATGAGGAGTGTTGTTTATCTGTCTGTTGCTTCCTGGCTCATTCCCCCTCTTCCATGCTCTGTGTATTTCTGGGGGGCTGGAAGTCAACAAACTCCATTACTGACATTCCCTCGCCACATGGCTTCCTCTGCAAATAGGAGGCCCTGGTGGAGATGTGAAGGCAGGAGAAAGGAAGGAGATGGTATTTTCTGTGCTTCTGAAGTCCTGCAGAGGGAACAGTGGTGGTAGAAAAGCCTGGACTCCTGGCATCCTGCCAGGCAGTGCAACAAAGCACCTGAAGATCCTGGTTCCACCACCAGCAGTGACTGCTGTGGGCAACTTTAGGCTCCACACTTTCTGCAAAGAAATCACGGCTGTGGTTCGAACAGGATCAGCAGCGGGAGCTCTGGCAATGGAGTGGAAATCATGGACTCTGAGAGGCCTTGTCCTTTCTGGTGCCCCAGTCCTGGGGATGGGAATGGCTTCTTGCAAATACTTGCAATTATTCTGACTACCCTTGTTTGCTTTTCTCTCTGTCGGCTCTTCCCAGATTTTTCCCTTTCCTGTATTAAATTCCCTCTGAGATACCTAGAGTGGTTTGTTTTCTTGATGAGACATGGAATGACACCATATAAGTATGGCACACTCCCTTTCCCAGGAACGTTGATTCCTGGGTTCTTGAGGTTTAGATTAATTCTTAAACAATTTTTCTTCCCAGAGATGAGTATATATCCTAGTAACTGTGTTGTTTGAATTCTAATACAAAGAGAAATGGTCTTTATCCATCAAAAATAAAATTTTCTACATTTGATTGAGAAGACATTTAGGATCCAAGGCAAGATGGCCCGCCTCACTACCTTAAATCTTTACAGCCTTTCTCCATTGAACAAACTGATAGGTTTGGCCTAATTTTCTACTCTCTCGAGTTAGAGGCAAGTCCTGATTCCTCCTGCCCATTGAGGAAAGCACATTCCATGGATATAGCTCTGAACATCAGCCACAGAAGTTGGTTGCTTTGGTAGTCTTGTTACATGAGCATGAAACAATTATGCAGGAGCTAGAATAGCCCCATTTGCTCCATCACATAATCATGCCCCCACCAGGTCTCTCTTCTGAGAAGCTACTTAACACATTCTGATGCTTTCCTATCATAATCAGAATAAAATTAGCCTCTGTCCTTGATTTTAGGCTCTCCTAGACCCCCATGCTATCTAGTCTCCTAACACTCACTGGGTTTTTGCCAATACTGGCTTCTCTTCTGTGCTTCAGATACTAAAGCTTGTGCCTGACTCTGGGTTTTAATTCTCAGAGTTCATGCCACTTCTTCAGAGATGATTTCATTAATGATTCTCTCCTAGGTCACCCCTGTGTCATTCTCCACTTCCTAAATCTCTTTGACATTAAAGAGCTCATATTGCTGTGTTGCCATCTGAAATTATCGTTGGTTAGTTTCCTTGTTGTTTGCCTCTCACCACTAGAATGTAACCTCCACAGGAAGTTGATGGGTTTTCTTCACAGCTTTATCTCCTGAGTTTCAGGTATTCTGTGACACCTAGTAAGTGCCTAATAGATACTTGTTGAATGACTTAATTGTGCCCACAGTGCTTTCTACTCAATTCTAGTACTGTACATACTCTTTGTGAGTGGGACTATGGTGAGGGAGAAAGGGGTGAGATGTGACACCTCTCTGAGCTGGTGTTTAACGTGGTGGGGAGGGGTTATGTCAGTAACCACAATCTCCACCCCAGCAGCAACCACATGATACTGAGGACAATATGCCACGTACTTGACTAAGTGTGTCTACGTGACCTCATTGAATCCTCTTAACACTTTGTGACATGTCTGAATAACCCTATTGTACAAAAGAGAACTGAAGTAGACAGGGGTAGTAACTATCCCAAATCACACATGGAGTAAATGGCAATGCCCAAAATTGAACGTAAGTCTGCTTGAATGTAAAGCTGAACTTGTAACCCCTCAACAACACAGGTTTTCAAACACCTTATTTTGCTTTTCAGGATCTTTGTTATATAAAAAAGCTAGTTTTGGTTCTTTAGATCATCTCAATTTTAGAGAGGTAGATGAGGGAAAGAGAACTTTATTTTCTATTGTAGGCCAAGGAGATTTGTTAGCTAAATAAGTTTCCTTCAAACACTGGGTCATTGCTCTTGACTTTATGACTAACTTGGACCTCCATCCTATTCCTCATCCTTTAGGAAAGAGTAGTGAGGAGAAGAAGAGAGGTGAGTGGTGTACACACAGAAGGTGGAAATAATGTGATAAAATTTAG
>NC_138382.1:17020440-17032130 GCF_054177405.1 Leptonychotes weddellii
TTTTTTTTTTTAAAGATTTTATTTATTTATTTGAGAGAGAGAATGAGATAGAGAGAGAGCATGAGAGGGGGAAGGGTCAGAGGGAGAAGCAGACTCCCTGCTGAGCAGGGAGCCCGATGCGGGACTCGATCCCGGGACTCCAGGATCATGACCTGAGCCGAAGGCAGTCGCTTAACCAACTGAGCCACCCAGGCGCCCATCCTAGAGTCCAGTTTTAAAATATGCTTCTTCATGATACCTAAAAAGATTATTTCCCCTTTGTGTCATATTTTGCCTTCCTACCAGTTAGAATTTCATTCTGTATTTATAAGAAATTTATTATTGGGGCACCTGGGTGGCTAGTCGGTTAAGTGTCTGCCTTTGGCTCAGGTCATGATCTCAGGGTCCTGAGATCCAGCCCCACATTGGGCTCCCAGCTCAGCGGGAAGTCTGCTTTTCCCTCCCTCCCTCCGCACTGCTCCTGTTCTCTCCTTTCCTCTTTTCCTCCCTCCTTCTCTCTCAAATAAATACTTATTTATTTTGACAGAGCACAATGAGGGGGCAGGGCAGTGGGAGAGGGAAGACCCTGGGATCATGACCTGACTGAAGGCAGACACTTAACTGACAGAACCACCCAGGTGCCCCTCAAATAAATCTTAAAAAAAAAAAAAAAAAAAAGATCATTACTGACAGTCCATCCACTAACTAGCTCTAGAATAGCTATTAGTCACTCGTACATCAGGGTCATTTGGTTTAATCGTTAGAATGCTTTCCAACTATTTAATGTGTGTTGATTAAAGGAAACAGACGATCTGATAGACAATTGGACACCTGCATTGGGAGGGCAGGTGAAGTTCTAGGCTGTTGTGCTGTAGGAGGGTGATGGTTAGTTGGGGTTCAGAAATGGGGAGTGACATCTAGTGGGATAGAGGCATAGAGATAACCAAGATAAATGGTTTTCCAGCCTCAAAGGACCAGAGGTGACTGAATCCTTTGGGGCAGGTGGAAACAGCTCTTGCTACCTTATTTTCACATGGTACAAGCAATGATGGCCTCTAGTTCTGTGTGCCAGAGATCCCCTGCTTGCTTCTTCCTTTTGACCCACTTGGCAACTGATTATTGACCCGGGGTTCAGGGCTGGGGAGAGGCAAGATCCTAGACTCTGCTAGGAAGATGAAGGTCTCCAAGGTTACTACCAAGTAATTAGACATCCTTCAGATTTCCCTGATTAGCCTGTTACATCATTCATCCCTGGCCAGAGTTAATCTTCATGGTGAGAAAAGAAGTAGAGGAACCAGGAGAGGCTGCATGTAAGCATTAAACTCAGAGTGACTGTTCTCTGGTGTTGTCTTGGCTCTTTGTCCATGGCTCTAGAATGAGCTTTAGGGGGCAGTGGGGATGAGGCTAAATCTGTTCTCATTTTAGGGGTGGAGGAGAAACAACTCTTGGCTTTCCCCCAAATTTCCTAAGAAACAGATCTGCTTCATCCTACTGGAAACTATCAACTTTAAACAAACAAACCCTAGGATGCTTCTCATAATGGCAGAATAAATCTACCCTTACATTTCTCTTGAAATAACAAGGAGCTGAAATACAAAGAATAAACCTTGTGCTCACTAACATAAATCAGCCCTGTTTTTGCAATCAGCACATATGGTATGGTTATGTCGCCCACTGCTCCGAGACCCGCTAATGGAAGACCATATGGGCTTCCGCAAGATCAAAACACAATGGACCTGGTTTAAGACTCCGTGGTGGCCCCGACTCTGAACTTACTTGTGTTTATTGGTTTGTGTTTCTGCTTTAGCATAGGCTTACCATCGTAGTCTCTCCCCTCCCTTCATTTTTTATCTTTCCTATCTTTCAGGAGTGAAGAGGGCTGGATAATTTAAAAACTTGTGTTTGGATTTTGTAGAGTTCTGGTAGTGGGCTGAGGCCTGGAGACAGTTGCCAGGAAGGGGGGCCATTATCGGTGATGCTTGCAGGACAGAGCTCTTTCTGCTGGAATATTTGCCTTTCTTCCCCCCAGCTTTGAGCTATAATTGACAAAAGTTGTATATATTTAAGGCATCTAAGGTGATTATTGGATATGCATATACCTTGTGCAATGATGACCACAGTCAAACTCATTAGCCTCTGTCCCCTCACAAAGTCAACTTTGAGTGTGGTGAAAATACTTCCCTACTCTCAGCAAATATCAAATATGCAATGCAGTATTAATTATAGTCACCATTCTGTACAATGAGTTCTCCAAAAAACACCTGCTCTTGGAATATACTAATTACAAGGAGTTAGAGATTTAGCTTTAAGCAAGGATGGAAAGACGTTTTGTTTGGTTTTCTGTCCCTCTTTTATTTAAGTGTAGGAATGTAGACTTTGGGGGGGGAGAGGACCCCCTATTTATCTTCCTACATAAATTTAAAGTGAACGAATGAATGAAGCAGGCTATATAGCACCTTGTATTATGGTGGGTAGGAGCACAAATGAGAACCAAGGAAGTTATGAATAGGACCAGAGACACAGCGCATCTTATTTGGGGGAGCTAAAAGAACCTTGTGAATATAAATGTGTTTATCTTTGGAATGGACCTTTGAGAATGGTGCTTGATTAATTAACATGTTACTCTCTGACTTGTCATTGCTCATGCTTACCTGCTTTTCCTGTGAACAGATCCCAGATAGGTCTGAATAAGCTCATGATGAATGCTAGACTTTATATGAGACAAAGATTTTAATAGGTGGGGGACCCCCCCCCCCGCCACAAACTTGTTACTGAAGTGAAACTTGGTTATTGTTTGAATGAAAAAATACCCTCTTCGTCATATTAATGAAGACTGAATTCAGATATGTTATTTTCTGAATCCTTGGCCATAGCATCCCCATTAAACCAGGATATCTGTGAAGACCCCTTCCATGCAGACCGTGTGGTGCCTCATTGTCAGGCTGGGTGACAATGGTTTCCTTAAGTTTGGTGTATCCACACCATACATATTTTCCCATGCTGATCAATCCTATGCCATTTTAGTGCCATGGAATTGTATTGTTTCAATGTCAACGTTGACCCCATAATTCAATTTGGGTTAAAAGTGGCAACTGCCCAGAAAATTGTGTCTTTTTTAAAGATTTTCTTTATTTATTCATGAGAGACAGAAAGAGAGAGAGGCAGAGGGAGAAGCAGGCTCCCAAGGAGCAGGGAGCCCGATGTGGGACTCGATTCTAGGACCCTGGGATCATGACCTGAGCCGAAGGCAGATGCTTAACCATCCGAGCCACCCAGGTGCCCGAAAATTGTGTCCTTTTATTCAGAAAAATTTTCAGGGACACCTGGGTGGCTCAGTTGTTTAAGCATCTGACTTTGGCTCAAGTCATGATCTCAGGGTCCTGGGATTGAGCTGGTCCAGCTCTGTGGTCAGCAGAAAGTCTGCTTCTCCCACACCCTCTGCCCCTCCCCACCCTGCTTGTGCTCTCTCTCTGTCTCTTTCTCTCTCAAATAAAATCTTTAAAAAAATTTTTTTTCAGTGATGACTTGGGAGACCATTGACATCCTAACTGTATAAGGGATGTGGCTCTGTGTGTAGCAATCTGACACGGTGGAACAAGTAACAAATACCAAACTGTTGGAGGTATGTTAGATATGAAGAGGCAGCATTGTTTAGGACAGTGGTTCCTAAACCTGGATGATCACTGGAATGAACAGGGGGGAGGTTGTTACCATCACCAGGCTCCCACATGGGAGGATTGTGATTAAAGAGGCCTGGGATAGGTTCCAGGCATTGATCTAGAAAGTTTCCTTAGGTAATTCTGATGGTTACTGGGGTTGGGAAACAGCAGCCATAAAGCCCTTGAGTTTCAGTTCAGGTTCCACCATATTTTCATTCAGCCAACTAACCAGCTAATCAGCCAGCCATCGCGATGTGCCAGGCACTGGGCAGAGTGCTGGGGAGCAGGGGTTAACAAGACAGACGTCCCAGCCAAACCATTTAATGGCTTTGGGCTCCATTTTCTCCATCTTGGAATTGGGGTTAGATGAGATTTCATGTCCTGCCCAGCTCTCGCCATCCATGATATATAAGAAACTGAGCCCTTGGACTCCTAAAGTGCCTTTCAACTTCTTTCCGGTTCTTACTGCCAAGCTGACATTTTCCCATTCCCATTTTCTACCTTGCCTTAGAAGCAACAGTCTTCAGTGCTTGATGTCAGCCTGATTGAAATGCTAAAAGATTTCCTCTCTACTTCCAGAGGCTAATGGGCTGAGAAGTTAACCAAGGCTTCATCAGGGCCCATTTGTTTCTATTCATCATGGTAGCCTAACTAACAGAGTTGTAAAAGGGGAGGCTCCTCCTCTGTTTCATGAAAAGCTCTTGTATTTTCCCCCTCTATTCCAATCAGAGGCCAAATGGAACTAGATATAAAGCCCCAAAGACAGATGAATATGGGGCAAACCTGGACCTCTCAAAGCAAAGGGGCTGAACTGAGGTTGAGAGCACATTTTCTCAGCATCAGGATGGGATTGGGATGGGGTAGAGGAAGGAGTTGGGAAGTCAGAGACCCAGTCTGACTTTAGTGTGAAGTAAAACCTAAAACAACATGCCACTTAAAAGTTAAGGGATTTTCACTCAATGGCTCTTTGTGAACTTGGAACTTTTGAAATGTAGAGAGAATGGAATTTACAGTCTTCTTTAGAAGTCTTTCTGTAATCCAGGGAAGTTATTGTTTGTTTGTGTCATTAGGGTAAAGATGATGTCACTTAGGATCAAAGAGATTGTCATTCATTCACAAGGGTCTGAAAATTTCAGGGCTCATCAGCATGAGCCTTGAAGGTTGTTGTATCAGCCGACAATGAGTGTCTTGTAGCTTTTCCCTGGGGAAGGTGAAGGGGGAGGTCAGGAACTCACTGTGAATTTTCAGGCTTGGCCCACTCAGATGGTTCTAAAGGCCATCATTTAACATAGGTGAGTGAGGCAGGTCGTGGAAGCCCTGGTCTAAAGGACAATATTGTTAGCCCCAGGGATGGTAGCTTTTTGGGGATGTGAAACCAGTGTTGCCAGATCTTAGAAATTTTTCCAACTAGAGATCCACATATTTTTATGGTGGCAGACAATTCAAATTCTATCTATACACATACCCCAACAGCTTTTGAAGCTAGTCATATAGTAGCCCAATTTCTGTTTTTTACTCATGTGAAAGACTTGAGAGCCTTTGGATATTTGGAAATAAGCTGAGGGAGTGTATACACACACACACACACAACCCTCCAAAGGGTTTATCTGTTCTCCATGTTTATTGTGATGGAATTCCGTTTCGGAAGCTTGAGGTTGGAAAGCAGGGCATGACATCTGGTCTAGCTAATCATTCTGAGGTACTGTGTAAGGATGTGGGATCTGACTTAGATGAAGTAGGACTGTTTCTTAAAAGGCCTTTCCATTCAGTAGCACAGTGAATGGTGCTCCTGGGAGTTGTATGGCAGAGAAGCTGCGTAACTGTCCACAGTGGTTTTGTATCAAGGCATCTGCACATGGAAGTTCCTTTGGCTGGCAATGGGTGTTTGATTGTGGACAGTGTTGCTTTCTCATATCCTGTGTCCCCTAAGTGGGCAGGGGGGAGGGGCAGAGGGAGAGAGAATCTTAACCAGGCTCCACATCCAGCATGGAGCCTGATGTGGGGCTCCATTTCATGGCCCTGAGATAGGACCTGAGCCACAATCAAGAGTTTGATGCTTAAACCACTGAGCTACCCAGGCGCCCCAGGGCTAGGTTCTTTTAATGCATTCCCTTTCCCTGACAAGTTGTCATCTTCCTTTTGTTCCCAAGGTTTGCTTTCCCCAGATCCCTCCATCTTTGACTTACAAAGTAGGGTGTAAATCACATAAGTTCTCTTCCTCCGACCTATCTGCACTCCGGGGTAAGGGTGAGACTTTAAATTCTGAAAGTGACAGAAGAGAGAAAATTCAGAGTGGCCTTTCTATTGGGTGTGGTGACTTAAATTTTTTTTCCCCTTCTTTTTGGTTTCTGTGGAGATCTGAAAAAATTTTTAGGTACTGCTAGTGTAAGATTTAATATCTTGCCACTAAGCCAAAATAGGAGACACTTCTCCCACAACTGCATAACTTTTAGATCTTATTTTTTCAGAAGAGTGTCTATATCCTTCCTGATCTTAAGTTGCATTACAAAATCAACTGGGTACCATGTTTGTGCCTGTTAGTGTCCTGGAAAAACCAAATGTTACATTGTATGTAGTTGGCTAATTTGTAGTGAATTTGATAGCTCATAAATGCATAGAGCAGAATTACAGGTGACTGTGTAGTATGCTGGGGTTAGAAACAGTGGGGACTAGTCAGGGTCTGTTGCTACTGCAGGCCCTGACTCCCAGAGTTTGGAGATGGGGTGGGCTGTCTGGAAGTGACTGACAACCAGCCTGAGCAGCCTTGCAGAGGAAGAGCCAGAGAGGGAAGTATTCCAACCTCCTTCTCCTATCTACCGTCTGGTCTCTTTATTGACCAAACCCAACTGGAAGTTGTCAATGTTGTCCATATGGGTCACAGGGTAGAAAGAGTGGAGAGTGGGTATGGAGAAAACAAAGGAAGCTATCTAGATCAACATTTTTTTTTTTAAGATTTTATTTATTTATTTGACAGAGAGAGAGAGATAGCGAGAGCAGGAACAGAAGCAGGGGGAGTGGGAGAGGGAGAAGCAGGCTTCCCGCCGAGCAGGGAGCCCGATGCGGGGCTTGATCCCAGGACCCCGGGATCATGACCTGAGCCAAAGGCAGACGCTTAACGACTGAGCCACCCAGGCGCCCCTAGATCAACATTTTAAAAGCTCATAGACTTCTAGATAAAGTCATGAGGTGCCAACTTGCTCTAGATTCAGGTAATATTTAGCATTTCCATATTGGAACTTTCAAACTGAAACTACTCAGAAAAGAAGCACTTGAATAAACACTATTAAAGGAATGTAATTCCTTATAAGGGATTAACTATGTGATTGTTCATCAAGTTCAACAAATACTTAGTGCATCTTTACCATACCCCTGGTGTTGTGGCCATCTTTTCTATGAGTCATACTGATGTTACTGCAATAGAGGGCAAGATGAAATGATACTTACGTTGGTAGCGGTTGGAGCTACCTTTCCTTTGTAAACTTCTTTGGATAAGAGGTTGTCCCTCTGCCCTTCATGTGTTGTAGAGAGTGATTCTTTCATATCAACTAACCTTTGTATTGTTATATTCTGTAGATGGATAGTTTCCAGAAGCAAACAAACTAATCTTTTTAACAGCTCAATTGTTGTGCAAGTTTTAAATTATGGAACAGACAACATTAAAGTTGCAGTTACAGGGGCACCTGGGTGGCTCAGTCAGTTAAGCGTCCGACTCTTGATTTTGGTTCAGGTCATGATCTCAGGGTTGTGAGATTGAGCCCTGTGTTGGGCTCTGTGCTGGGTGTGGAACCTGCTTAAGATTCTTCTGCTGCCCGTCCCCCCTTTCTCTCTCTCCCTCTTTCTCTTCCCCTCTCTAAAGAAACAGTAATAAAATAAAGCAGCAGTTACAGGTTGCTCCTTGTAAAAAGGGGATTAAATGAGATAATGCATATATTTGACCTTTTTAAAGACCTTAATGAAGGTTAACTGATTTCAAAATAAGAAAATCCCTCCATCTTGCTATCCTCAAAATTCAATGCTTTCATGTTTCCTCAACCTTTTTTTTTTTTTTTTTTAAAGATTTTATTTATTTATTCATGAGAGACAGAGAGAGAGAGAGAGAAGCAGAGGGAGAAGCAGGCTCCCAAGGAGCAGGGAGCCCGATGCGGGACTCGATCCCAGGACCCTGGGATCATGACCTGAGCCGAAGGCAGACGCTTAACCGTCTGAGCCACCCAGGCGCCCCTGTTTCCTCAACCTTTTAAACCTTAACCTTGTGCATATATAGTTTCTACATGTTTAGAGATTTTTTATTTGCAAGTGAAAGAAACCCAAACTTCAAGTGGGATTAGGTGTAATACCATCAGGCCATTGTTTCCATTTCTCTCAAGAGGTCTGTCCTTTTCCAAAGGTCTCCATCCTCAGGAAGAGAGGAAGCAAGCTATCTGGTGTCTGTTCTTGTAACGGTGCCCATCCTATCATGAGGACCTCCCCTTCATTACTTCAGATAAACCTAATTACCTCCTGAAGCTCCCATCTTCAAATACTATCACATAGGGGATTAGAGCTTCAACATAGGAATTTTGGGGGAATGCAGTTCATTCCACAGCACTGGACTTCGCAGGCAGAGATCTTCTCCCCAAACTATCATACAAAAGCTGTTTCCACTTTGGACTAAGCTCAACCACTTATGGTAGCCAGGGACTACTGCTAACTGAGGAGCAGAATTTTTTGCCCACAACTGATAGAATCATTGTAGCAAGGCATGGGGGGGAATGAGATGACATGGAGTGGCTTGTTTTGGGGGTGAGAGAAATTCTGTCCAAGCAGTGTGGCTGCTATTTAAGATGGGAGGGGAAGAAAGGCATTAACAGTGTGAATTAGGTTGAACTCACCTATCCCCTATCACTGGCTAGTCAGCTTGTTTTCAGTGATAGATTTCTGTTCAATAACGTAACTAAATGGAATTTCAAAATTTCTCATGAATGTGTATTAATGGTAGGTTTTCAGAATTTGTGTCTGACATGCCCAGCAGTGGTTGCTGCATAATGGTCAAAAGCTGCTACTACAGAAGCCAAGGGTTCTAGAAAATCCATATTCCTACAGCAGGGGAGCCCCTGCTTCCATACTAATCTCCCCTAAAGAAACCCAGTCTTGGCATGATTTTTGAGCTGTTTTTCTCAGGCCACATTGCTCCAGAGAATGGGTTAGTAGGTTACTGTCAAAGCCCAAGGCTGTAACCTTTTGTCTTCTCCTAGAAAGAATGAATATCTAAAAATTATTTATTTATGGGTTCTTTTTTTTTTTTTTATTTATTCATGAGAGACAGAGAGAGAGAGAGAGGCAGAGGGAGAAGCAGGCTCCCAAGGAGCAGAGAGCCCGATGCGGGACTCGATCCCAGGACCCTGGGATCATGCATGACCTGAGCCGAAGGCAGACGCTCAACCATCTGAGCCACCCAGGCGCCCCTATTTATGGGTTCTTAAATAACGAATCAGGTCATGGGGGTTAGGTTGGTCACCATTAAGACTGATATTTGCTTATGTTGAAGAAACTGGACTTTAATTCTTAAGTTTCTATTTTTGTCATTCCATTTTCAATAATATACATAATTTTCTTAACTTAAACGGAGGCTATGCTATGTAATCAGGATCGTGATCAGTACACAGGGGAATAAACAAGTGTAGGAGACTGTTGTTAAGGATTCTAAGTGGAAGAACAAGACTAATCCTATAGAGATGATGGCAAACCAACCCTATCCTAAGTGTGTGGTAAAAGAAGATTGGAACAATAGATACTTAGAGGAAGAAAGATCCCAAGGGATTGAGTTTTCATGAGGGCTTCATGGTGGTAGTGGCACTTGAATGGGGCTCTGAAGGATGCATAGGATCTGAATAGGAAAAGAATCTGGGAAGAGCATTTGTGAGGGGTTGGGAATAAGTACTGGTATGGTGTGTGCTGGGATCCCTGAGAAGTCAAACCAGAGAGAGAGAGTCATGTGTGGGAAAGGATGATGGATGGAGAGTTCTTCATTGTGTCTCCTCCCATTCCAAAATTTATTATTTTTTTTGGCTTTCAGTTGCTTAAAAAAAAGCACCAAATGAATCATGAAGTTTGGAATCCTTCTAGAGTGTTTATACTCAATGGACATGACCTTTTGTAACTGTCCCATGGGTGACCATTCCCCCCCCCCCCCACCGCTGCCCCGGTCTTTGTTTTTGTTGGTTGATTCCTTTTATGTGTTTAGAGGCACAGCTTACTAAGGATTGCAGATGGCACCCCCCTCTCCTAGTGGGGGCTCTGTCCTCTGCTGAAATTCAGCCCTAAGTGAAAATGCTATAGGCTAGAAAAGGAGGGGAATTGAAACCAGGAATGAAATGCAGAATGGGAAGGCAGGTAGAGCCTGAAACTGACAATTTCATAAATTCTAAAGCAAACCCATAGTTGTGGCTCAAGTTAAAATAGGTGTTTTCTTTTTTTCAAAAAAAAAAAAAAAGAGTCACTATTCAAAATTTATTTGGTATTTTAGTTGGTATGACACTTAGATTGTTGGTTGCATTGTCTTTTTACATCATATGGCCATATACATTATATTCTGACATATATGGTGCACAAAATAAGATCCTTTAGGACAGTTATGCACAACACATGCAATATTGAATTTATACATTGGATCCCAGGATGTGACGGACTGAAAAAGATGGACTAGGCATGTTGGGTGTTGGGTGAAGGAACCAGAAGTGACAACACACGGTAAACACACATCTGGTGTGAAGAGCAACTGCAGCTATGTAATATTGACCGTGGTAGCTCTGAGATGGTGGGGCTAACTTACACTGACCAGCTTAGGACTACAAAGCCAGGTAGCATCCAGCATCGGGATACAGCTGCAGGGTTTGGTGAACCATTCCTATTTGGAACTTTAGGAAACTGATGTTTTTTCTTAGGCCATTTTAATATAACTTGAGTAACAGATCAGATGATAAGGACAATATACACAACCTCCAACTAAAATCCTGCTGTAGTCTAGACAGTGAAGTGGTACATTAGAACACTTTAGAACTGCAGCTCCTTTTGGATCCCCCAAAGTGTATCTGCACTCTTCTTCAAATGGGTCTCTTCCTCAGGAGTCCATCACCTTCACAACATCTAAAATTCCATTCTGTCCCAAGATGCAAGGAACACTAAGGAAGACAACTTTAATTCCATGGAGACCCTTAATCATGGTGGAAATTGGATGCACCCACCTAAGATTCTTCATTATACTTTCTACCAAATCTGCCACACAGTCCAATGGCCCAGGAAGTGTAGCTTTTCAGTTTGATCGCCTCATAGGCACTGTCAAACACCTGTTTGTGAACCTCTTCCCATGGTTCCTTATCGGCATCAGTGCCTAAGTCAAGGTGCGCATTTTTCAGAGAGACACCAGCAACATTTACTCCACTCCATACAGGCATACTGGAGTCTCGATGCTCCCCGAGGACCCACCTGTGACAGCTTAATGGCTGAACTCCCAGTCTTTCCCGCATTAGGTAATGGAACCAGGCTGAATCCAGATTGCAAGCACTTCCAATAACATGGTTTTTGGGAAAGCCACTTAACTTCCAGGCCACATAGGTCAAGATATCCACTGGATTGGAAATGACAAGCAACTTGTGGTTTGGGCTGTATTTTATGGTATTAGGAATGATGAACTTAAAGATGTTCATGTTACGCTGGACCAAATTAAGACCGCTTTCTCCCTCTTGCTGACATGCCCCAGCTGTGATAATAACCAGCTTGGAGTTTGCAGTCACGTTATAATCTTTGCCAGAGACAATTTTTGGTGTTCTAAGGAAAAGGCTGCCATGCTGGAGATCCATCATCTCTCCCTTCAGTCTGTCTTCCATGACATCAACAAGAGCAAGTTCATCTGCCAGGTCCTTCATTAAGATACTGGGATAGCACAAAAGCCATGCCAACAGCACCAACCTCAACAGCTGTAACCTTATTCTGGGGGGTATGTTCTTCCTTAAGAAGATTCTGAATCAGCTGATCTTTGAGAGTTGCCATTTTGGACTTAGAACCAAAAGGAAT
>NC_138382.1:17032630-17062852 GCF_054177405.1 Leptonychotes weddellii
GGAGGAGGAAGGGAAAAATGGGCAGGGGGAATTGGAGGGAGAGATGAACCATGAGAGACTATGGACCTGAGAAACAAACAGGGTTTTAGAGGGGGGAGGGGAGGGGGGATTGGTTAGCCCGGTGATGGGTATTAAGGAGGGCACGTACTGCATGGAGCACTGGGTGTTATACAAAAACAATGGATCATGGATCACTACATCAAAAACTAATGATGTATTGTATGGTGACTAACATAACATAATAAAATTAAAAAAAAAGAAAATATTGACAACATGTCAATAGAAATGACATGGTAATAGAAATATACTGATGAAGAGAAATGGAGTATTATGTGAAGCTTGAGACTTTTTCCTCTTCCAGAATCTATCATTCAAATGCAGAGGTTCTTTTTATGTAAAATGGTCAGTGAAACAGATAGAATAGAAGATGTAGTTCATTGGTACATATGGGACTTAAATTATTTTCCTTTGAAATCTGATTTTAAGTGTGCATAATCTTGAAAGTGCTTTGATGTGTTTAAATTTAATTACAGAGAATAAATACTTAAAAAAAAATAAAAGAAGGGTTGTTCTTGTGTTAGAAAACTCAGGAGACTCCCAGTGCGAGGAGGGTAATGGCATATTAAGTCCTGTAGGGAGCCTTCTCTCTTCTAGGAAGCATCTGTACCCACCCCCCCAACCCTGCTTTTGGGTTAGTAATGTTAGTATCGTTTTGGATGCCTCTCTACCCTTCATAAATATTTCCCACTTGTCCTTCCAAAGCCTCTTGCCAGTTCCTCCACTTGTTTTTCCATTGTCACTGCTTGAGCTGAAGCTCATACCATTTATTAAGGACTGAGTTGTATCCCCTCCCCAATCCTTATGTTGAAGGCCTCACCCCCAAAGTGGCCCTATTTGGAGATAAGGCCTTTAAAAGAAGTGATAAAAGTAAAGGAGGGCCTAAAGGGTGGGGCCCGTGTCCGAAAGGACTGGTATTTTTAGAAGAAGATGAAGAGCCACCAGCAACCTCTCTCTCTGTCCTTGCACACACGGAGGAAAGCCCACGTGAGGACCCAACGAGAGGGGGCCTGTTCACAAGGCCGGCAAAGACCCCCCCCAGAGGAAACTAACCTTGCTGGCACCTTGATTTTGGACTTCAAGCCTCTAGAACCTGGAGAGAGTAAATTTCTGTTGCTGAAGCCTCCCAGTCCATGGTATCCTGTTAGGGTGGTCTGAGCAGATCAATACACCATTTTATATTGGGACTTTTTTTTTCCCCCTAGTAGTACAGAATCTATAATAGTAGCCTTGGATCCTGGTCTCCAGTCCATCTTATGGCATCATGTACATCTTACACTGAAATCCTTGCATGGCCCATCAGTGCTGCATGATAAAGTTTCAGTGCTTTAGCTGGACATTCAAGATCTCAGTAAACTATCTCCAAATCTCTTTTCCAGCATCTTTTCTCTCTGCTTCCCAGTCTGAACTCCATGTTCCAGCCTCTTCCCAGTCCCCAAAATACGCCCACTCCTTCCATGGCCCCATTGGAATTTCCTTCAGTTTCCATGCTGACCGTCCTTATCTATCCATCCTTTCGGCTCATCTCGAGCCTGCCTGCCTTCCTCCCCCTCCTGCCGTCTCCACAGTGGCCCAGAGGGTCTTGCGGGTTCCACATGGATCTCTATGAATGCTTGGGTTGTAAGTGTTTCATGTTCTCTGGGTAGATGCCTCGACTGTGCTGCCTTCGGCTCTATCCCCCATGCTCGACACCCACACCGTAGGCAGAATCAACCCTCATGAGTGGGTGAGTGATTAGCAATGCCAGCAGGCGGCAGCTTGTGGCTTCCACAGACAGAGCTGGGCCTTGGGTCGGACTATGTGTGGCATAGAGGAGTTAAAGCCCCAAGGTGAACTGAACTGCAACTGAAGCTGAGTGGCTTAGGTCTTGGGCAGGTGTCCCTTTGAGACTGGATTCCTCCCATCTAACGACATGTCTAATGGCTGGTGAAAGAAATGACGCATGTATTGGTAGGAATACCACCCCCTCCAACCTATATGTCCCGGTTTTCTTTTTTTTTTTTTAAAGATTTTATTTATTTATTTGACAGAGAGAGACACAGCGAGAGAGGGAACACAAGCAGGGGGAGTGGGAGAGGGAGAAGCAGGCTTTCCACTGAGCAGGGAGCCCGATGCGGGGCTCCATCCCAGGACCCTAAGATCATGACCTGAGCCGAAGGCAGATGCTTAATGACTGAGCCACCCAGGTGCCCCCCGGTTTTCTTCTGTTGTTGTCACTGCGAGGTAGAGTCAGTATTTGCAGAAATGTAACAGCTAGAGCCGATGAGCTAGGCCACTGGGGCCCAGGATCTCCGGTGGATGAGCGTCTTCCCCATAGGCTTAGTGTCAGACTATAAATAATAACTTCGAGGCCGACCCTGAAAATATAGACAGAAAGTGACTTTACCTTTGTGTGTATGTAAGTCTGTGTTTTTTGTATAGAGGCCCCTTCATTTAGAGAAGAAGCCTGTTCCAAATTCCCCCTCCTCAACTAGAAAGTTTGTCCTTCACGAGACTGACAGAGGTTATATATTAACACTGAACTGCAGGGAGCATGCTGGCTTTTGTAAAAGCATGTCTCATGCCAAACACTGTTAGAGGTAGAAAACAAATCAAGTGTGGGGTTTCCCAAATTATATTTAGCATATGGAATGAGAATAAAAAAAAAATTTTTTTTTAGGGGTCTTCCGTTAAGGACCAGAAAACCTGTTAGACCAATTCTAAAAGAGCTGTAACACTTGTGAATTAAAAAAAAAAAATTTTTTTTTTTTTAAATTCACAAGTGGTACTTTGATGTACTGCTAAGGTCCTTTTGGCGATGCCCGTGGGAATTCAGTATATGAGAAATCCACACCAGATGGAATGAGAAGCCATTTCATCTGTCATCAATCCTTCTGGACAGTTCGAGTGGAATGGACAGTTCCTGAAGGGTTGAAACCTTGGCGGCAAGCATGGAGTGTTGCTTGTATGTGTGTGTGGGGGGTCATCATGGTGACCCCCTTCCTTGAGCCGTTCTGTAGCAGTGATACCCAAGAAACCAGGGGGCTGGTAGGCTATTTAAGTATGTGTTTTCATGTTTGGTAGAGAAAGAACTAATATAAAAGCATTCTTCGTTGCTGCCCCTTTGGTTTAATTTCCAGAATGGCGCACATGCCATGCTTGAGGGAACCTCTGTGGCCGCTCACTCCCCTTCTGCAGCCTTCTGTCTTCTCTTGTGTGAATGGGGCTTACGTGCATCCGTGAGACCCTCCCACAGAGTTGATGGCCAGGCCTTGGAATCCTCCTGATTCACAGCTCCTCGGCTTTCACCAGCTCACAGAAGCCTCCCGTGCAGGGCTTGTTAACCTCCCTCAGGATGAGGATTGTCATTCACCAGGGAGAAAAGGGTATCTTGTAGCTGCAGACTGCCCTGAACCCACGTCAAGCCTCAGGGAGGAATGTGTAATCTCAGAAAACGGAATCAAAGTCCTCAACACTCGGAACCTGGGGAAATTGCAGAGAAGCCAGCTGTCTGCTTTCTTGGGTGTGTGAGAATCCAGGGAGGGTCAGGCAGGCACAACCAGGGGGCCGGGGCCGGTCGCTCGTGGTATCCCCACATTTCCTCCATTGTGGGAAGGCCCCGTGTGGAAAAGGGAAGAAAAGCCTGTCAGCGTAACGTGGCCCTCTGATGACCTGTCAGTTCTGGATTTGAGGAAGGGGAGATTCTGAAAACCTGCATCTACCCAGACAGTCACCTCTGTCTAGACCAGGATTTCTTACCCGCGGTACTGGTGACATTTGGGGTCTGATGGTTCTCTGTCGCAGGGGGCCATCCTGTGTCAGCAGCATGCCTGGCCTCCATCCAGTAGATGCATAGCACCTCGCCAGTGGTGACCACCAGAAAGGTCTCCTGACCTCATCCAAGGTCCCTAGGGGACACAGTTGCTCTGGTTATGAGCCCCTGGCCCAGGCTTAGCAGGGACATTAGTAAAATCTGTTTTTTTTGTTGTTGTTGTTTTGTTTTCTTTTTTACTTTATGCCCTCTCTAGCTAATGATCTCCGTGGAGTTAAAACTAATAGTGGCTTCTCCTGGTCCCCGGGATAGCAGAACATGCAGTGATCTGCCTTGAGAGAACGGTTTTCCTGTGTTTTACCTCCTAAGTTCTTCATGCTGCCTGGATGCTGGGCACCCCAGCAAATAAGCTTGCCACTAGGGCGCAGAAACCAAAAACAACGCACTCCCTGATTGCCAGGGAGGGGGCATGTTGTCTTTCCCCTCGCTCTCCTGGATCCATGCAATAATTAGCCAAAGTAAAATGAATATTAGCTCATGCTTAATTGCCTTTACAGCGTGCTCACCGGCACTGACCCAGTAGTGCTAAACCAATTATTTTTTGAACTTTATGGCTTTAAATAATCCTTTGCTCTAAAATTCCCTGTACCCCTCAGCTACTTAACCACAGGCCCCTCTGCCCTAAATCCTTTTCTTATACTTTGTAGCTTTTTAAGCAAGGCCCCTCTTTAAGAAGACATAATCCCTTCTCTGTAGAAAACATGAAAGACCTTGAACAAATCAAGATTTCTCCATGGAGAATTCAGCTAATCCTGTGCTTAGCTCCTAACAAGGAAATCCATCTCTCCACCAAGCACGCCATTACCCGGACTAATGCCTGACTTGAATAACAAGCAAATTATTGTGCTTTTAATTGTACCCTGCTCGGTCACAAAGCACATCTGAGAGAGGAATGTGCCGAGCTTCTGCAGGAGAAACAGGTCATGCTTCTAATCCTCCTTTTCTGTCGCCTTCCCCTCCCCCATTCCAATCCTTTCTCTCTCCAGCAGCGGTGGGGGCGGGGGGAAGACAGCTAAATTATATTTAAAATGCAAGAGTCTAAAAGACGAAAAAAGGTGGTAAATACTGATTTGGGAGAGGATGAATTATCCAGAGTCTCTGCAGTGTGGCTCATTTGAAGACAATCAATTGGTGTTATCATAACCCGATTACCGAGGGCACTCTTTGTTACCCTAAACCGGGCTTCCTCAGCCCTATTGACGTTTCGGGTTGGATAATTCTGGTGGGCGGCTGCCGTGTGCATTGTAGGATTTTTAGCAGCCTCTGGGTTCTGACAATCCGAGATGTCCTGAGCCATTACCAAATATCTCCTGGGGGCAAAATTGCCCCGGGTTGAGAACCACCAACCCGAAGCTTTCCATACTGGGATTTATTTGTGCTCTCCCGCCTCTCCTTCCAGGACACAAACCTCAAGAAGGTCATGGTTCCCAGGGTAAAATGGGGGAACAACTTCGATATTTATATAGGGTAGAAAGAGTGGGCAGGAAGAAGGAACAGGCTCATGTGTTGCCAGGGGTCAGACAGTGGGAACAGCCCTTCACACCAAGATCAGAAAAAGTCTGATTGTTGTTCTGGCTTCCATTCTGCCGTGGCGGTACCCCTGGGGAGCAAGCTTTGAATGCCTTCAGCTTGTTCAGTTTGGAGCTGGGCTTGCTGTGGGGGAGATAGATGAGGGGTGATGGAGAAGGGGCAGAGAGGAAAGAACCTGTCGTCCGAAGGTGCTGATGCTCTCTGCCCTTGGTACTTGGGACACAAGAGAAGGACCCAGATTCAGGGGTACCCATTGTGGAAGTGGTGACAATCCCCTTTTGGACTTGGAAATCCAGACCAAAGAGAACTACCTGGAAGAGAAACATAATGCAAGCATTGAGTTGCATTTTCATTACAGCCACTGAGGCAAAAATTTCCTCGCTCTGGAGATGCAAAGAGTCCTTCCTATTTTTAGTAAACTCCAAAGCAGCATTATCGCTTGTCCCTACCGGCCAGAAGCAAAAGCTGGGAAAGGATTGCCCTGCAGTGAGCCCCAGTCTCCAGTAGATGGCGGTGTACATCTTCCTCAGAAGCCCGGCCGGGCGGTCGCTCGCCAACACTCCTTGGCCTGAGCAAGAAAAGTGCCACGGTCTTTGGGAGTCAATCTTCTCTCATTGTTGGCACAAACAGCCCCAAACAATTGTACTGACCACACAGCTCCAAGCCACATTCCAGGGCGCTGCCGTCTGCTCGGGAGTGAATGCTGGGAAAATGAACCAAGCTGCTAATTTGCTTGATTGGGGGCGGGGGGAATAAGATCTTCAGTAACAATGGGTGTAATTTATTTTTCCAATAAGAATAGGGGCAATGCCATTTCATACCCCCATTCCCGACTGCTACCGTAAATGAAAGCAATCACCTAATTAGTCCTGAATTACTAACTGGCCGGGTAAAGGATCTGCTAAAAATCAAGCTTGAAGTGAGGAATCTGGAAAAAGATGTGATTTCCTTGAGAGGATGGGGGGAGGGTAGGGGGCTGGGGGTTGAAGGCCTAAAGTCCACTGTGGGGCCCCAGGGCCCTGCAGTCTGGGGATTGTGCTGGGCTCTGACCCTGGGAGAAACAAGGCTCAGTGATTTCTCCAGGCCATTCATTTTGTGCAGGGGAATGACTTCCTAAACCGTGGAAAAAGAATCCGTTGGAGAAGACGTATCTGTGCATTCCTTTTAAAATGTTACAGATGTAGATGAATTGGCTTGGGAAAGAGAACACAGCCCCGTGGGGCCTGGCCACCCCATTGATGGGGCTGGACAGGCGGACCCCACAGGGAGGTTCTCGAATGCCCTATTCCCTGACACACAATGAGGGAAATGACAGGGAAATCTGAAACCAGGTTTGGAGTTAAGAAATACCCCCAAAGGAAGAACATTACCACCTACAGGCCTACTTTCAGATTTTGGGTTTAACGTGTGTCTTCATTAAGCGCCTGTTCCCCAACCCAAACCACTGTATGAGGCACTCCCTGCGGGAAAAGCAAAATAGGAGAGTAGGTAAGTGCCGAAATCTTGGACTTGAAGGCTCCACGAATGGAAGTTACTAATTTACTTGTTCGGAGATGACTTCTTGTTTTTTCGTTAGATATGGCTTTAATTGAAATACTTGACTAATGCGATTTATCACAACTGTAAACTGTCAGTTTCCACAGCTGTTGCTTTTTTAGAGCAATCTGGCAAATGTGTGTGGGTAAAAACACAGACTTGGAAGGTTGAGGAAGAGCCGGCTGAGGCTTGCTTTCTCCCCCAATTTAGCTGGCCCACAGGCCCCTCACCCCCTTCGAAAACATATGCTCCTCTTCCTTAGAGACACCCACTTTGATTCTCGAGTGCATCTGTTGTTCTTGGCTGCTAAACAGCCATTCTCTCTCTCCTGGGAGAGGCACCTCATTCTCTTTTGGGGGAGCTACCCATATCTCAGTTAACGGGGCTTAAAGGAAGTTGACCCCACTCTCCTCTGCTGCTGTGGGGTGGGCATGCAACCCAGCTGTGGCCAGAAGGCTTCTGTTTCACCTCTCTTGGCCACAGTGGTCGGCTCTTAGGGGTATCAGAATTAAGCAAAACCGGAGCCCTATTAAGTCGTGAACTTCAGATAAACAATTACAATTTTTTTTTTTTTTAGTGTAAGTACGTCTCACATATTGTGTGGAACATAGGCTGAAAAAGAAAAAATGTTAATCTGAATTTCAACTTCAAGGAGGCATCCTGTGTTTTATCTGGCCAACCCTGTTGGTTCTAAGGAGAATGTTTGACCAAAGCAGGATGGAGAAGAATCAGCCTGGGACTGTTACTGGAGTGTTGCAGAAAAAATTAAGCAAAACAAAACTGTTGGTGGTTAGTAGGCTGGTAGAGTATAGGCTGGCAGGGGCCGGTGGCCGTCTTTGCTGCCGTGTGGGGACAGCTGTATGAATGGACGCCAACACCACGGAGCACACCTGTTTCATTGCAACGGGTGGATCCAGCTGTTCCCGAAGCTGGCCCTGTGTTTGGTGGAAGTCAGGGTGCTGATGGCCAGGCCGGATTGTGATTTTCTACCCCTTGAGCCAGGAGGTAGAGACAGCAGTGCTGGCAGGAGCCCACGGGGCATGGCTTCTATTCAGTTGTGGGAGTGGTAAATGGATATTGCACAGCAAGAATAACTGATGTCTCCTGCACACTCACACGGTTTCCTAATTGTTTTGTTGCATATGAGCTCTTTGTCCTCCTGCGTTAGCTCTTCAAGACATCATGGCTGGGTACAGGGCCTGATACAGTTGGATTTAGAATCGGGAACTTGAATTTCAAATTTGCCTCTGCTTGGTTTTGAGTGGTTTTAGGGTCATTGCAACTCTACAAATCTGAGTTTCTTGCTCTGAAAACTAAAGACAGAGCTTACCTTCATTCATTCAGGCTGCTATATCAGAATACCAGAGACTAGGAGGCTTATAAACAACAGCGATTTATTTCTCACCATTCTGGAGGCTAGAAGTCCAAGATCAAGTTGCCAGCAGATGGGGTGTCTGGTGAGGTCCCGCTTCCTGGTTCATGGGTGGCCTTTTTGCTGTGTTCTCCCAGGCTGAAGGGCATGTGAAGGAAGGGCCACTAATAGCATTCACAAATGCTCCAGCCTCATGTCCTCATGGCACTTCTCAGAGGTCCCACCTCCAAATCCCATCACCTTGCGAGTTCGGATTCCATATAGGAACTGAGGAGTGGGTGCTGGGGGACACAAACATCCAGTCTACAGCAGAAGTAATTTTCCCATAGACTGGGGCGAGGGTTCCATGAGCTCAAGTACACAAGCACCTGTCATGGGGCCTGGTGAGGAGTAGGTGCCCTGGAGTGGGCTCCCCTCTTCTCTTTCCCTTTCTAAGAGCGAGAACATTCTTCTCTCCTACGTAACTTACAAAGAACGATAATCAAGGCCTGCAGACAAGCATTGTCAGCACTGTAGCTGTTCCCATTATCCCCGCACATCAGGTGATTGTATACACTTGGTGGTTTGCAGGCATTTTCCACTTCTCACTTCCTGTTGGGGCACAAAGTCTCCCCTCCCTTTATTTTGGTTTTCGGTTTATTGTACTTTCAGGACAAGGGCTTTGCTTTGTGTTAGATATAAAAGTTAAGTGGGGCGCCTGGGTGGCTCAGTTGATTGAGCATCTGAAATCAACCTGAGTTGATTTCAGCTCAGGTCATGATCTCAGGGTCATGAGATTGAGCCCTGTGTCAGGTTCCATGCTTAGAATGGAGTCTGCTTGAGATTCTACCGCTCCCCCCAGCCTCGCTTCTGTGCATGCACAGGTGCTGTCTCCCTAAAATAAAAATCTTTTAAAAAGGTGAAGCATTTGAAACTTGGTTGCTATCTTCCCTTTACCTCAGTGGCATTTACCCGATTTTAATTATTTAGATCTTTTTTTTTTTTTAAAGATTTTATTTATTTATTTTTTAGAGAGCGAGCGAGAGAGAAACAGCATGAGAGGGGAGAGGGTCAGAGGGAGAAGCGGGCTCCCCGCTGAGCCGGGAGCCCGATGTGGGACTCGATCCCAGGACCCTGGGATCATGACCTGAGCCGAAGGCAGACGCTTAACCATCTGAGCCACCCAGGCGCCCTAATTATTTAGATCTTTAAGGTTAACTGTCTTCTGTTAGGGTTGGTCTATTTAACTGAAATGAAAAGAGTAAGGGTCGCTGGACGTTTTGATAATGACAACACTGTAGTCGACTTGGAATTTTCTGGAACTTAAAGGTGTAGCTTTGGGACATCTCAGGGAAGAGGATAGATTTGGAATTTGCTTTTAGAGTTGGAGGAATCCTTGAGATCACCTTTTTTCATTTTACAGGCTGTCTGATGGGTAAACTGAGGAGATTCCAGAAACTCCCAGGGTTGGGGGAGGGATCTTGCCCCAGTGAGCTGGCAACTGGACTGGAATCCAGGCATCCTGACTCACAGGTCCTGACTGCCAGAGAGGCGTGGTCAGCCTGCCGGCGCACACATCCTTGGGAGGATGCTTGCAAGAGGTTTCTGTTGGTTAGGTTGCTTTGTTTTGAAACTCAGGTCTGTTAAATCCAGATGGGGATGTGTCTCCAGTGAGGAGGAAGGTCTTGGAAGGGGCCGAAGGTCCTTTGGGGGTCTCCAGGAAGATGCAGCAGGAGTGTGGAGATGGAAGAGATGAACTTGGGACAGATGATCACAAGGGATATTTGTCTCCTCCTGGCTGTGAAATAACAGAGCTACAGATCCTCGTGGAATTATGAGCTAAGACACGGTCACATTTTAGATGGCTTCAGATGGCATTGTTATATCCCACAGTCTATTTGGTAGTCCCTTCTCTCCCGTGCCACCCCTCCTCCCCATTGTTTTATCTTGATAGAAGGATTCATCGGTCGAAGAGATCTCCTTTCCCTCCCTCGCCTCCCTACCTCTTCCTTTGTTTGGCTCAGAACGGGAAGGGGAGAACCAGCACTCTCCAGTGAAAGCACACCGGCCCCTCAAGGTCAGTGCTAAATCTCATTTTTAGCTGTGGGTTTGGACAAGTTTCTTAACCTGAGCCTCAGTTTTCTCATCTGTAAGATGGACAGAATCCTGTCTTGTAAATGAGATGAAGTCCATAAATTCAGGAGGTTAAATGTATTTTCTGGTATATGATAGTTGGTCAGTAAATAGTAATTTCATTGTCTTCATGGTCTCAGGAAGGCTAGAGAGAGGGGGTAGCGTGAGAATTGCTAATGTGGAAGGATGTGTAGACGCAAACGATAGTGTCGGCTGCCGTTAGAACAATTGCTACATGTTAGAGACACTCGCCTGAAAGCCTTAGGTTTAATTTATTGAATCCTCACAGCAGCCCTCCGAAGTAGGCATTATCTTCTTTTTTGCAGGTGGGAATACCAAGGCGCAGGAAGGTTAAGCGATTTGCCCAGAGCCACGCAGCTTGTGGTGCAGAAGTCGTATTCAAACCTTAGAGGCTCTTGCCCCCGGGAGAGCAGATGAGGGGTCAGAAAGCAAGGAAAGCAGGGTCGCCGGGAAGAAGGGTGTGTGTCTGGTCTTTGGACGGAGTTTTTACTTCAGTCTGCTTTGAATCTGTTAAGCGAGGTGGGGTCAGCTACAGGTGCTGCTTTTAGAGGCAAGAGGAGGACCCCCTCCAGCCACCCCTTGAAACACAGACTTGTAGCCTCGTTTTGAAGCTTTTGAGATCAATCTCTCCTTACTGTTTTCCCAAAGCCTTCCTTCTATGCATTTAGTGCTTAAATGGCAAGACCCCTCTCCTTCCAGCCAGTTGGAGAACGTATTTCTTTAAATCCTCACTTGGGGTCAGTGGAAGGCCAGTATCACAAATTCAGTGGAAGGGAGGAGCTTCCTCAGGCCAGCTTACACCGTGATACCGGTAAACAAAGGACAGACCTTCTTCCTTGTGTAACCGAAGGATCCTTCGCTAGCCTCAGATGTAGGTCAGATTGTGCTCAGCATTCCAGCCTCGTTGGTGAGGTCGCTTCATCTTGCCCCAAATCGGTTGGAGTTGAGTTTGCCTGTAGGCATGGGTCTAGGAGTTGACTTGGTCCAGTTGGGTGGGTCCTGACCCCATACCCTAGGTAGAGAGAGTGAAGTGCAGGGATCTCTTGGGGCCCCCAGCAGTCCCAGGATCTTTGTGCCTGATGTTCTTTTCCTTCTATGAAATGTTACTCTTGTCCAACCTGGACAGCTCTGTCTTGTCCGTGATGCCTATACAGTCCAGGTTCTGGGTCAGGCCTCAGGGACCTCAGGGTTGCAGCTTTCTTTGGCTGATACTTAACCATGGGGGCAGAGTTTAGAGAACCATTGTGCCAGAACCAGCCCTTTCCTCAAATCTTCTGGCCCTGGAGTGCAGCTTGGGTCTGATCCTGGCTTTACTGTCTTCATGGTGAGCCTCTTTGAGGACTTCTATGCTCTTTCCAGCTGGATACCTGGAGTTTTCAGTCAAATTACATGTCAGAAGCAAACAAGTCAGGGCATTCATTCTTTCCGCTAAGAAAACCCTTTGGTCCCTACGGTAGACACCAGTGTTGCTCACATGTGAGAATATAATCAACAGGAAGGATTCTCCTCCTTTGACATATTGATGTCAGGCTTGGTCTTGTGACTTGCTTTGGTCAATGAAATGTGTGTGAATGTGCGACGTCCACCACTTTTAAGAGCCTGTGTGAAGTTCTGCATGCTTGCTTTTCCTTTGCCTTCTTGATGATGGAAGCTCATGTCAGACTGTGTTTCTGTCAGGCTGGGCCTGAATGAGAACAAACAGAGCCATCTTGCTGACCCAAGATGTCAATGTCACATGGAACAAAAATAACCTTTGGGGTTTTTTTTAAACCACGGGGAAATTCTGGTTACTTGTTATTGCAGCCTAGCTTTGCCGGTTCTGACTGTAGTTGTATGGAGCGCTAGTCTCCCAGTTCTTACCGTATCCTAATGCATAATGCATACTTATTTCGTACGTTTGTAGTATTAGAAGGGCTAGTCAAGCATTCAGAAAAAAGGCTTATCTGAAGGCAACTCTGGGTCTACCTAGAAGCTACTGTTCTTAAACGATTTAGATATACTTTACCAGCCTCCCACTCCTTGTGACCATGTGAGAAACGATGTAATGTAAGGACTTGAGTAGACGATAGCTGGGCTAAATCTTCAAGTTGACCGAGGGCCTTAATAGGCTTACTGCAACGATAGTCTTTTATTAAGATCAATGTATTCATCAAACGACTCCTGAAAGGTAATTATCACTGTGTTGTATGGACTTATTCCTACTGCCTTTTCCTGGAAGTAGAGCACTGTCCCCTTTGTGAACTAATTGAATCTGTTCAGCAATAAAGAACTTTAGATCTCATTTTATGCTCCTACCCATTTTATAGAAAAGATTCGGAGCTGGGGATTGGCCAACTCCGGTCTGTGGGCCAAATCTGGCTCACCGCCTGTTTTTTTTTCAAATTGTGCTTATTCAGACTCAGCCACACCATTCACGCCATATTGTCAATGACTGCTTTTGTGCTCTGATGGCAAAATTGAGTATTGGTAACAGGCTGCGTGGTCCACAAAGCCCCAACTATTATTATCTGGTCCGTTATGAAAATGTTTGACTCCTGTTGGAGAGCAAAGAGGGATAAATAACTTGCCTAAGGTCACGGAAAAGCTTCTAAGTGGCAATGCATTGTGTTCTAATCTTCCATTTGTGGGGAGTGGTTTGTTCATTTTGTCCACCATCACCTGCCTTATTTCAAGTATCCTAAAGGAGAGGGAGGCAGCTTCCCCCACCAGATCCCAGTGGAGAAGCAGACTTTCAGTAAAGCTTCCCCATAAAAATACAAGTGAGCTGCAGTATTGTCAAGGCATGGGCAAGCTGAAACTCCAGGGAATGTGGGGGAAATGTAAATAAAGAACATATATCACATCCCCAAGGTATCTTAGCTGCAAGTGATAACCGTTGAGTCTACAACACAGGTTGACATGGTTTTGTGTTTTTTTTTTGAATTGTAGGGTTTTAGTTTTCTTTTACTCTGGGGTGCAATTAGCCCAATGTCATGAAAAAAAAAAAAATCCAACTCTTCTGTAGAACTCACCCAAACCCCATTTCTCAAGAAGCTCAAGGTCATCGCAAAATTAGAGGTTTTAAGCTTTCCGAATACCTACAATGAAACCTCATGTATTTACACTTGAAGGCTAAGACATCAAACCTCCAAAAGTACCCTGGGTTTTGAAAGTGACATGCGTGTCCCTGATCTGCTGGAATTTCTTTCCAGAAGCATATTGGGGGACTTAATTCTGGTATATTTTCTAGGTTCTTGCACAGCCAGAGATTGCTTTATTTCATTGCATAAATAACAAAGATCTTCTGTACATTCCTTTATTTCCCCCCTCTGAGCAACTGGAATTGCGGCAGATCCGAGCTTTGTGCTCATCTATTTGAAATAAATGTGTACCGAAGATGTGGGAATAATAAGGACTAACTTTTATGGACCGCTCTCATTAAAACTCACCTTCAAAAAAACACTCCCGCTCCTTATAATCAAATGACACCTCATAACCACCTAACCATTTTTAATATTCTCCAGACTCCACTGAACGAGGCTGAAGCTCAGACAGTGTCTAGCTAGTCAGGAGAAAGTGTCTACCATCCTATTTAAAAGCAGTTATTGGGATAGGTTTTTTACAGGCAGTGGGCTAGGACAATTCAGAAACAATTGCTTACGTGATAGTTGGAGGATTTGTCCCTGTCAAACAGTTAATATTGCTTTAATACATGAAGTAGGCTGTATAAGACGGCAATAATGAAAAATGTCAGGAAACACAATATCAATTGTTATTCAACATCCACATTAAAGATTACTTTTTTGTCAGTAGCTTTCAGAAAATGTATTTTCCATCAGATCTGATTGCGTTCGTCTTTGAAGTGCTCCATCCTCCCGGTAGATTTAATGTGACATCTAGGCACTTTTTAGTCCCCGGGCCTCTGAGGCGATTCAGAGAGGCACAACAAGCCATCACAGGTTTATCCTCAAAGGCCGACACTGTCTGTCTGATTTATTGTAACTTTAAGAATCATCTCCAGCAAAGCATGAGCCTTGCTACCCATCCACAGCGTCAGACTTTTATCAATTCATTTGTATGCAGCCGGGTACCTCTTGGAACCAAGAGCCCTATAGCCACTCATGGAAAATGCATTACCTGCGACTAATCCTTTTTATCTTTAAAGTCTGTATTTTTTATGTATAAGTCATTTTGGGTTATCATAAAATATACATAATTCTCCCTCCCCTCCCCCCTCCCCCCCAAAAAGACAAAATGGGAAGGGAATATATAATAAGTTATAAGCGTGTGGTGATCTTATCAGCAATGATTCTAAATAAACAGCTCTCTTTATGTAAACACCAAGGGATATAAAGCTGTGATTACTTTCAATGGGAAATAGGAATGCTTCCATTTTTTTTTTTCCCCCTTTTAGGTTTCAAAGTGAAACAGTGAGATTCATCATTGAAAACACGCTTGTGCGTGCTGCTGTCTTCCAGTGTGTTTGTTGGGGGTGGAGGTGTTGGAGTGAATGGGGGCGGAGGCTAATGGCTGTGTGTTCCATTTCACGGGTTTCCCAAATTGCTTTACTCCACAAACATTTTCTAAGCCATTTGTGAATGGCCTTAATTAAGAGGACTGGAAATGTGTCTCTTGGAAAGATCAAAGTAAATCTCCTTCACTAGCCCCAACCTAGTGTGAGGTTCCAGTGTCGGAACTTCAGTGGGTAGTGAGGCCCCTGGTCCCTAGTGTTACACCTGCTATTTGCTGTCTTGCGGCGTTCTGTCGTTGTTTCGGATAATTGAACTCTGCTCCGGTCTGAATCTTCACAAGCATAGGAAACTTTATTCTACTTTAAACAAAATACAAGTGCCCAGAGTTCACGGTCTGGACTAGGTCGACAAACTGTGGCCCGTGGGTCAGATCCTGCTGTGGCCTGTTTTTGTCAATAAAGATTTATTGGAACCACAGCCACGTTCATTTGTTGAGGAATTCACTGTGGCTGCTTTCACACTGCACTGGCAGAGTTAATGGTTCTGACAGACTGTATGGCCCGTAAAGCCCCAAATAGTAACTATTACGACATTGAGTGAAAAATTTGTTGATCCTTGCCTTGGACCCATACCTGCAATTTTAAATTAACTTAGTAGGGCGCCTGGGTGGCTCAGTTGGTTAAGCGACCGCCTTCGGCTCAGGTCATGATCCTGGAGTCCTGGGATCGAGTCCCGCATCGGGCTTCCTGCTCAGCGGGGAGTCTGCTTCTCCCTCTGATCCTCCCCCATCTCATGCTCTCTCTCTCTGTCTCATTCTCTCTCTCAAATAAATAAATAAAATCTTTAAAAAAAAATAAATAAATTAACTTAGTAAATAAGTTAGTTAAGTCAATCTAAGATTTATGTGGCCTGCGAGGGAAAAGTCCTTTTTTGGGTATAAACAATCTTGAAGGATATACTACAAACTCGTGACAAAAACTGGTGCATGGGGAGTGAGACTATGGATGAAAGTTGAAAGGGGTGTTTTATCCTTTTATACTTAAAATTTTTATGAAACACTATTTTCAGAATCTGCCTGATCTTGCGGGGGTGTAATCTCTCTCTGGGCTATACCCTGTTTCAATCTTCTACAAAGGGACCATAGATTCCAGGACATTAAAAGATTGTACCCAGTCACAGGGTATTTACTATCTTTTTATTTTTCATAAATTCAGTGTCTGGGCATATTCAGATATTACATGCATTGCCTTCAGTCCTCAGCCAAAGGTGGCTTGTTTGTTTGTTTGTTTTTTATTAGAGAGCGGAGGGGGGAGGCAGAGAGACAGAGAGAAACTCAAGCAGACTCGGTGCTGAGCTTGATTTGGGGTTCGATCTCAAGACCCTGAGATCATGACCTGAGCTGAAACCAAGAGTCAGACGCTCAACCGACTGAGCCACCCAGGCGCCCCAGTGGGGTTTCTTTGTGTTAAACAGTTGTGGGCCCCCAAGCTGACAGGATTTAAAGAACAGAGAGGCAGACCAAGGGATGTGCGCCCACAAGCCACAGCCAAGCTCTGTGGGGTTTTCAGGGAAATTGTTAAAAATGGGTAGGTGGTCTGTGGGACAGGAATTGTAGGCACACCTCTCTCCACTTTCAGGACTCTGGCGGACCCACTGCGTTTTTTCCCTCAAATAGAAACAGAAAACAAGGGTGCATGATTTTTAGATGAGGAATTTTTTAACTGGAAGATTTGCGGTTACTACATGCTTCCCTCCATAATTTCCACATGCAGCTTATCTTTTGGGAAAGGATCTCCAGAATCCTGTTGAACTTGCTTAAAAACAATGGGCTGAGTCTATTAGTGTCTGTTTTCCACAAGAAAGACAAAAAAAAAAATCACTTCGAAGTAATGTCAGAAGATGTTAAGATTTTATGAGGGTTTTCCATAACCCTCCCATGCATCCCTTTGGCAATGAAAAAAAAATCAGATTTATTCTCATAGTTGTTGCTGACATATGAGCAATTGTAAACTCCTGTTTACGTACAACGTCTGAGTTCCTCCGTGTGATGTAGCAGCTCACCTTTTGGCCCTCATCTTTGCTGTTCCTCTCTCCCTAGTGGCACCATGCTCTCTGATATTTCTTAACCTTGGCCTTTCTGTCCAGGGAAGGCGCCCCCGCCCTGCCCCCAGGCCTTGTTTATCTGGAAACTCCAGCTCATCTTTCATGACCCATCCTTACCCCCAGCCTCACTGCAGTTGCCCACAGCACTTGGATACAGTCTGTTGTTTTTTTCCAAATCTTGTTGCCACTTTATTTACATGAGATCCTTGAGGGTGGGGACTGAGGCTTAACTGGCCTTTGTATCTTCAGTACTTTGGGCAGTGATTTGCTTCAGTAGGTGCTCAGTAAATGCTTGTTGAAAAAAAATACAGGGCTGTAATTTTAAAGCAGAAAGAAACCTTTGAGAACATCAGTCTAAGCTCTTTATTTTGTAGATGGAGTCTGTGGTATAAAGAAACTAGGAATTGTTTAAATGACGTATTTCCTTTGGATCCCTGTAGGGCTTCAGCCAGTGCGTCACACTGTCTTTAGGGCTGGTGGGGTTGGCTTATGCAGAGCTGACTACATGAGATGTGAAGAGGAAGGGAAAGCTCTAGAAAGGTTATTATTTGCCTTCACACCTTCTACTCAAGGGAGGGAAAAGCTAAAACAAAACCAGAAACAAAGGACAACAGCTTTCTGTTGTTTAGGATTGTATGACTTTTGCGGAGGTTTTAAACTATTCTCATCTGGGAGACTTCTTGGGCAGTCTATAGTATTTCACATGGAGTAAATGTGTTACTCCAGTGTTTGTGCCTGCATGGATGTGTGCCATTATTTATCTGAAAAAAGGCAATCAGACTCTCCAGCAAATTTCTGAAGAGCAGATTTTATTTCCTTTGCTCTGGATCTTAAATGCTACACTTGTTACATCTGAGTGCTAATTACTAGAGATTAATTAGTCAGCATGAAAGTACTTCTGCAGCAGACCCCCAATTACTCAACTATACTTGATATGTGCTACCTGCGGGCTCTCTGCAGTGATCCCAGGAGGTGACACTTTTTGGAGGCCACAGGCAAGCCTTTTGACGATTCTCTAGTCACGTTCTCAGAAGAACAGCTGTCAAAGGCGTCTGTCCTGAAAATAATTAAATGAAAAACATAGCTAACTCCAAAAATGGAGGTAGTCTGGCTAATCATCCCAAGGGGCCAGGCTATTTCCTAGTGATTAAAGGTGAGTAATGGGAGGGGATTCTCTTGGGTCTATTTCTGCCTCTGTTAGAGCCCTGTGCCCTGAACCTGGGTGATCCCATCCACTCCGCTTCTTCTGCTTCTATCCAGGCCCATGAGAATATACCTTCAGTAGGGATATAGTGATAATAATTTAATCAATTATTATTTAAGGGCAGAAAGATACTTGGATGAAAGGCGTGAAGATAAAAGCCCAGTCCAGCCGTATTATCACTTCCCTATGCTCTTTCTTCTATTAGGGACGTGGGAATACAGGTGAAGTGTGCTTTGGTGCATTTTGTAAGAGAGAGAAAAAATAAGCAGGGAAATGATATTTTCAAACCAAGTGCCCATTTTTCTTTGTAACTCATGCACACTATATTGGCTGGCGTCCGTGTCTCATTTATCTCTCTCTATTGGGTTGTCCTCTGTGTCTAATTTTCCCTTATTAATGAATCTCCCCTTTTGTCCTGCACAAATCTAGGAGGGTGACATTTATACAAGGCAATCATTTCCGTGCATTACCAAAAAGATTATTTATTGGTGGTTAGCCAGTGAAAGTAAGCACATCCGTCACCCACATCTGACCCAGAATGGGCACCTGTTTTCTCAGCAGAATTATTTGCTGGGAAGTTTTTCCTGGTCTTTAGACTGGTGGTTTAGAGGAAAAGACCCACAGATCTCTGAATTTTGAAAAGAGGAGTCCTCTTGGCAAGGTGCATACCTGCTCTGATGTCCATCTTCCCAGGCAAGAGGAACTAACCCAGATCTTGTTTCAGGCATGGATGTTTTAAAAGAAAACCAACAGTGTGCCAGTGTAGGTTAAGCACGGAGGGTCCCATGGAGGCTCTTTGTCGCCAGTTCTGAAATGGCTTTGCTGGAATTAATGCCTCAAATTTGGAATAGCTTTAATACATTTATAACCTTTGGGTTACATAAGCACTTGACTGGATATGACTATCAGCATACACTCAAGTGTGTAAGAAGCATACGCTGCTTCATTTTCCTGAAGTTCGACTTAATTTTTATTACTCTGGCATGGCAGAAAGCTTGTCTCAGTCAGTTCCGAGGGTCTCATCCTCACCTTACCCCCTTTGCTCAGAATCGTGGCAAAGTCCCAGGTCGTGGTCAAGACATTTTAGGGCCCATCTTCGTCTTCCGTCAGCCATTTACACAGGTGGTTGTTTGGGGCTCTTGGTTCACTTGCTACTTCTGTGCCTCCCTGCAGCATGGACATCTTGGCAAGGCTGCCACGTGGCTCAGTCTGCCAGGACATTTGGGGATGTTCCCCCACCTTTAAGAAAAATTTATTTATTTTTGAGAGCGAGAAAGAGAGAAAGTGAGTCGGGGAAGAGGAGCAAGACTCTGCTGAGTGCAGAGCCTGATGCGGGGCTCGATCCCACAACCCTGAGATCCCATAACCTGAACTGAAATCAAGAGTTGGACGCTCAACTGACTGAGCCACCCAGGCGCCCAGGGATGTCCCCCTTTCTTTAGATTTCTGAGAAGTAGGGTGCAGGTCCTTTCTGCTCTTGGGTCCTCCAAACCCTTTTGGAGACCTGGAGGTCTCTATGGAAATCAGGAATCGGAACACTTCTCCCTAGGACCCAGATCTTCCCTTTCTGACCCGCTGTCCTCAAAGTCGGGGAAAGGATTTGGTCTTCGAATTCTATTTCTTCGTAATATTTTGACTATACCCCAGGTCTTCTCCAGTTCCCTGAAAACTCAGTTTTTTGTTTTGTTTTGTTTTGGGGAAGTGGGGCCAGGAAGAAATTTGTAAGCTCTTTCTGCTTTATATGTGTCACATCTCCTAAAGCAATAAACATTGACTGGACTCATGGGAGGGAGAGAGGGAAGAAAAAGGTAGTTAACCTCTCAAAACCATAATTCTTCCAGCTTTCAATAATAATGGACTTCAAGTGCCAGACTGTGGGATTTGTAGTCTGGCCCAAGAGTAGTGAGGTGGCATGGGAAGTTTTTGAGTGGAGTATGATGTGATAGAATCTAGAAATCAGGAAGTTGTGAGTGTGGAGCTATAGGGAATGAAAGTTTTAGAAGGTTATTATGAAAGACCAGGTGAGAGATGATAGAAGTTTGGATTCTTTTTTTTTTTTTTTTTTAAAGATTTTATTTATTTATTTGACAGAGAAAGACACAGTGAGAGAGGGAACACAAGCAGGGGGAGTGGGAGAGGGAGAAGCAGACTCCCCGCCGAGCAGGGAGCCCGATGCGGGACTCGATCCAGGGACTCCAGGATCATGACCCAAGCCGAAGGCAGTCGCTTAACCAGCTGAGCCACCCAGGCACCCTAGAAGTTTGGATTCTTAAATGCCATTGATTCCACAGTGCATCACTTTAATAGAAAATCTTAGGGTTAAAAATTAGAATAAATATATACCTCAATTAGAGGTTTTATCTGCATTTGAGAAGTAAAGGATGCATTATTGGGAAGACAATGCATCTTAAACTTCAAGACCCTTCATTTGCATGGGCTCCTTCAAGCACCCTGCTGTATCTAATTTTGTACCCATAATATTGTACACTTAAAAAAACCCTTTCCCTAGGTTGTATAAGCATCAGGACCCAATACTTGGGTCCATTCCTGGCAAAAGTGAAAAAGTCTATTTTAGAATAGAGTTTAACAGATGTGTATTAATTATCTACAAAGATGACACATGACAGTCAATGCTGTTAAGACCTCAAGGGCAGCAGCAGGAAAGTAAAGACAGACATTTCTTGGGGGACATCTATAGGATGCAGAAGAATATTGGATGTGACAGGGCCCAAGGAGCACAAGTGAAGCCGGTCATCTGAACCCCTGAGAAGGAGAAAAGTCAGAGCAGTGAGAGAGACAGAAGGCAGCGAGAGAGAAATGTGAGGTTGGGGAGCTGGTTGAGGAAAGATGATGAATTAATTTGGACATAGCAAATCATCTATTGGCATGCCTCTCAAACATATGGAAGTGTGTGATTATGGTTCTGGGGACCAGTTGAGGGTAAAGATAGGTATTTGAGCATCATTGAAGGTAATAACTGAAGCCGTGGACATGGATGAGTTCCTCGGAAAGGGATTGCAGAGAGGATGAAGAAGGCAGGAAGATCAAGGTGAGGTGCGACCACTACATTTGGATGTCGAATCTGACCATGATGTGGACAGGAGACCTCTGAGACACACACACACTCATCCAGCTGCCAAAGTGGGGTGTAGCATAGAAGGGTGGCCAGGAAGCAGGAAGCAGCTAACTGTAAAAAGGAAACAGGTATGGTAGGACAGGTGGATGCCCTGAACATTCCAAAAGGAGAGGTTGTTGAGGGGCATGGTCCGGAGCATGCTGAGGCTTAGGAATGGACAGAGGGAGAGTTGAAGAAGGAAGATTTTGGCGAGAGAGGTTTTGTTTATAGTGGGGGAGTGGCTTTGATGGTTAGATAGTGAGCTGTGATGTCAAAACATAACCAACCATGGTGTTATAATTGGAGTTTTGGTTCCACGGAGTTGAGTCTTGCTAATTCAACTATCCTAGTTGTAAGGAGGAGATGATGGGAAGTTCATGTTCTGTGTTTAATGGCTTTATAAGCTCTATAATGTCTAACCCAGTGCTAAGAAAGTAATAGATTTTCAGCCAATACCTGTTTTTCATGTTTTTAAGATAACTGATTCTGCAGTTTTTTGTTTTTTGTTTTGTTTTTTGGTAAGTGTTCATTTTATTTGGGAGGGAGAAGGAGAGAGCACGCGCATGAGCGTGCATATGAGCAGGGGGAGGGACAGAGGCAGAGGGAGAGGAAGAGGATCTCAAGCAGACCCCACACTGAGCACAGAGCCCAATGAGGGGCTCCATCTCGTGACCGCAAGATCGTGACCTGAGCTGAAACCAAGAGTCAGCTTACCCAACTGAGCCACCCAACTGAGATACCCCTGCAGTCTTTATAGACAAATCAAAAACCTATTTTTAATTACAAAAAACATGGCCAAAATGCAAATTAAAAACATAACAGATAAAATGATATGTTAATCATTATTTCTGAACATATATGAAGGAACATATGCAGGTTCCTTCAGGGTCGAGACTGCATTTTACTCACCTTTATATTCTCACTATCTCTTGTCGTGCTCAATACGTAGGTCAATATTCCATAAACATATAGTGAATGAATTATTGTATGGTGCTAGTTATAACATGAATTTTAAATGAATTAAAATAGCTGACAATTTCTTAATGAAAAGATTTCTCTAGGGTCAATAATACACGGATTTTACAGTAGAAAGAAATATCATGTGTCCTTATCCAACTTTCTTTGGCAGTTGACTATATAACTGTAAAGATGGCCTCCACATCTGTATCTTCTGGGAACACTGACCTTTCTGTAGTGGGATTCAGGGTTCTTTGTTAAACCATTATTTCTCTAAGGTTATTAGTTTCCATTCAACAAATATTCATTTATTTATCCATACTTACCCATATTTATTCATAAAAATTCATGGTTATGGCAGTGAACCAATTAGACTCGCGTTGCTATGAGAATTATCCTCTTAGAACCTGTTTCTTGTGATCTGTAAAATGGAGATAATAATTCATTGACATTAATGTGGGTGTGAGGATTATATAACTTTCATAAAGGGCTGATATTGTACCAGAAATAGTAGACATAAAGTAAATGTTTCTTTACTTTCTTCTCAGAGAGGCTCAAAGAACTCCTGGGGAAAAAAAGCAAACATCATGGTAGTAGGAGGCTGACAAATCATGTAGCTTGGACACAGAGACTCTACTGTGTAGAGGGTCAACTCAGCATCTCTCAATGTCCTCCTTGTTTGGGCTCTTGTGAGCAACATCTCCCCAAACTTTCTGCCCTTCTTTATCTTCTGGTTGACCTTTATGTTGTTTTGGACCTAAATTCTTTAACGTAAAAATGATTTTTTGGGGGGAGGTATTTTCTTTGGTCAGTTGTCTTGAGTCCTTCCTGGAATGAGATAGGGGATAAGCAGGGTTGATATTTAGTGCCCAAGTCCCCCTACATGCTGAGTATTTTGAGTATCTCGCCTGGAGATAAGCAAACATACGTAATCTTTCTATCCTTTCAATGATCAGTAGATGCTGGTAGGAGGAGGTAATATTCCCATTTTAGAGATGAAAATTGAGACACAGACAAAAAGTGGCTTGACCAAGCTCAGAGAGCCATGGTGTTGCTAGGACTAGAGCTCCAGTTCTCTCCTCTCCATGCCCTGTTCTTGCCACTGGGGCCACGCCCATGGATAGGACATTCATTAGAACTTCCCTTGAAAACATTCCTGGAATATTTAGCACTTGCCTAAGAGAATGTGTTTTTGGCCCATTTAGTCAGGAATCCCTTTATCTTTGGAGAATGTGGTTGATGACATGGAAAAGCCAGAACTCTTGATTAAGAAGAACACCTCTTTCTGGTTTTGCTGGAGAATACAGGGGTTACTGCAATTGCTATGTAATTAAAGAAAAAAAAAAAGGTTTTATCAGTCTCTGCCAGTTTATTTCCTCCCTAAAAAGACTTTACGTCCCAGAGCATGCTTTGTCTGAAAATACTTTGATTCATTTATTTTTCTACCAGCTACGTTCTGTGCCAACATTCATTCTGAGGTGCTAAATTTCAGTGTCAAGGATTAATTTGAGTTAGATGGTGAAGGCAAGTTCACTGTATCATTTTTGGAAAGGTCTGATGATTGCAATGATGTCTTCACGTGATAAATACTTTCCTATCTATATAATTTATTACGTATCTGTCAATATCTTTGATGTTATAGGTGAATGGCGACTCTGAAAATGCCAGTCTTCACAGGTTCTTTTCATGTTGATTTATTTTCAGGTTCTGAATAATATTTGCAGGATCACATTCAATTGGGATACATTTAAAGTAACTCAGTAGATTTGTCTTGATTTGACATTACCTTACAATTTAGAGATAAATGCAGATTCCACTTTGCAAGGCATATACCCAACATTTTAAAACAAGTGATTTATTTTGGTGTTTTCAGATTAACTTTGCATTAACATAAGGGGAAAATGAGTGATGAGTTGTCTATTTGCCAGTGATAACCGCAGCATATCCTGTGTATGACAGCGCAGATAAAATTGTGTAGGGATTTTTTTTTTTCCTGCTTTAATATATTAAAGAGGACAACCACCTCCTCCCAAAATAAGAGGTACTTAAGTGGATTGATGGATGTCTACCTAAAGTGTGTAAATTATCAAATACATACTGAATGTTAAAGTAAGTGTCTCACTTAGAGGCAAAGCAAGGGTTTGGGGACTGAATTTAAGTTTGTCTTTGATGTTTACTGGGAAGAACCTGGGCTTCGAGTTGAACCTCTGCTGGTCCGACTGTGCAGTGGTTCATATCTCGCATCTCTTCTGACTGATGGTTGCATCAGCTCTGATTCACCAGTATCCACGCTGTCCTGGCTCATAAATACTGTGACTGTCAACCCTGGTTATACCAACTTGGGCTAAAATCCTTGCTCGGCCGCCTAGTAGCTATGTAATCATGTGTTCCTTAAGTAACCCCTTTGACCCTTAGTTTATGCATCTGTAAAATGGGGATAATAGGACTCTTGGGAAGGTACCAATTATCCCAGTTACCTATTGTGTGTAAATGTTTACCATCTTCTCTGGCAAACAGTAGTGCCAAATAAATGTTCGCCCTCATCTTCCATATTCTCACTTTTCCTTACCTTGCCAAGAGTTACTGTTCTTTCTTGTCCCACCAATCATAGAATCAGAGGACCTTAGAAATTGGAGGGAATACTGGGACCAACATGTCCAATAGTCCTCTAGGCTTGGGGATGTAGCTCATTGATAAGTTTTGACTGTAATCCAGCCCATCATCCCTGGGTGCCTTTCCTATCTCTGTACATTTCTAATTCAAGATGCAAGCTTGTTTGGTGTATACGTTGTCCTGTATTTGTTTAGACACTCATTGTGTTGGGAATCTAGTAAGTCAATTTTCAAATCCTTGCCACCATTGGACACAAGAAAACAGAGTGAGAGATGATGGAAGGATCAAAGTAAATTCATTCCTGTTATTGGAGGAAACTTCCATGTTGATCTCCTATAGAAAGAGGGTCAATAGCATTATTTCAAATGACTGTGAACAGTTAAAAAAAAAAAAAAAATCTTCTTGGTGCACCTGGCTGGCTTAGCCAGTGGAGCATGCAACTCTTGATCTCGGGGTATGAGTTCAAGCCCCATGTTGAGTGTCGAGATTACTTAAAATCTTAAGAAAAATTATTTTTGTTCTGTAGCTAATTTTTATGATGGGGAAATTTTTTTTTCCCCCAAGTTTCAGCTGCTGGATAACATGGCAACTCCTTGGCAACACATATTGCAAGCCTTAAGTTCCTCTTTTTCCATTCTTATCTAGCCTTATGGAATAAGACTAAGTGAATGAATCTAGTGACCTTAAATCTCTTTATATATATATTTAAAAAAACCCCTGATTTATATACAAAAAAAGCACTTTGATAAAGCTTAATTTTGGCATTTGTCTTACAGTGAGTAGTGTAAAAATTTCATCATGAAATCTGAAGCCATCAGAAATAGAGTTGACTGTCGATCCAAGCCAGGATTAGATTTGTTTATGTAAATTCAAAATAGATCTGTATTTACTGTCAGGTGGTACTAACTCTGCAGGTTCAGTGAAAATGTGTGATAAATACTTGGATTTTGGTAATTTCATTTGTGTGTACACGTGCATGTTTCAGTTTTAAAATGTGTCTGCCTCGTTGAAGGCCAAATATGTCTTAGGCTTTGCTGCTTTCACGCGCATGCCTCTCTGGCGCTGGAGTTCATTCCCCTCCTCTCCTACAAAGCCTCCTCTTCACGGTCCACCTTGAGTCCCTCTTGTTCCCTAAAAACTCCTCCAAGGACTGGCCGATCCTTACCCATGGTGCACACAGCATTTACTGTCTGGGCAGCTCTCAGTGCATTGCAGTAGTTGAGATATTGTATGTCATCTTCATCCCTGGTTATGCAACTCAGTCGATATGTTTCTTATGTTCCTCAACAAAACGGGAGCTAGGAACTTTCTGAGGGAAGAAGCTCTATGGTGTCGTCTTTGTTTTCTATGCTGCCCAGCCTGGGCGTGCTCAGTACCTGTTGATTGGAGCAGAGAATTCTCTCTCTTGCAATGTGATTCATGTTTAGCGGCCTTGTTGGTGGGATTTACTCCTTTTACCTGCTTGCTTATCTCGCTTCATTTTATCCAGAGCCTCGGGGTTAGCTCTCCATGCCATCTCTGTCTTGGGTCTTCTCTAAGAGGGATGGATTGGAGCCCCAGAGCTGGAAGAAGCAGCAGCATTGTCACAAAGAGACAGGAAGTCTGTTCCTCGTCCTAATCCAGACACACATCACTGCAAACGTGGGCTGAGCAGGAAGCCAAGCTTTCAAGTAAGGCCAGTGGAGAACGGGGAGGGCGGAGGGGAAGCATCAGAAATACACCCCAAATGGACTTGGCGCCTGTCGCCTGGGGCTGCCTGGGCTGTGAATGGAAAACTCTTGTAGATTAAAGGGAGGGAACGTCGGCCACAGATGCGTTTCATACTCGCTGTCCTTTACAGAATCCCTGAGAAATGGTTGACCTTAGAGGGGGCTCTTGATGATTACACCTAAGTCTTTTCAACTTGTTGTTTCTATTTACACTTATGCTTTATGGATTCCTTCCGGGAGAAGTGTTTTTAAAGAAATACAAAAAGCCTTTCCACCCCCTGAGACACTCCAAAGGTGGCAGCGAAGGCAGATAGCTTTCATTCCTCTGTTTGTTTTTTTCCTTCCGGGATGAAATATTTCTTCTTCCCCTGAGTGTCTGGGTTTTGTGATCTGGGACACGGTCGGATAGAACAGTTTGAACTTTTAAAAATAATTATTTGGGGATATTCTGCTCTTTTCTCTGTGGGAGGACTGGGGAATCTGGAGATCCTTCTGTAGCTCTTCTTAAAAGCCTCGCTTTTTTCCCCAAAGTGCTGTTTTTTAAACTATCATAAGTCGAATTTATCATGGGGATAATGTAATAAAGACAAACATTCAACCAATAATGAAAAGCTAAGTAAACGGGTATGTTTAAGCTCTGTTATATGCAGGGGAGTACATTAAGGCAGATCTAAGAGACACTTTAATGGATTTAACATTAGCAATCAGACCTGGACTTGGTATAAATCAAACACCATCACATTTCAGTCTAATGCACACCCACTCATTCATTAGCACCATTCAACGCAGATTATAAATATTAGCCAAGAAAGCTTCAGTTCTCGAGATTCTTTCCACAGACACAGCAATAATTGAACAATAATGATGACAATTTTATTTTTATGAATCGCTATGGCTTACTTTTATTGATTTGCTCTTGGGCCTGGGAGAGCTTCCTCAGCCAGTATACAACAGGAAATGGTTATAGCATTATCAGTCTGTAAAGAGATAAATAAAATAAAGGGGGGTAGCAATGCTGGTGGGACATAGCAAGCTGCAGACATAAGCAAGAACTACTTCCCCCCGCCCCAACTTCAGAGCAACTTAAATTACCTCCTTTCTCCTTGCCTGCTTCTCATTCCCCATTCAGTGAAAGGAAAATACTTCTCGGCTGTAAATGTGCATTCACTTCGGAGCTGGATATTTTGGGGTTCTTGGTATCAGCTCAAGGGAAATGAATACGATGGGAATAAATGCGCCTGCTTAGGCATTGCGTGGAAAGGAGGGTGAAGCCTGGCGGGAATATGGCCTTCTGCTGCCCCCTTTGATGATGTGCAGCTTCTTAATAACAAAGGCAATGTAGCCTTCTGCAGTATTCCATGCATGCCTATGAAAAGGAGCTGAAACCTCCCTGCCTCTGCCTTCTCCAGAGCCCAGATGTACTGGTGTTTCCAGCCGGCTCACCCTTCTCCTTAGCTAACAGTGGTAATGAATTGCACATCCTCGGGTATCAGTAGGAAGATGACCTGGATATGGATCTGCATGTGTGTTTCCAAGGCTGCCATGATTTTTTTTCTCCTCAGAGACAGATTCCAAAGGTTTCATACTCATTTTCTCCCATCCCCAGCGACAAATTGGATTTGTACTTCTGTGTGTGCACTGAACTGGGACCTCACCAGTGACTTGGGAGTGAAGGGAACAAGAGCTCTTAGAGCTTCATCAAGCCCTCTGCTATTCCATGCCATGAGCCAGGCTGCCAGGCCCGGCCACAGTGGTGCTGTTGGGAAAGAGATCCTATCCTTCCTGGTTCCTTTCCCGATGGATTTTTCTTGCTTGGCCAAAGATGCTCAGGCCAGTTTAAATGGGGGTGTGGGCAACCTGACATCCGAGGGCTTGTGCACTTGCTGGTTCTATGAGTCCTTGGTGTCCCCATCTATCTGTCACTCAGAAGAAGAGCAGTTGCTGAGCTGCCCTCACAGTTATAGGAACAACTCAAGTACCACAGTGACATGGTGGCTGCCCAAGACTCTAGTTCATTCTTTGTTACCTTTATGATCACATCTTTAAGGCAAGCCTGCCTGGGTACTTTACTCTTTCCCTAGAAAATAAGTTCTTTGGACCTCAAAGTAAATTAAACCATGGTTACAAGTTACTGCTTACTGAATTCATAGATTTTCAAAAATGTTTTAAAGAATTCTTAGCTATCGATCCCACATGGAGCTGTCACGTAAGAACTGGGAAAGACCTCCATTCTGGCAACACTAAAAAAAAAAAAAAAAAAATCCATAAAAATTAAGGACCATTTCTTATCATCATTTGAGAAAAGGGAGGTGGAGGTGTGTTGTGGGCTTGCATTTTGATGTGGGCTCTTGTGTCTCTGAAACGGGTGGGTGGGAAAGAAAACAACGAAAGCTCTTGGTAAAACAAAAATATTGCAAGGACCACAACTTGGGTTGAGTTTAACCACACTTCTGTGGTGGTTCGTGAAGCTTTTTCATGTGCAGGGGTTAAATGAGCTTATTGGTTTCTGAAAGTATTAAAAGGGGTAATTAGAAACATGACCAGTCATGGGAGGGTGACGAGAAGGTGGTTGCTGGTACCTCCCACTGCAAGAAATAGAAATTTCTGAGGTGGAGGACGCTGCCCCTCCTCACCAAGAGTGTTTATGAAATATTAAGGGGAGCGGGTATCTATCTTTTTTTTTAATTAACAAAGTAGCTCATTAGAAGATAGGTATGCATGCCTACTATGAGCCAGGAGCTCTGCCAGGTACTGAGCAAATAACAGCAAATGAGGCAGACAAGCCCACTGCTGTCATGGAGGGCAAGATCTTTCCCAGTTCTTACATGATAGCTCTATTCTAAGGGGAGCCAGTTACACAAATGAATAAAGTAATTTCAGATAGTGAAAAGTAACAGGAAATTATGTGATAGTGATGTGGAAGAGACTCCATGGGAAGGGTAGTTTTAGAGAAGGTGAAGGCCTTATACTTCAAAGTAAGAAGTACCATTTCTCTAAGAGAGACAAGTGACAGGATCTTATTTACACTTTATAAAGATCACCGTGGCTGCTACGTGGGACATCTGCCAAGGGTTGATAAACCTTTGGAATAGATCATTATTGATTAATGGGAGACCAAAGATACTCCCATTCTTGATGCCAGTGGATCTCCAGTCACTTTGAAGTTCAAGGAAGAAGACGGACTTGGAGCACAGATGGTGTTTTCATTTCTTCTGATTGTCAGGTGTGTCTTTGGGAGAACAGGGAGGTTCTAGGAAGTGAATGACCAGATATAAAGATGTGACTTAACAGCTCAATTTAATTTTCTGCGTGGTGCTTGCAGTGATGAAATAACGGGCTCTCGGAAAGAGTGGCAAGAATGCTCTTTATGGATTTAAGCATTTGCTTTTGACCTTGGCAGGATGCAGAGGGCAATGGTGCTTGTGTGGCAGCAGAAAATGGCAAGGTCTAATGAAGAATCTAATAATTAGCATAGCACCTTGTGCCCAACAGGGATGCAGTACCCATTTGCTGGCTGGGCAAAGATGATTCTTTTTTTTTTCAAAGATCTTATTTATTTTTTTGACAGAGGGAGACACAGTGAGAGAGGGAACACAAGCAGCGGGAGTGGGAGAGGGAGAAACAGGTTTCC
>NC_138382.1:17063352-17085400 GCF_054177405.1 Leptonychotes weddellii
TTTTTTTTTTTTTTAAAGATTTTATTTATTTATTTGACAGAGAGACACAGCGAGAGAGGGAACACAAGCAAGGGGAGTGGGAGAGGGAGAAGCAGGCTCCCGGCTGAGCAGGGAGCCAGACGCGGGACTCGATCCCAGGACCCTGGGATCATGACCTGAGCCGAAGGCAGTCGCTTAACCAACTGAGCCACCCAGGCGCCCGAAACTCTTAACTATGGGAAAGAAACTGAGGGTGGCTAGAAGAGAGGTGGGTGATTGGCCTTGAGGGCACGTGGTGTGATGAACACTGGGTGTTATACGCAACTAATGAATTACTGATCTCCACATCTGAAACTAATGATGTACTATATGTGGGCTATTTGAATTTAAATAAAATAAAAAAGTTGAGATTTAGTAAAAATAATTTCTGCTTCATTGAGGATTAAGTGAACCTACTCTACATGCCCCACATTCTCCCCACCCTGCCTTTTAACGTGAGTGCATACATTGATTTATGCTAAAATGGCAGCCGTTTTACTACCATTGATTTTGTACCATCAGTGCAAATGTCAACATAGTAAAACAAGGCAGATAATGTTTTAATATTATAAAAATGTTCATGACTTCTTCAGTCCCCCTGAAAGGGTCTCAGGGACCCCTAGATGTCTGTAGAGTACACTCTGAGAACTGCTTGACTAACATTTGGATAGTCTCTATGTATTGCATGGGGTTACCCACCTCCTAGTGATGTATCATGGGAAGGAAATGGACATGACCCAACTTGCTCAGACACGCCATCATCATGCAGCACTGATGATGTAGCTAGAACATACCACTCACATGAGCAACCAAGCAACCAATTAATTCATATGTCTTTCATCTGTTTCCTCACATCTCACTGGTATTTGCTTATCAACCCAAAGTTGAGTTGTGGGAAAGATTGCTAGATGTTCCCCAAGTCCATTGTTTCTTTTTCCTAGACAGCCTCCCTTAGATGAGACAACTGGACTGAGTTCCAACAATAATAGTAGTGGAAGGGCTGTGTGTTCTTTCCAGGTTTGTCCCATTAAAATCCTCCAGGGTGCTACTCCATGCTTTTTCCCTCCCACTGGCTGGATGTGAATCAGGGTAGAGGTCAATGAGATGATAGAAGGAACTTTGGAAAGACCATGTAGAATGATTCCTGCCTTCTGAAAATGCCTCCACACTCATTCAGGACTGTTAAGTCAGCAAGAAATAAATAAGTCTCTGTTGTCTTGAACATCACCCGTTTAGATCTGTTTGTTATAGCAATTAGCCTACCTTTAACACTGGCTTGAATAATAACCTTTTAATTAGAACTCACAGTGATTCATGTCCATCAGTGATATATAAATTGAAACTGTATTAAAGGGGAACATCATCTATGACTTCTTTTCATAGAGCTAGTCTGGAAAAGGACATACCTTTCTAAACTTATAGCAGGTCCTGCTTTTATCCCCTCAACAGAGGATCTCTTTCCAAATTAATGGGTAATACAAGGTGCAATGAGGAACAAATATTGGTTCCTTAATTATTTGGGGGAATGTAGTACTGCCTTATTACTTCACATGTGTTCCAACCCTAAAGTGTGTAGCCTCTGATACCCATGGGTGTGGACAGGGAATTAAGCAGGAAATTGGAAATGTATTCCATGAAAGATACAATGAAAAAAGTAATTGAAGATAAAGTATTATAAAGAAGATGACTCAGGAGCTTGAAAACTTTCAAAAAATGGATATACTTTTTCAAGAGGAAGTCATTGAGTAGATTCCAAATTTAAAACCCTTGGGGAGTTGGTGCTTTTTCCCTAATTACTGATCCTTCCTCTTTGGTTTGTGAATATGAAGCTAATTCCCCCTAGTGTCAGTTCAATAGAGATGCAATTACAAAAATAATGGATGGGATCCAGGATGTTATTGAACTTTCTTCACTTTTTTCTTATTTGCATTCAATGCAAGTCCACATTTTAAGCAAATAACTGGGCTATTTTCATAAACATTATTGTATATTCATGGCATGTGCTACATGATCTATATCCCAGTCAGTGATGTTGCTTTGATTCTACCTATGATGATCATTTCCCATCTTGGCGGTCTGCAGTGATCAATTTTATGATCATTTCATCATTTAAAAAAATAACATCTAAATTGAGTGCCCATTACATTGATTAAAAAAAATTCTAAGTACCTTTATGCATTAATTTGATAAACATTTACTGAGCATGTACCATGTGCAGAAGATACAAAGATATGTAAGCAACTTTTTTTTTTAATTTTTTTTTTTAAGTGAGTTCCACACCTGGTGTGGAGCCCGATACCAGGGCTTGAACTCACAACCCTGAGATCAAGACCTGAGCTCAGGTCAAGAGTTGGATGCCTAACCGACTGAGCCACCCAGACACCCTTAAGCAACTCTTGTTTTTAAGGAGCTCACAGTCCAATGGGGAAGTAACATACTGTAATAGTCAGCTAGACTGAGTTATGGGACAGTAACAACTTTTCAAATAACAGTGACTTAACACAACCACTATTTATTTTGTGTTCATACTTTTTTTTTTTTTTAAGATTTTATTTATTTGACAGAGACACAGTGAGAGAGGGAACACAGCAGGGGGAGTAGGAGAGGGAGAAGCAGGCTTCCCGAGGAGCAGGGAGCCCGATGCGGGGCTCGATCCCAGGACCCTGGGATCATGACCTGAGCCGAAGGCAGACGCTTAACGACTGAGCCACCCAGGCGCCCCTTGTGTTCATACTTCTAATAAAGTCAGCAGGGGGGCTCTGTTGGACGAGGTAATCAAGAAGATGTGACCACTGGTTGATCCGTGATCTGGATCCCTGGCAAGCAGAGCCTCCTTTCTCCTTCCCCTATCCTTAGAATGTACCTTCCACCTACTATTCCCAAACTACCAGCCATTGCAAGGAATTAGCCTTGAGAGAGTAAGTTGGTGTTGAAACCACTTGGATATTGTACATGACTGAATCCAGTTAAGAACTCTCTAAACTCTGAAGATTCTGGTGCAGAGATCTACTTTGTCTTGTGGTCACCTGCGACCAGCTGCATATGCAAGTTCCCTTGTTAAGATTGCCACCGACCTGCCTCTTCTTTGATCTCTCCTTGCCCTTTGTGTACGGAAGGCCAGTTTTGGATTTCATCTGGAGAGGCGCCCAAGGATGTGAACCAATGGATTCCCAGGCTTGGGGACTTCATCTCATTGTGTGACCCTCACAGGGTCTCTGTGATGGGGGAAAGGACCCCAGTCAATTGCACACGGATTTTTAAAACTTCTGCCCCTGGTGACACATGCCATTTTTGCTCATACTTTATTGGCTGAAGCAAGTCAAAAGACTGTTCCTATAGGAGAGTGGAAAGTCCAATCTTAAAATGTGCCCTGGAAGGAAGGAGCAATGGAAAGTTTGTGGACAGCCCTATGACAACCACAGGTATAAACGGACAGTTACAATGCTAAGGGGACTAGATAGTCATAGTACCGGGAGATTGGTAAGTATTGTGATGGTTTGCTTAGGATACTGATCAACAATGAGGTGGATTGAACTTCATATTAGGGGAATGGGGCTGAGTGAGCAGCTACATGAAAGTCTCTCCCTAAACAAGCTTCCTTGAACCCCTAGACTCACTGAGGTCTTCCCTGTACCTCTTTCATTGCCTCTTCCTCTCCTCCTTAACTGCTTTTGGTTTAGTGTCTGTCTCCCCTTTCAGATTATCATCTCCACCAGGGCGGGGACAGCGTGTCTCTTTTGCACAACTTTGAGAAATGTTTGTTGGATAAAGCATGGCCTGGCGCATAGGCACACAAGGACTATTTGTCGAATGAAACATTAGAGGAGCTGAATTTCGGATAGCCAAGGTACAGTTGGCCTAAGAGAGGAGGACTGACAGTGTCACAGACTGAGGGCCGTCGTGCAAGGAGGCACAAACACATCAGGGGCAAGGCCTTTTTGAGAAGGGAAAGTGCAAAGCCTGTAGTTAGCTGGCTTCCTCTAAGAGGCATTTTTACTCATGCATAGCGTAATTGCCATTTTAAGAGAAAGCAAGCCGGTGTTCCACTTCTCAAGCGCTCTGGGGCGTCTGACCCCCCATTTTCCTCTTGTCTCTCTGCTTTGATGAGCTGAGACCACCAGCTGGGCGAGGCTTCTATACTGTGGATAAATGTCCACAAGGGGCGATATCCAGGCCACCGACCTCATTTTCACTTGTGATTCAAGCCCAAACTTTAACCTTTCTCCAGAGGAATAGATAATGCATTAACACCTCCAACCACTCAACCGGCTCCTGGGGCACGGTGGTATCTGTTGTATCCTAGGCCTGGGCCTAGCTGCCATTGGCTTGTGATCATCACTGCCCAGGAAATTATTTCAGATAGGAGGCAGGGGCTGTGTCGAGAGCAAAGAAGTGTTTCTCCTCGAAATGGAACTATTGTCTCTGGGCACGCTCGACTTAGGGATGCTGTTCATTAAATCATCTGGCAATTTGATTTGGATTCCAGAGGTGTGGAGGCCTTCCCTTATTTCCAAATATGTCCTCAGCAGCCTACCCAATGGTCACACTCTTGCTGATGACAGTCCCCTGGGCAGCTTGGCTGGGCATTAGTGGTTGCAGTTTTCTAGGGTGGGAGCTGCTGATTCTTCCTCAGATGTTTTAAATGGAGGCTTAGTGTTCCTGGGAAGAAAACTGACTGACTGGCAGATGTTCACTTAAATCAGGACTGAACTGGTCAGATGGAAGCAGATGGCAGGCCTCGTGTTGGCCCCTTGCACACCTGCCCTGGCTAGCTCACAATGACCGCTCCGAGAAATGGCGTGGGGGTGCTCCTGAATATTTCCTCTGACAAGAGGATGAAGTGATTTTTTTTTTTTTTTAAACAAATTATGGTGACCAAATTAAGTGGCTCCTTGCGTATATGTTTTCTTTATTGCTGCACCCTTGCTTTCTCAATGAGAAGAGGAGTAACAGCTCTGGACCCTTTGTTTGCCTGCCTGGGTTACAAACAGCTTATGCCTACACCGGTTGCTCCTAGTCTTATGTAGCTATTTAATTAAAATTAAGTTCACTTTCTCAGTTGTACTCATCACATTCACATGCTCAATAGCCATGTGTGGCTGACTAGTAGCTGCCATGTTGGACATTTCCATCATTCTAGAATGTTCTATCAGGCAGCACTGGCTTTGCGCATTGTTCTCCAAAATGGGATGAGGGGAACCCAAGGGTTTGTAGGACAGCCCACTGTGGTGGGAGAAGAAAATGTCAGGCCTTCTATTTATGCTGTCTAGTTGCAGGAAGTAGACTTTGAGATGGAGTTTAACGTGCAGGGAATGTATTAGGCCGTGTTCTCAGGATTAACTCCTGTAGAGGAGGTGAAGGAAGAAGGGTTTGGAGGGGACAAGAGGGAGAAGCTGGGTTATAGTTCAGTCACAGTGAACACCTCCACTGACTCACAGGGAACTCTGAAGTTGGGAAAGACTCAGAATTATCCCAGTTGTTGTGAGGGCTCTAGCCTTTTATACTCCTGTAAGTGACCAGTCATGGATGAAGGCTGCCCCTGGGTGGGGGTGTGACCTCATGCAAGGAGTCTCTATCCAGCAGCTGGGGCACCTTTCAGTCCTGAAGAGGGATTACAAGTGTCTGTGCCATTTGGTTTCCTTGTATATGTGATGAATGTTCAAAATTCATTAGTGTGGTGGTAAGTGAATATAATTTATAAACACATACATGTACATATAATGGGGCTCATGCTAAATAGAACTGACCAGGATGCACAAAAAAGCTGGGAAATCAATCAATTTAGACTCAGGATTGAAATCCAGATTTTTACTTTTGCAATTTTGAAATACTTTCTGTAAATTGGTGGCCAGCTGGTCTAATCCAGCAGTAGACTAGTTAGTTGGTTCATTCAGAATAGCATTTCTTTCCCTAATTACATGTTTATGGCTGTGGCCCGCTCCAGTTGACTAGAGGGCTGATGTCTTGCTGTTGTGTTAAGCTCAGTGATTTCACACATTTACATGGTTTATTTGAGTCTTGAAGGAATGTGAATCTGCCATCCCTGGTTTGTACAGTTGCAGAGGGGAACAGAGTGTCCCATGCTGAAAGTAGTAGAGAAAAAAGTATAGGAGGAGCAGGGAAGGAACTCAGGGCTAGGAAAGGAGAACACATTAGAATAAATGTGGAGTTGGAGTTGGCCCCTGTTTTTGTTATTTTTAATTTTTAATTTTTTAGATTATTTGGGGGGTAGGGGTAGAGGGAGAGGGAGAGAATCTCAAGCAGACTCTGTTGAATGCAGAGCCTGATGTGGGGCTCCATCTCACCACCCTGAGATTGTGACCAGAGCCCAAATCAAGAGTCGGACACTTAACTTACTGAGCCGCCCAGGCACCCCTGGCCCCGATTTTTATTTATTTGTTTGTTTGTTTATTTATTTGACAGAGACACAGAGAAGGAACACAAGTGGGGGAGAGGGAGAAGCAGGCTTCCCACTGAGCAGGGAGCCCAATGTGGGGCTCGATCCCAGGACCCTGGGATCTTGACCTGAGTCGAAGGCAGACGCTTAATGACTGAGCCAACCAGGCACCCCTGGCCCCCGTTTTTAGAAATTAATTCATATTACTCTCCTTGGTGGGTAAAGGGGCAAAGCTGAAAAAACAAAACAAAACTAACCTCCTCAAGCATTAGAGACCCAGGCCAGTTTTCTAGGAAGGAGAAGGGAACTAGTAATCATTCAGCATCTATTTCTATCATATACTAGGTCCTTGAGTGGGTAGTTTACATATATGAATGTTACCTAATTTTTTTGAGTATCCACTGAGCTAGGTAGGAGTATTAGGGGATAAAAATGATGGCCCCCCAATGACAAGGAGATGGTGGTAAGGCTTTCCAAGATTTTGATGTAGAGAAATTCATAGCCCGGGGCCATAAACTCCAGTACTTGCGGGAGGCTGGCAGGCAATATGAATGGAGGAGCCAGTTCAATGGAAGGTAATAAGGAGGGGTGTTGTCTGTGGTGAAATGGGGAGTCCATGTCCCCTCTTCATAAGCTGGCACCTGTGGCCAGGGAGAATAATTGGAATAGTGTCACTGATCTCTCAATTTTCAAGAGCTACTGGGTATGCCATTGAAAGCAGGAGGGCAGTGAAATCTGCTATTTACAGATTGGCACTCAATTAAAAAAAATGTGGGTCAAAAGAAACACGTATGGGCCACAGGTCGATCTCTGAGACTCATGCTGGCTGGGACCACCGCTCAACCTCAAGAAGGCAGAGGCTCAGGCATGAGGTGTTGGAGGGCCATTCACATTCTCCTGTCTCTCAGAGGATGCTGACCCTAGGACATCTCTCTGATACCTGGTCTGAGGCCTGAATCCCTCACTTGCAAAGTCAATGGAAGTTTGCATAGAAGCTGCTGGAGCCCATATCATGGATATTTCCTTACCACTGCTTTAGCTAGTTTCAGAAAACTAGGCTGGCTTCAGCCTTCAAATGTAGCCTGGGATGTATTTCTGTAGACTCCTTGGCCGTCATCGCTGAACATCACCTCAGACATACAAACTAATTACAGAAGGACACCATTGTTGCCCCCTGCTAGCACAATACATTGTGTCAATGGCAACTCATGGGGTGTTTGATCTTTGGCTTAGGAGGGGAGGAAAGCAAGAAGGATATAGTGAGGTAAGCACATCCACTTCTGGGTCCCAATGTATGATGGTGCTTTGTACCATTACCACCTTGTTCAGAAAGTTTTTATCCAATTTCTGTTTTCTCCATAGATAAGGACATGAAAAGATTGAGTGGTTCTCCCTGAAGCAAAAATTCACAGCCCTGGGGATGTTCCCTATAACAACACAGGTCATTACTATTGGGTAGTTAATGGATGGTTGTTATTTTGTTCTTTTGAGCAAAGGATGATGGGTGGGGACAAGATTCTGAAGTAACAGTATGGAATTTGCTCTCTTTTGGCAAGATCCTGAAGAGGAAATTCCAGAATCTTTTCCATTGCCATTGAATGATGTTGAAAAGAAGGCTTTTGTGGTAACCATTTTGTGGAGGGTTTACTCTTTAATACAAGATCTAATTACTAGTTTTGTCCGTACAATATTGGCAGTTACTTAACCATTAAACTATTTAGAGTTTCTTTTTTAATTTAAATATAATTCTTATTAACAAATCCTTTGAGCTATCTTTAGGAAGCTCACAGGAAAAGAATCCCACTTGTGTAGTTCAAGATAGTTATCTTGGACAAGGTGGACCCAAACGATGAGTTGCCCTACAGCCTGAATGAACAAAACCCCTCCACAGAATATTGCCTGAACCAGGCCTCTCCTCTTGGCCTGTGGTCACCGCATTAATTATGGAGATGTGACCATTTCCCTGTGATCTCTGACAGAGACAGACCCGTACACATCTATTCAAGTTAAGTCAGTAAATATGCCCCTTCCAATTTGCATGGGGTGAGGAGTGGGGAGCCTGGGGCTGGTATGTTCAGAGTTGGGCAAGAAAAACCTTTCTCAATAAGCTTTAAGCACATTGGTTTCTTGGAGGAAAGGAGGTAAAAATTTCAGAAGCTCTTAAAAAAACAAAACAAAACAAAACAAAACCAGAGATGGAAATGAAAGGATATTCTTTCCTATTATATGAAATTTATCGATCTAGCTATCCCACCAATACTTACTGGCTAATTGTGAGTTTTTCAAGGTGATGCCAGCATAATGCTGAATTGCACCCTGACCAACCACTTCTGTGCCCAAATTTCTTTCAGGGCCATCACCCTCCTTTCTGGCCACCCCACCCTGGCCCCAACCCCAACCCCAACCCATCTTTGTTGTGTGTCTAGGCCAGTCTTTCTCCACTGCCTTTCGTGTTCTGTGAGCTCCCCTCCAGGGTCACGTGGGTTGCCTAGAGAGGGCTCTGATATTAGCTGGCTGTGCCTTGTCAGTTCAAATCAAGTCATGGCAGCTCAAGCCCACCCTGCGGGCAAGTGCTTGACAGCTCTCCTTGTCAGCGTACTGTTGAAAGGCAGGCCTCAGCAGCGAGTGGGAACCAGTTAATTAGCAGTGACGACTACCAGGTTGGAATTTTTTGTTTAATGCTTAGTTAATTTCACAGTAATTGAATTTAGACTTGGCTTACGTAGACCGGGGTGAAAGGCTGTGTGTGGAGACCCAGCCTTCTCCAGCAGGTGAGAGAAAAAGACTATTACTCGGAGATCGGCCTGGCCTCCTCTCATGAGCTCTGTGAATATTTGGAGGCTTGGAATTTCCCACAGGAGGATTTTTAGGTGCACGCAAGGCAGCTAGAGTGCAGTAGCACCTCTGTCCCGAGAAGAAGGTGCTGGAATCGGAGGCATTTGCATTCTGTGTAAGGAGGAAGCAGCATAGCTTGAGTGAGGTCTAGGTGCTGGCCCCAGGGATAGGCTCTTCACACACATTCTCTCACTTCTTCTTGGACTGAGGGTGTCTGGGACATCTTGGCCCTGATTATGGGCGCACTATTTGCGGTGTGCAATGACAGAGTAGTGAAATTGCCACAGTTTTCAGACGACGTGGCTTCTACCTATATATAGTACAAAGGCAGCCTGCGGTATTTGCTCTTCAGAGGTTAATATGAGTCTTTTTTGAGACAACGTGTTTTGAGTTTGTGAATCTGTCCTTGGGTTTTTATAATTTGAGACTGATTTTCACTGTTAATCACTGATAAAGGGCACCATGATGAAAGAGTCCAAAGCTTCTGGTTACAGAATCACGATCCCCCAAGGGGGAGAGAACTGTCCTTATGGAAGGGACAGTGGTCGAGTTTTGGGGTGGGTTCTGTGGTAATCATCCTTGTTAGCCCTAGGTTGCCCCATCAGTAGGGTGTCCACATAATATATCAGGGACTGTCCAGGCAAATCAGGATATGCTTACTCTATGCTGATCTTCCCTGCCTTTGACCTCTGTGGAATGGATGTGAGTCTCTCTATCTTGAGTTTTAAGAATCCATGACATTTAAAAATCCAGGGGAAAAAATGGTAATGTAAGGCTAGTCTAATTAGCGATTAACTCTTATTCCTCTAATATATGAAGTTTTGCAAAAATTTTTCTGAGAAATCTTTCAATTTCTTGTGAGAGCACCCTTTCATGAATTCAATAGTTTCTCTTACCTCTTTGGGGGTATTAGTGAAAGCTTTTAAATTTTACATTTATTTTTTCTACAAACTCCCCATTTCCTTTATTTTGTTTATTTTGATCTCTTCTTCCATTTTAAAGTTTTCCCTTGATATTTGTTAATCCTTGGTGGCCTGCTCAGGATTCATAGTGTGAGACTGAAAAATGGATTAGAAGCTCTGAACGCGGGGGGAAGGGAGAACTCATTGACTTTGAGCTTCACCCAAGGGATGATGTAGGTGAATTGTTAGCTGTGGATCCTTTAATGTCCTTTTCTTCTGGTCTGTCTTCTGGGTGGTTCAGGTTGCCAAGAAAACTGTTAGGTCTGTTAGATAAGGGTCTGGTGGCTGATGTTCCTGGGGCATAATGTTAGTAGCCAGTGGAAGGATGCTGAAGGTCTCTGTAATACATGCATGGGGTATATAATCTGTATACATTGAGTGCACTACCCAGGCCCACAACTGTACTTGGCATCCCCCAGTCCAGAGACTCTGTTTTATACAGAGAATAAATTTGGAGACTTTTTGTCAGGGTTGGTGAACAGCACTGACCTCGTGGTGTAGGAAAGAAGTGGAGATCTAGGACCGAGTTGATTTTCAACCAAGTTTCACACGATCCTTTTCCTTATAACCTCCCATCCCTTCCCCTCCCAGCCCCTCCCTGATGCTCACCCTCCAGTTCCAGAAGTAGGTGGTGCTGCCAGTTCCTTAGATTTTTAAGGATTCTGTAGTGTGATTTGGGTTTTGAAAGGGAACAAAATTAGATGTGTATATTCAGTTGGCCATCTTAACCCAGAATGCTGTATCATGTCTTTTAATTCTTTTATTTCTTTGAACATATTATTATGTATATCAAACATTCAGTGTATTTTATGTTTGAAATTCCCGTATTTGAAGTCTTTCTGGGTTTGCTTGTATTGACTGATATCTCTGTTGACTCTTGTCCTTGGTAACTTTTTCTTTTGTGAGTTTCATGAACTTGATTGGGAGTTCAGGTTAATTGTAACCTAGAGGGGATTTGTTGGGGCTGGCTTGGTAGATGCTTTTGCTAGACATTTAGGGGCACTGTCCTCTTGGATCCAGCATAAGGTCTCAGTTTCAGATTCTTGTGACCCACACAAAAAGTGGGAGGGCTAGCCCGTGGTCACAAATTCCCTCTGCAGGGCAGACTTTTTTGATTAGTTAGCTCTTTTCTAATTGTTGGGGCCCTTTGGGAGTCTAGCTTCATAAGGGGGCTCCAGTTCAATTTTCTGTCTAGGGTGGGACCCAGGTGTTACCTTTTGCCCCTTAGATGTGAGGTTCTTAAAAATAAAGCGATGGCCTGAGATTGGTGTCTGCCATCTGGGCCTCCAGTAGCTGTAGGGGCTTGCTTGTCTCACTGGCTGCCCATGCTCACTTTTTCTCAGGCCTCAGAGAATTTCCTCAGCTTGCACGCGTGTTTAGATATGTACAGAAGAGTGTGTTTACACGAGCTGGTACCTGTTTTCTTTTCTGAACTTCTGCAGTGAACTGAGCAGAGAAAGTTGGCTTTATCTGATGGTTCTGTCTAGCGTTGCCAAAGCTCCCAGGCCCAGGTTCAAGGTCAGCAGTGGGCCATTTGCCTTGGTAGTCTCCTTACCCCTTCCCCAACCACTGCACCCTGCTGCAGACCAGATTTCTGCCTTGCTCAGAAACCTTCTAAGGTTCCCTGTTCCCTTTCTTGCTCCCTACTCTCCATCCTAGCTGTTATAACAGGTTTTCCTTTGCCCTTTTATTCTTGCAGTGCCCTCTCCTGAAACACATTTCTTGGCCTACTTCCAACTGCCTTGGTACCAGTCTTCCCCTAGTATTCTCACCTTCACTCTTGCTCACAAGGGATACTCCACTTGGCATTGTCTTCACTTTCCCTGTCCCATATGGTTGGTCTCTATCTCAGCTATCCTTCATGGCTTGTTTCCAGAACCACCTCCTCCTGGGAGCCTCCCCACCAAAAATGAGCTTTCTCCTGACACTTATTCTAAATTCCATGTACTTCTTTGTACTGTTTTAGAGGGATACACAGAATTTTGCACAAATGCTTTTAAGTCTAGATGCTGAGAGCTGGAAAATTTGTACAAGAGTCAGAAAAAATGTATTATCTCAAAAATACAGAAATCAGATGAGTTGAAATTAATATTAGTCTTGAGAATGTTCAGTATTTAACTTTCTCTATATTTAATGGTCACATTGTTTATTTAAAAATCTATATGCAGGTAAATGTGCAAATCTTAAGTGTAAAGCTCCCTGACTTTTATGTATATCCCTGTGTAGCCACCACTCAGATGAATATAGAAAATCTCCATCACTTCAGCAAGTTCTCACTCATATCAATAGCCTCCTCCCTCCCATCCCAAGGTAACCACTTAAATTGAAGACCACAAGATTAAACAAATCTAATCTCAGCATCTCTTTCTTTGGACTGGTGAGTTTATTCTGATTCTGTTTACTTTAATAGCAATTACTGACATGTTTGGATTTATTCTAGGATCTAGTAACTTTGTATTCTTCATTACAATAGTTTTGTCAATTTTCAAATCATTTTTCCCTTATATTTATTAATCAAAGGTAATTCATTTGCTATGTATGTGCTATTTCTACTGATGAAAAAATTCTCACATACTTGTCTTAAGCCTAGAATTAATCAATATTTCTCTTCCTTGAAAATCACAGGATCTTGGAATGCTCTAATTCCATTATCTTCCCTGCATTCTCTCATATTATTTATATGTAGTTTAATTTCACTTTAAGAAAAACTGCTTTAATTAGTCAATATTAATTTTTACCATTGTTTCTTGCTTAGTTTTTAACTCCTTTATCAATTTCTTTGCTAACTGTTGCTTCTCACATCCTGCTCCATGTGTTGAAGACCCGTTTTCTTCTTCCTCATTTACCTCCTTTCATATTTTTCTCAGGCAGGAAACATCTGTGAGTAGGAAATTCTCCTATTTTTTGAATGAAAAGGATTTTGTTCTACTTTCACTCTTGAAGGGAATTGAGACTTCTAAATTGATACTTTTCCTCAGTGCCTGGCTTGTGGGAGGTTTTTTCTGTTTTTTTGTTTTTTTTTTAAAATTCCAGTATCACTGATGGAACAGACTCCTGAGACGGCATTTGCAAAGTGATTGTTCCCAGCTCTGGCTAAAATGCATCTAAAAGCCATGCTCTCGTCCCTGGGGTGGCCTTCAAAAGAAACTGGCCCTTAGTCCTAGGGCCACGTCTTCTGACAGCTCTGCAGACCGCCATAGCCCCAACTTACTGTTCTGGGTTGAACATAGCTGTACGAAGGGTGTAGGAGAGTGGGGGTGCTGTGTCCTTTCATGCTAGCGCTGTCTGTCATGTCCTCATCAACCGTTCCCTATTGTGTTGTCCTCACATTTGCTTTTCCTGCCTTGCCCTTGAAGGCATTTGAGTTAATCTTGAGTACCACCGGGGGTGAGGTGGGGGGTAGGGGTAATACTTTCTTATACTTAGATCTACAGTCATTTTGTATATATGTTCGTTCATTCATTCCAGTATATTCCAGGCACCTACGTTGTGCAAGGCACTATATAGATGTTGGGGATCAAGCAGTGAACAAGAGGGACCCCGGTCCCTAATCTTGTACAGCTTACAGTCTGGTTGTGGGAAGCATGTAACCAACAGGTAAATAATTAAGATATATTGTATTTTAGTCAGTGGTAATTGCTAAGGAAAAATTAAGTCCAAGAAGTGGGATCGGTGGAATGGTTATAATTTTAAACAGGTAGTCAGGGGAGCCCTTCCCGATGGAGTGACACTGGAGCAGAGACCTAAGGTGGGGGATCAGCATGCACTTGCAGGGCAGGAACTTGAAGAAGGAGCCTATAAGGCAGAGTGGACGCTGAGGGCACAGGCCTGACGGGGGAACGGGAAAGCCAGTCTATGTGGCATACTGAGTCAGGGTGAAGGGTTGCACCTGAGACCAGGGAGGGGAGCCAGATCACAATGGCAGAAGCTACTAGAAGGCAAATGGAAGTAGTTTCGGTGCTTCAATATCGGAAAAAGTACTCTCATGAAATATCTGATCTATTGGGGTAAAAGTGAGTTTTATCTGAATCATCTCTCAAACTAGGAAAGTCCTTCAGTCTTGAAGGATGGCTGAAGATCACTGGTGTCCCATTTCATCTGAACCCCTCGAGTGTAGCTTTCAAAAGCATGTGGATGTTTTTAAAAACTAATAAAAAGGAACTTGAGAGAAGTGGTCTTGCTACCTCTTAGGAAGAGCAACTTGAATAAGTTTATTATAGAGCACTGTTTTATTTCATGAGGCTGTTAATATGTGGCCTTAAGTGTCCATTATATTTTTCTTTTACTCACCACGAGAGCCTATTTTGGGGGGTGTATACCAGCAACCAACATTTAATTATAATTTATACAATGCACATACAGGTCTTGGTCCATTTGGGCTGCTATAAAAGTACCATAGAGTAGGAGGCTTATAAACAACAGAAAGTTATTATTTCTCACACCTCTGGATGCTGGAAGTACAAGATCAAGGCATCAGCCAATTTGGTGTCTAGTGAGAGCTTATAGAAGTTTGTCTTTTTGTTGTGTCCTTATATGGCAGAAGGGGCAAGGAATCTCTCTGTGGTCTCTCTCTCTCTTAAAGATACTTTATTTATTTGTTTGTTTGTTTGTTTATATTTATTTAGAGCATGAGTGGGGGAAGGACAGAGGGAGAGGGAGAGAGAGAATCCCAAGCAGGCTCCCATGCCCAGCTTGGAGCCTGACATGGGGCTCGATCTTAGGACCCTGGATCATGACCTGAGCCTAAATCAAGAGTCAGATGCTCAACCTACTGAGCCACTGAGGTGCCCCTCTGTGGTCTTTTTTCTAAGGGCACTAATACCATTCATGAGGGTTTCACCTTCATGACATAATCACCTCCCAAATGTCCCACTTCCAAATACTATCATATTTGGGATTAGGATCTCAACATGTATATATTAGGGGGACACTAACATTGAGTCTATAACAGTATAATAATCTGATGAGAAGAATTTAATATATATAATCTGTTATTGTGAGTTACTTTGCCGTAGCGCACTCTACAGTTGGCTTATAGTAATTGTTCCCCTTTCCACATCAAACTTGAGATTTGAATGTGACAGACTCAGGGAATCTCAGTGATGAGAATTTGTTCTCATTGATGATTGATGATGATGTTTCATTATCTCTTATTTAACTGGCACATACTAGGTACTCCACAGAGCAATAAGTACATACAAACACACACATGCATGCTTGCACACACACACACACACACACACATTCCTTATTAGAATGGATGAGTGAGAGAATTGGTTTGAATTTCCTGTATCATTAATAAATCCCTGGATACACATAATGAAATTAAGAAGAAAAAAATATCAAGATTAAATAAACCATATGCCAGGTTGGTCAGATCAAGCTAAACAAAATACTTGTCCATTTCCCATATATATTTGTTTGGATAATTGCAGGAGATTCACTCTTGCATATTTTTTAAGGTTCTGTCTAATGCTACTGTTTTCTGAAGCTCATTATAGGAAAGAGTCAGTTGGGGTAATTCTGTTCCTTCAAAGTCTCCCCTTCCGTTGCAGAGAAGGAATGCCAGTGCATTTACTGTGTGCCCAGAGGAAAAATTGCCTTTAAGAAAATATAGGTATTGGAGAATGAACGTGGGGAGGTAGCTGTGAACCAATGTTAAGGGACCCTGGTCTACTTCTGTCTGGTTCAATTCAATTAAAATGTATTGACCACCTGCTGTGGAGTAATCAGAATTTAAGTATGAAATGTAAGATGGACTCACTCTCAAATAGTTTAAAATCTTGTTTATTAGCTAAGCTAGGTTTCATAATAAAAGAGCGGTATACAGCAATATAAAGTGAGCTAATACAATGACCATAGAGTCTTAGGTTCCATCAGAAGAGAGAAGGAAGAGGCCCGGGACTCTGAGGGGGAGGATGTGAGCAACTAGATGGGTGGATGGATGGGATTTTGGTGGTCAGAGGGGAGGGGAAGGGTCAGTCTGGGCAAGAAGAAAAGTGTACAAAAAGCCTCAGGCAGGGATGAACTTCATATATTCAGGAAACAGGAAGGAGATCAATATGGTCCGAGTGGAGTGTTCATTTAATTGAAGGAGAACAAGGAAGAGAAAGTAAGTATGACAGTAGGATACAATTTGGGGAGAGATCTGAATCAAATTGAGGAATTTGGATTTTTGTTGGAAAAGGGGGATATTTTGAGTGACTTCAGTGAAAATGATAGAGGAAGGACTTCCAAAAATTCTCTCCTCCAATTGGTGTCTAGTGAGCAATGAGAAAAGGGGGTGGTGGGGTGGGGGGGGGAAATGGCCAGAATCAACTTTTCAGAGCACTGCGAATTAACCAAACTCTGGCAGCAAACTGAGGAACAATCTGAGGCAAAATCTCAGACCAGGGACCTGGTGGCATTTTAACTTACCTTGTCCCCATTCCTCTCTCTTGAGCTCTGCCCACAATCACAGTGTACACGTGCACCTTGGAAGCCACCAGAGAGGACAGTTGGGAGTTAGAGTTCCTTCAAAGCCTCATGACTAGAGAATTGTTATTTGACTTATCTTGTGGTTCCCTGGAGCACCCCCACTCGCAAGGCTCCTTTTTTGTTCTGAGTCAGAGCCCATCCAGTAATAAGTCTTTTTTCAAGATCATTTGTCAAAAATATTTAGGGGCAATAGTTTAGCTTTGAGGCTGCCTGACGTGGGGATAACAGTTGGGGTAGAAAAAAGAATAAATGCTTAAAAGGGAAGACTGGGGAACTGAGGTATCCACTGGGGCTTTGGAAACTTCTGACATATTCTTGGGAATCCATGAGGCCAAGTGCATGTATAGGTGGTGTGCATGTTGAGGCCTCCACACACGTTAGGTAGTCAACTAAGAAGGCCCTAAGCTCTTGCGTCTGGCTCATCTAGAGGCTCTGTGTAAGCAGGACATGAAGGCTAAGGCAGAGTAGTTGATTGCCAGGCTGTGTGAAGAAGGCATGCCCATTGTATACTGAAAATGACAAAACATGATTGGAAGAAAGTAAAGAAAACCTCAATAAATGGAAAGACATCGTGTGTCACAATGAATTACTGCTTCACCCCCACTAAGACACTGTAATCAAAGAGATGGACAGGGGCCCCTGGGTGGCTCAGTCGGTTAAGCATCTGCCATGACCCCGGGGTCCTGGGATCGAGCCCCGCATCGGGCTGCCTGCTCAGCAGAGAGCCTGCTTCTCCCTCTCCCTCTGCCACTCCCCCTGCTTATGCATGCTCTGTCAGATAAATAAGATATTAAAAAAAAAAAAAAGGGTGGACAATAACAAGTGTGGGAAAAGATGTGGAGAGTTTAGGACTCCCATGCATTGCTGGTGGGACTGTAGAATGGAGCAGCCACTTTGATGACTAGTTGGGCAGTTCCTTAAATGGTTAAAAATATATACCATATGACGCAGCCGTTCCACTCTGTGGCAATACCCAAGAGAAATGAAAACCTACACCTGCACAAATATTTGTACACAAATATTCATAGTATCGTTTATAGTAACCCCAGAGTGGGTACAACCCAAGTGTCTATCAGCTGATGAATGGGTAAATAAAATGCGGTATATATCTGTACCATGGAATATTATTCAGTCATAAAAATGAATTAAGTCCGTTTACATGGTACAAGACTGATGCACCTGAAAACATGGTAAGTGAAAGAATCAAGACCTTTTAAAAAGGTCACATCTGATACGATTTTCTTTATGTGAAATGTCCAGAATAGGCAAATCCAAAGAAATACAAAGTAGATTAGTGGTTATCAGGGCCTGGGAGAGGGGTTAATAGTACTGACTATTAATTGGCATGGGGTTTCTTTACTGAGTAAAAAAAATATTCTGAAATTAGATGGCCACTGTGGTTGAGTAAATTGGTGAACATTGTAAGAACCACTGAATTTTATACTTCATAAGTTTGAATTTTATGATACATGAATCACATCTCATTAAGAGAAATCTTTGGGGCACCTGGGTGGCTCAATCATTAAGCATCTGCCTTCGGCTCAGGTCATGGTCCCAGGGTCCTGGGATCGAGCCCTGCATCAGGCTCCCTGCTCCGCCGGAAACCTGTTTCTCCCTCTCCCACTCTCCCTGCTTGTGTTCCCTCTCTCGCTGTCTCTCTCTCTGTCAAATAAAATCTTAAAAAAAAAAAAAAATCTTTGAAGGCCTTTCAACATAAAAAACATTTATTAAGAATGTACTGTACTTTCCTAAATAAATACTAAAGATGGACAGGTAAGGTCAGATCCTAAAGAGATTAGAGTCAAGAGAACCCCAGTTAGGAAAAACTTAAGGCATCCTGCCAAAAGAGCACTAGATCATGAGTCCAGGTAATTTCAGTAGTTACTTTATGGGATTTTTCTGCTCACAAGCTTCTTCTACCTAACAATGCTCAGCCATGGAATGTGTTAAGTACATTTATTTATTTATTTTTAGATTTATTTAGAGAAAGCGAGAGAAGGAGTGCCTGCATGGGGAGCGGAGGGGCAAAGGGAGAGGGAGAGAGAGAATCTCAAGCAGACTCCCCACTGAGTGCGGAACCCAGTGCAGGGCTCGATCTCATGACCCTGAGGTCATGAGCTGAGCCAAAGTCAAGAGTTGAACCCTTAACCAACTGAGCCACCCAGGTGCCCCTAAATACATTTCTATTGAAGCTTAAGTCAAAAGGCCTATATTGTAATCTCTAGGGGTATATGTGTGTGTGTGTGTGTGTGTGTTTTTGTTTAGTGTGACCCAGTGGTAAATTTCCTCTTCTGTAAGACGTTCTTTGTGGTGAGAAGCAAATTATATCCAGGTATAATATGATGTTAAAAGGCCCAATTCATTTATGAATTAATAATCCTAACAGTAACAAAATAATAAAAAGGAGACTATACATCCATAACTCCTGTCCTGGCAGATTAGCTTACATCTTAGGACTTTTTTTTTTTTTAAAGATTTTATTTATTTATTTGAGAAAGAGAGAATGAGAGAGAGCACATGAGAAGGGGGAGGGTCAGAGGGAGAAGCAGACTCCCTGCCGAGCAGGGAGCCCGATGCGGGACTCGATCCCGGGACTCCAGGATCATGACCTGAGCCGAAGGCAGTCGCTTAACCAACTGAGCCACCCAGGCGCCCTTAGGACTTTTTTATTTTTCAAATTTTTATTTTTTTAAGATTTTATTTGTCAGAGAGAGAGACTGAGAGCACAAGCAGGGGGAGTAGCAGGCAGAGAGAGAAGGAGACTCCCTGCTGAGCAAGGAGCCAGATGCAGGACTCGATCCCAGGACACTGGGATCATGACCTGAGCCAAAGGCAGACGTTTAACCGACTGAGCCACCTAGGCGTCCCAGGACTTTTTTTTTTTTAAGAGACCGAAGCCTTTTTTCCCAGCCATAGTTTTGTCTAGTTGAATTTAACTACATTACAATGTATATATTGCATATTATATATATTATATATTGGATATTATAAGGGTATTAGATATTATAGTATCCAATATGTTACATATTGCCTATTCAATATTTCCTATATATGGTAATATATACTTACATGTGTATACATATGTGTGTATATGTACACACATAAATGATATGAAACTGGGAGAAGCAGCGTCTTAAATTTGGTAAGAGTCTAATCTTACCCAGTACTATTTAGAGATGCCCACATTTCAAATATGTTTCTGATTTTTTATGTGAAAATATAAAAAGCCGCTCTAAGAATAGGAAGCCAGTTCAGGAATGAAACTTCCTCTCTTGCTTAAAGGGATGTGTTTTCCTATGCAAATGTAGCAAAGCCCAGAAATTAGCAATGACTGCTAAATTAACACACTTGAAGAGCTTGGCTGGTTCTAATAGGCAGTCAAATGGTCTTGTTACATTGTAATGGTGCCAAGCTAATTGAAGTGATTACTGTTGCTCATGAGCAGCCTTTTTGAAGTAGAAGTCTTTTAAATTATCCATAGACGTTAAATGTCAGACACTATTGTGTAATTATACTTTGTAAATGCTGAATGTCATAAGGCATCACAGGTAATTGAGGTTTACAGAGAAGAGCTTTTTCTAAACCTAATTGGGCATCAACTCTTTGTCACTTTTTCTAAATCTAATTGGGCATCAACTTTTTGTGCCAGGGGACACTCCAGTGCCTCGCAGTCTCCCTTTCTTCCCCACCTTCTCTGGCTAGGCTTACTCGTGGGGCCCCACATGTCACGATGGTTCCAAATCATTGAGCTTAAAAACCATTCTGTTCCATCCTCTGGAATCTTCAGGGACTGTTCCACTTGTTTGGGATATCACAGGCTGAAGCTTTCTGGGAAGCCGGGTGCGGCTATCTGATGACAGAGTGGGACCATCTGAATGGAATATCGAGTCCTTTAAAATCTCAGAGTGATTCCAGACTGTTCTGCGTGTTCTGGGATTTTCATCTGTGTGTTGTTGTTTGTGTGTGTGATTTTGAAAAATTATCTCCTGATGGTATTAGAAAAGGAGGTTTACGTGGCCCTGAAGAGTAGCCCTCCACATTTTCTCCTATTTTTATTTCTTAGCTCCTATTAGGACACACATTAGGGTTCCAAGTTTACAAGAATTCATAGAAAGCAATTTTATGCATTGCTTTTGTGACAGTAATGTTAATCATAAGTCGAACTTTGGAATCTTCAGATGTTTTGCCAATGTGGGGCACATACTTAAAAATGACCCAACAAGGGGGCGCCTGGGTGGCTCAGTTGGTTAAGCGACTGCCTTCGGCTCAGGTCATGATCCTGGAGTCCCGGGATCGAGTCCCGCATCGGGCTCCCTGCTCGGCAGGGAGTCTGCTTCTCCCTCTGACCCTCCTCCCTCTCATGCTCTCTGTCTCTCATTCTCTCCGTCTCAAATAAATAAATAAAATCTTAAAAAAAAAAAAAAAAAAAAGACCCAACAGCCCAATTAGACTCTTGAATATGTCAAAGTGTGCTGCTGTTGGCTGTGAATCCTCTAGCTCGGCTCACTAGGAATGCAGTGTCAATTTCTGACCTGGTGGCTGGCAGGAAATATACAAAAAGTCATTCTTATTGCCTAATTCTTAATACATGTGTTCAATTGGCCACCAAATTTTATTAAATAATACTATTATCTCGCTGTGATTTCATGACAAGGCCCTCATTGTGCGTTTTCAGCAGGTAGCAATTTATGAGTCCTAGCTTTTTAAAAAACTATCTGTGTTTTTAAAAAGCATTCATTATTCTCTATGATAAATTGAGTTCTGATTAAAGCATTTTCTGCCCCACACAAGGAGATCGTATGGGAGAAATGTCAGTGCGTGTAGAAAAAATAGCGTGTGGATGTTTTCAACACTATGAAAACGGGAGCTGGATAAGGTCTTGCTGAGTATGTTTTGAAAAAGTTTGCTGATTTCTGTAGATGGATGCAGAGATGTTCACATAGATTCTCACAACGGTCAGGCCTTATTACAGGCTTCAAAGATACATTCTTATTCTTTGATTATGATTTTTTTCATTGCTATATTAAAAAGGTAAATGAGGACTTTTTCTACATTACCAGGAGTGTACAGATACTTGTCAGAGATAACACTAAGCTGTGAGTGTAGTTTTTCTAGCATCACTTTTGAAGGTGGCTTTTATGATGTGCCTGTCGGAGAATAATTAGGTTCAAGGATATTATTAAAGTTGTTAAAAGTTTAAAGCAATAATATGTAAGGTGCCACACAAAATGTTGAATTAGGCATGGTTTTTGCACAGTGAGCTTATGCATACCCTCTCATTTTGCTTCCCTCTTAAACAAATTACATCCTTCTTGTTAAAGTTCTTACCCCTAGGGCTGGTAAGTCTTGTCTTTCTTCT
>NC_138382.1:17085900-17116299 GCF_054177405.1 Leptonychotes weddellii
GGCGCCTGGGTGGCTCAGTTGGTTAAGCGACTGCCTTCGGCTCAGGTCATGATCCTGGAGTCCCGGGATCGAGTCCCGCATCGGGCTCCCTGCTCGGCAGGGAGTCTGCTTCTCCCTCTCCTGCTCCCCACTCTTGTGCTCTTTCTCTCTCTCACTCTCTCTCAAATAAATAAATAAAATCTTTAAAAAAAAAAAAAGAGTTTATCCTTAAAAAAAAAAAACAAGGAAAAAAAAAAAAGAAGCATGGGCTCAGGACTCACGAAAGAAAGAAAGTGGGTGGGTTGTGGCAAGAGCTGGTTATGTGATGAGGAAGGCTCTGTCCTTTGAGGAGGGCTCGGTGGTGGTATTCCTCATTCTCTTCTACTGTCTGGCACACAGACCCATACAAGAAATCCAACTGGAGTGTGATCTCTCTTTGTCTCTTTATCACAAAAGATGTTAAACTGACAATACTATCTTTCAAGTTCCTTCCTGTTGTGGTGTCTATGTAATCTAAGGGCTTGGTGGATCTGCTGGCTTCATGAGAGCGCTGAGTATGACGGCCAGGAGGGGCCGGACAAGTCCGTCCTTCTTACCGTGCAGGGGGACTAGCATACACGACTCTTACATTGAAGTCTCATGTGGACATACTTAGAAAAAGGAAGACTGAAAATTTTTATAACAACACTAGTATGTATTCAGACCTCATTAATTGCCAGGCTCAGTCCAATGTCTTTTCCATTAATTAGCTCTTTTAGTCCACAGAACAGCTCTATGAGGCAGGTGTTCAAATTATCCGGGTTTTACAAAAAAGAGTCGGGGCACAGAGAGGTCAAGAAATGTGTCCAAGTTTACATGGCTAGTAAGTGGCAGAGTCAGCATTGAAACCAGGTGGTCTGACATCAGAGCTCATATCCATTTGGTTCCCACCCTCCTGTCCATCCCTATACTCTCCTAGCCAAGAATAGGAGAAATAATTTTCATGTTGCTTCCCATCAAAATATCTGCTATTCCCATCCCCACCCCCTTCCCTCTCTCTTAGCTTTTCCTAATTCCTCATTCCTGGATATATATATAGTATCTGAAGTCGAGGGACTTTGGAGGTTATTTAATCCTCCATGATCCTGTCTCTCTCTCTCTTTGTGGATCTGTAATAATGTTACAAGACTGTTACAACATGGGAAGTGGTTTTGAGTAGAAAAGCAGCCATGTCAATTGTGAAACATACGTCACAGCTCCATTTTAACTAAAATCATCCTTTTCTTCATGGTCTAAAGGACAATGGAGAAAACCTACCAGCCCTATCTCAAGGAAAACCATCTATTACAATGCTCTGGGTGAAGCCATAGTAAGTTGAAATGAAGGGATTTGCAGAAAGCCATGAGGAGAAGCTCAGAAGATTCAAGGAGGTAGCTCTCAGAGTAAAAAAAAAATAAAATAAAATAAATCCCAATTTATAATCTCTCCACTTAACATCTGATACTTCCCACCTCCAGTTACATTTCCTTAGTATTTCTCATCAAACTTTTCAGCATTAGTACATTTGAAGAAGAGTTAGGATTCCAGCAATCAGTGTCACTTGATATAATGTAAAAGCAATGCAAAGCTCAGCCCGCCATAAAATAAAATTTCAGAGGAAGCGTGACCCCATGATGTGTTGATTTGAGGATGGAGCTGTTACTGGGTACCAATCAATTACATTGAAGGTCCCATCTAATTACCAGGAAACCGAAGATGCTCTCCCATCATCGGCCAAAAATTATATACCATATCTGATGGCCCCTGGAAGGAATACTGATAAATGTTTTTCTGAATGCATTTTACATGTATTGATGTGCTATAATTACAAAGAGATATTGGCAAAAATGCTGGGAAATTCTCATAAGCTCAACTTAATGGGCAAGCTAATAGATATTTCTAGTTTCATCTTCCAGAGCTGGGTGCCTTTGTTTAATGTTTTGCTTTTTAATTAAAAGCAGCTTGATAAACACTGCATTCCAGAAACCTTCATTCCACTGATACTTATTGAAAACCCTCAGTGTGCCCAGCTAGGAGCTGTGGAAGAAATCACATTAGTGCATGACAAGATTTCCTACCTTCAAAGGATTTATTGTCTTTGAACCGTAATACTCTGAAAAACAGAAAATAATACAATTGGACGCCGGATAATTTTGTTACTTGTCTAGGATGATGTTTTAAGTTTACAAAGGATTTTACATGCATCTCCTTTGATTCTTTCAATAATCTCATGAGCTAGTTGATATTACTATTTTATAAATGCAGAAATGGAGCATCTGAGGGGCGCCTGGGTGACTCAGTCGTTAAGCGTCTGCCTTTGGCTCAGGTCATGATCCCAGGGTCCTGGGATCAAGCCCTGCATTGGGCTCCCTGCTCGGTGGGAAGCCTGCTTCTCCCTCTCCCACTCCCCCTGCTTGCGTTTCCTCTCTCACTATGTCTCTGTCAAATAAATAAATAAAATCTTAAAAAAAAAAAAATGGAGCATCTGAGACACTAAGTGATGGTCACTGCCACACTGGGAGGGGACCTTGTTTTCTGACTCCCAACTAGGCTCTCCCACCATGGTATGCCCCCTTTCTGGATATAGTTTCCTTTGGCTGAAGTTGGTAAGCCAGCACACACTGTGACTGATAGGGGGTTGGAAAGCACGTCTGATGCCCCATACCTTCTTGAGAGCATGGCACTAGGAGTGGTTTGGGCTTATGCTTAGGAGACCTCTCTTGAAGAATATGCTAGAAACACAGCCAGGTTTCATTCACTATAATGTAAAGAGACAGGGAGAAGACCACCATCAACAAGCTAAGGAGAAAGGCCTCAGAAAAAAAACCCAGCCCTGCCTGCACCGTGATCTCAGAATTTGAGCCTCCAGAACTGTGAGAAAATAAGCCACCGGGTCTGTGGGACTTTTTATGGTAACCCTCCCAAACTAATACAGTTAAAAATTATTTTAAATTGGTTAGTCTTAATATTTATCCTGTGTATCACTTAGATTTTTGGCATGAAATGGAACTGAACTCAGATGGCTCAAATAGAAGGCTTCATTGAAAGTGCTCTTTACAGAAGTATGGGGAGGATAAAAGAAGCCACAGAGGCCAGCCGCTGTGAGGAGGTGTTACTATGCTTGGAGCTAAGAGAGCAGGGGGGAAAAGAGACCCCCAGACCAGTGAGAACTGGAGCGGTGGGGAAGGGGCTGTCCAGCAGGAGCTGCTGTTTTGGGAAGATATGGCTAGTGTCCTAGAAGGGTTGCAGAAACAGGGAGGACGAGGTGCAGAACTGTGTAAGCATCTCTCAAATGCTTTCTGATCTTTTTTTTTTTCTCTAAGATTTTATTTATTTATTAGAGAGCGAGCGAGCATGAGCTGGGGGAGGAAGAAGGGCAAAGGGAGAGGGAGAAGCAGACTCCCTGCTGAGCAGGGAGCCCAATGCAGGGCTCAATCCCAGGACCCTGGGATCATGACCTGAGCCAAAGGCAGATGCTTAACCAACTGAGCCATCCAGGCGCCCCAATGCCTTCTGATCTCTTGTTAGAGTCTTCCATTGGCCCAGTCTAACAGAAAGCCAGAGAACAAGTCAACATGGAGGATGCTGTCTGCATAGGTCCGCTCCCAGAGATTCTAGAAGGGCCATGAAAGGTGGTGAATAAATGGTGGTGGGGGGGAACAGAGAATCACTTCACAAAAGAAAATAATCAGCATTATTGCTATTCAGCAGAATGTAGAAACCTAGGGGCCAAACTTACGGACATTGCTGCCGATCTTGGGAAAGAGTCTTCAAAATGAATATGACTTCCCCTCTGTCCTTTTTGGTCACTTGTGATTTTCCTGTATTTTGCCTTATGGGGGTGGTTGGAAAACTTGTTAAGAGTAGAAAAACAAGTCAGCTCTTGAACGTGTCTCCGTTTAGAGTTGAGAAAACAGAGGCACAGAAAAAAAGAAGCCTCTTCCCAGCAGGTCTGTGGAAAACGGGGCCAGGACCACTGAGCCCCGAACACTGCCCTGACCTCCTCAGTCAGGATGTGGGGCTTTAAGAGAATGTTTTGGGTATAACAGCTTTAAAAAAAAATTGAGAAACTTCTGTAGGAATTTGTTGAGACGGCAAAGGAGGGGAGAAAAAGGGGAACCAAGGTTTGTTATATTCTATTTTTAGACGTGACCGAAGGAAGGCTGTGTGATTCAGAAGCAGGCAGATGACCAGCATGCCAGTCAGCTAGCGGTCAGTTGGCGGCCACTCTGGGAGGCCGGCCGGGGAGGGTCCATGAGGTAAACCCGAGCCCTGGGGTGCGTCCCTGGCGGTGCTCCCGCAGCAACTCTCTGCATCCTTGGTTTCTCCTTCCTGTTTCCTCCTCTATCAAATATTTATTGTCAACAATGGGCAGTTCTGTTTGCACACAGTGTGATGGGGTAATGAGATAGTTAGGTTTCCTCCTGTTATTGATGGGGAGTGCTGATGGCATGAATAATTTCCTCTTTTTACAAATGGGAATTTAATTATTGATGCCTTGTTTAGGCAGTGACAAAGGTGTTACCAACACACTGCAGTTGGAGGCCTTGGCGGGCATGAGGATCTAGGGTTTGGGGGGGTCTTGAATTAAACTGGCCTATTTGCTTAGAAGAGAGGGAAAGTGTATTTACACAAACACACACACATAAATACATATATATTCTATACATGCTGTCTGAAGACATTTTTATCTAAAACCTATCAGAGGAAACGAATCTCTAAAACCTGATCCTAACAGAGCGCCAGCAAATCAAATCAGTGGGACACTCAACCTTTATACCCACATTGAACATTAATTGAATTCTTAGCATCACCAGTGGAATGTTTATTCATATAAGCAAGGATTTCTGTAGACCGACAACTCACATTCGCTCTTAAGAGAAGATAAAAAGACCACGAGGTTTCTAACTCAGTGTTTTAATTTGATGGCTTTCTTTGAAGGCATTCAAGGCTCTCTGAACACCACCTCCCAAGCCAAAAAGAGAAGAGCCAAACACTAAAAAATATTTCTCAATGAAGAGAAGTTTTCATTCTTCTTCTTCTTCTTCTTTTAATTGGTGTCTCTCTGTCTGGTAGTGGGAGATGAGGTGGATTTCAGAGGAAGCAAACCCTTTCCTTAGGTCAGGGAACCCCGATAGGGGGAATAAGTTTCTGAGATTCTGATAAAGGTAGGAAGACAGTAAAGCAGACCCCTCACACTTACCGTGTCCTCAAATCACTTGGGATTTTGCTCATGTGCAAATTCTTTTCAGCAGGTCTGAGGCTGGGCCTCAGAGCCTGCCTCTCTGACAGCCTCCCAGGTAAAGCCAGGGCTGCGGGTCCATGAGCCACACTTTGAGTAGCAAGGATTATTGGAAAAGACCGCATATCCTAGACACACTGAATTTTAAGATAAACAGTAGTGATGCTTTTATAATTTTTTATTCTTTACACTTTTTTATCAGAATACGTAAATTTTTTGCCCATCTGCCTCAAACGACTTTTTGCTGCAAAAACTTCATTCCTTTTAAGTTTTTCTGACTTTTCTGATACACAGGGTATAGATTTATAGTGGCTGGAATAGGTTGGCCAAAGAAGAACTTTTTCAATATTTTTAAGATTGGAAGCCACCTTCAGAAGTATAGCCAACCAAGTTCTGGGCAAGGATATGAAGCCCCTTCTCGGCCTACTTGGAATATTCAGCAAGCATACCCTACCCCGTTTGAATCTTTCCTCCTTCATTTGAGGCCTCTTGTTCCTCTAAACTCTTTAGCCAAAGTGTTAACTGTCAGAGGTTCAGGAAAAGTCTGATTTTTTTTTTTTTTTTCCTAAGTGACCGACTATCTTATCAGCGTTGTCCATTCTCCAGAGCAGACCCCAAGGCCCTCTCGTGACTTCCCACTTTGTAAACTCTTACCGCGGTGTTCAATGCAGCATATCCCCTTAAGTTGTTAAGTGCTTTTTCCATAAGGCACCTGGGTCAATTATTCCAGGTAAATGAGAAGAAACAGAAGTTGAGAGAAGGAGAAAAAAAAAAAATCCTAGCAGTAACAAGATTGAAAATTGCTCAAGATTGCACTGAGCATGGTGTCTGTATGCAGATGTATGTAAATGATGAATAAACCAAAGAGTGAAAGTGGTGCCGCCCACTCCCACCTAATTGCTCCCTGCACCTGGAGGATGACAAGGCTCCCTGAATAAGTCTGCTCCTCCCCACCCCCACCCCCCCACCCAGGCTCCCCACCCAAACAAACCGAAATATAAGGGTGTTTGGGAAGAGCCCTGATAGAAACTTCCTCCTCCCTTTCCCTCTGATGATGGATGCACGTCTGAATTGGCAAAGGATGGGCCACAGTTCCTTCCCCGCTGGCTGTGGATGCCTGTCAGCCCTGATACCTTCCAGAAGCTTCACAGGGACCGAAGGTGAATGATGTTCCTGATCAAGTGCTGAAGGATCAATAATTATTAAAAAAAAAAAAAAAAGGGGGGGTTGGGGAGTGGTGGAGAGAGGAGATGGGTATGTGAGAGGAAGGAAGGGATCTCAGACCAATTATTTTTCTACAAAATACTTTAGGTGACAACAGCGGCAGGCCCCAAAGGGCAGCGTGTAACAACAAAGCCTAATTAGAATGATTTCAGTGTAATCATTAACTCGCATCTAACACCTACGAGAGTATTTCTGTTTAAACTAAAACATGACCTGCATGGAGGAGAGGCCTTGTAAACTGTCTCTGAGATAAAATATGTGACAGGAAAGGTCAGAGCCGCGCTCATTTGAATTTCAAGTAGGGAGCTGGCTCTGCGGTGGCCAGGGTAGCAGGCCTGGCCACTCCACTTTCCCGGGCCTTCCTGGCGGCCTTAGCAGTTGGAGAAATCCTCTAGGACTAATTACCAGGATTGCAAAACAAGGCTTTTTCTTCTCTTGCCGCTGCCCACTCTCCCTTCGCCTCTCCCAAGCAGGGAGGGAGGTGATTTCCTTTGTTGTTGCTAAGAGACTGAAGGTCACTGCTGAGTGGCCTCTTCCGCTGGATCTGGACACCTGCCGGATGGCCCCTGGGCCAGGCCTCGCCTAGTCTGGTCTTCCTCGCAAGTCTTCCTGCGAGCCGAGCAGGGGAGGGCTTGCTAATAAACTCTCTTCCCAGCAAGAGCGATGCCAAGGCATTGCCTTCCGCTGGGCTGTGTAAAAACAGCTATCATATCAGCAAGATACAACTTGATTTGCAGGTCTCCAGTGAAATTTAAGAAGGCGAACTGTAAAACGTTCAGGGAAAAGGAAGTATGAAAACATTTTTAAGGAAAACATTTAAAAAGTCAGAGACAGACGTAATAATAAAAAAAAAAGTTGGCAGGGAAGGTTTTATTTATTCATTTTGAAACATTGCAAAGAGCTCTGTTAGCAGCATTTATCTGCTTTTTTTTTTTTTTAAGGCATCCCCGAAAGCAAGTGAGTTGAATTCATTTCCTTTTTCCTTCTGTGACTTTTTAAAGCATTATATACACCGAGATCTTTTTTGCACTTCTGGGAATTTATAAAGCTATAACATTCAGTCCATAAGCCTGACTTGGCGAAACCTTCCTTTCTCTCCCCTTCCTCACCAGCCTGCCCTGCAGGGCCTTTCTTTGTCCTGCAGACCGACTGGTCCTTTCCCTTTGGTCTCCTTGTGATATTTTCTTCAGGTTTTTGTTTTTTTTTTAACTTTTTAAAAAGATTTTATTTTTAAATTTTTAAAAATTTTTTTGGATTTTATTTTTTAAAGATTGATTTATTTAGAGTATGCGAGCGAGCAAGGTGGGGGAGGGGCAGAGAGAGAGAGGGAGACAAGCACCCTCTCCGGAGAGCGGGTCTCCATTCCAGGACCCTGAGATCATGACCTGAGCTGAAACCAAGAGTCTGACCCTTAACCGACTGAGCCACCCAGGCGCCCTTTAAAGACTTTATTTTTAAGTAATCTCTACACCCAACGTGGGGCTCGAGCCTACAACCCTGAGATCGAGAGTCATATGCTCTACTGCCTGAGCCAGCCAGGTGCCCCTCTTCAGGTGTTTTTTTTTTTTTTTCTTTTTTTCCCAAATCTTTGTTTTCTCTTTAATACAATCTGAAAAAGATGAGAAAATTCAAAACGTACTTGGTGACAATGGGGGAAAAATCAGGTTTGGCAAAACCACAGACACATGTCATGGAGGTCACTGTTCTCCTTGCCATTCTGCCCTAGGTCAGGAAGGTTACCGGGGTCAGTGCTGTTAATGAGAAACGATTTACTAGGTGCCCGTTAAGATGGCAAGAGAGATTTTATTGAAGACTGTGGCAATAGAGGGGAGACACTTGGAGTAGGGGACAGAGACTGAATGTAACTGAATACAGAAAAGACAGTGGGGGTTTATAGCCAGAGTGAGGGGGTCAATAGATGGAAGATAATGAAGAAGAGATGCTAAGGATCAGGACATTCTTGCTAAAAGCAGCCCAAGGTTGAGGCCTTGTCTAGAGGACTCTGAGGAGCCTAACTACCATTTGGTCCAGGAGGGGGTCTTTGTTCATACTTCTCTGTGTCTTCCACTGAGTTGGCCTGTGTTCTCAATCCAACAGCTTTGACACATAGTGGACAAAATTATATGGCACTGGCTGATTCCCACTACAGGTCCCTATATAAATTCCTAAACAGATCTTAATTCCTGAAGCAGATTTATGCTGCTGTTGATAACCTCTGGAAAAAGTGGTTCCAAAACATCTGTTTAAGGACCTTAACTGCGTTTGATTTCTAGCTCCATAGTACTAGAAAGATCTTTGCCTTTGGCGTTAGAAAAGAAAGTTCAAATTCTGACTTTGGAAGCATTCAATATAACTAAGCTATTGGTTATTCTAACTTTGATAGGGTCCAAGTTGGAAAATACTGGTTGTCTATTTTCCCCTGCCATCTTTCATCAAGCTATGTTGAACCCCACTTTCTCATCCCAGGAACCCAAATCTTCTTGGTTGTCAGAATTTACTTTGACAATTCAAGCTCATTTTCAGGCCTTAGAAAATTGCAGTCTAGTACACTTTACAACTTGCTCTACGTGCCATCAGAAGGTCATTCAGAAGCACCCCATGGGGACCTTAGCAGTGCACAGTATATTGATGCTGTTCTGTTAAATTCCCCCTTCACGTCCTGCCTGTGGTGGCCTACCCTCCAGCCTCTTAGCTTTGGGGTTGTCTTGCCCTGGACAAGAGACTGAGGAGGCCCCTCAGTCTCTTGCCTTTGGGTCTCACCCAGACAATGAAGACCAGGCTCCCTTCTAGGCCTGTCCTGGGCCTCTGGGATGCCCACACATCCTTGCCATGTGCTTGGTGGGGAGACAAGCTGGGACCCTACTGTCTTCAGAATTCTTTGAATCTCTGGCTTTGAGGCAGCAACCACACGCAGTTTGCTAAGCTGCATGCATCAGGGAACAAGGGCCAGCCGTCCCTAGCATTCTGGAACTGCTTCACCAGGTTGGGCTGATGAGTTTCTTTGACTCGGCAAGCTTCCAGCCAAGGACTTGGACCCTCAGTCTCCTGATCCTGTCGACCTCCTGGTTGGGCTGCTGACTCTCCTACCTGTCTGTTCTCCTCAATAGCATTCAGGATGCTTCCATAGGATGAAAGGTGTGGTGGGAACCACCTCTAAGCAAGACCTGCAGGAATGGGTCTATCACTCCTCTTGGGAGTGTGGGGACAACCACAGCCTGTTGGCCTTCTGAGAAAATAAAGCGTAAAATAATATTGCCACATGGACAAATCAAGTAACCCGAGTCTCATTTTTTTTTCCTCTGTAAAAGGAGAGCAAATAATTCTCTCTTGTTAGGGTTGTTGCAAGGATGCAACAAGAAGATATATTTGGAGGTGCCAGTCCTCCTCAGTGTCTTTTGCCTTCCTGCCCTTTCTTTTTTAATCCTTCTCTTCTTTAGTTTTTCCCACTGTTTCTCTCACACCCTGAAGTTGACAGGCTTGAGAAGGATCTGGTGAAAGCATTGGGGGTCTCCATTCAGAATTTCCTTAAAAAAGCTGCCCATTTCATGGATGGAAGAAATGGAACCTCAACAGGAAAATTCATGCCTAGGACGCTTCCAGGGCCTCTCAGGTGTGAGAGCTTCATGGAGAGGAGAGCAAGACTCTGTTTAGGAGAAATCTTCTGCTGAGGGCATGCTCTGCCTGCCCAGCTTTCTCTGTGTGGTGCAAGTGAGTTCCCAGACCAAGAGAGAAACCCCCTCACCAGCCCCACTCCCAGGCGGGAACAGGTGCTGCTAAATGCCTGCCGCCTTAGCACTTTGTTCCTTAGTGAGCTCATAATTTATAGCTTGCAAGGGGTTGGGGGAGGCCCCTCAGGGAGTGGAGCCCGCGAGCTCCCTCAGTGCTGTGTCCCCTGCCTGCGTGTAGTGCTCCTAATGATGGATGATAGTTTGGGGTGTAATATTTGCTATGATGGATCACAGAGGAGTATGAAAATTCATAAGGCAGTGTTAGGTTGTATTTCACAGGACTCTCTGGGGGTGCATTGTGTGCGTGTGTGTGTGTGTGTGTGTGTGTGTGTGTGTGTAGCCCCATTAGCTCTCTTGGGGATTGCATACAGTTATGTCATTTTGACAACTTATTATTTCTCGTCTGCTCCATTCTTCCACACACGTGTCAGAGGGAGATGGCTACTTGTCCTTTTGATGCACGGATGGTTGGCCAACAACCCCCTCTTGTTGCCCTTGAATCTTTGCCTCTCCTTCTTCTGGGTGAAGCCGCAGCTGCCTGAGGGGAGTATATGCTTGTGAGCGTGTTTGGCCTGAGGGCTCTGCCTTCACCCATTACTGCACTTGCCACTCTGGAAAGTTCTCAATTCCCAAGATACTGGATGCACCTGTCACGGAGTAGTGCTAATCCCTGAACATCCCAGAATGTGCAAGAGGTTGGGGGTGCCGATAATTTTGGAAACTTGGTTTTCTCTAAGAGAACAGACTATCAGTAGATTATGGAAACGTGTGAAGATACTTTTTTTTTTCTGTCAAAGTCAAATACTTCCAAGGAGCGCCCATATTGTTCTGAATATACTAGCCCGAGTATATTCTGCTGAGAATACTCGGCAGCTGCTACTTCTCCTTCTCTTTCTTCGTCTTCCTCAGTTGGAAAGGGCATCCTGGTGTGGTGACACAGTGTGATGGGGAGGCTGCTGCCCCCCCCCCCCTCCAAGGGCTCTGTGGTTGGAACTGAGACCAGGCGTTCCCTGTCCAGGAGAAGCTGAGCGAGTGAAGATCCCTGGAGTTCTGTAGCTTGTGGATGCAAGCCTCTGGTCCTAGTGTTCATTCTCGTGGAGAACACCATGACTTGACCTGGAAGTGCTTGTTACAGGTCATCAGCTTTGTGATAACCCCTCACTTCTGGATCCCCATGGAGCTGTGGCTTGCCTCTGCCTGCAAATGCTCTCATTTCGTCTTCAGCCAGATCTTGCACCTGGCTAGCTCCTTGGACCAGCTCCCTTGAATTACCGACAGGCCCTGCAGGAGTGAAATCGAGCACCTAGTTAATTGGTGGACTCCTGGCAGAACTTTCCAGTGTTGAGGCTTAGCTTCACCAAAGGGCAGCTCCCTCAGGATATTGCCATAACAATGAGGCAGTATCCGAGAGCCATTTGACTGTAATACTGGAAGGAGGACGGTGCCTTTGCTTGGCAACTCTTACTTCCATCCTCTGAGATGAGAACTTTCCGCCTTTACAATAGGAGACCCTGCCATTTGCACAGGCAGGGGCTTCGGGCCTACTGATCTGTGATGGGGTTCTGGCCGTGGGGTTCCCATTGCTGCTTGTGACAGGAGAAGCCAAATCGCTGAAGACACCCCTTGAGCCCCTTTTGCATTTTTTTTCAGCCCCACTTGATTCCAGGGTGGGGTTCTGTGTTGAAAGCAAAGATGGAAAAAGCCCCTTGGGCCTAAGTAGCAAAACCAAATTTGCGGATTCCTGCCAGGCCTGTGCCTGGTTTTGGGAGCATGTGGATGTACTTATCCTGAAGGCAGCTTGCCAGAAGCATTCTAGAGAGCTTGATATAATGAAAAAGGAAGCAAAAAAAAAAAACTTAAAATAGAATGGTCAATGTGTACTATTAATTGAATACTTAGGTCATTAGGGAAGGGTTTATGGACATTGTTAAGTTCTTAGTAGCCAGTAGTTTATTAAGAGCTAAGAAAGACAGGTGCTCTTTATTGGCATCTTACTGATGAGTTACAGGTGCACTATTTAATTTTTCACAGATAGCCTAAGAGGCAAGTTTGTTCACCATTTGATGCGGAAACTGAGGGTTAGCCAAGTAAATTGCCCAGGTCTCCCAGCACCTGTGCTAGGCAGAATATTGTCTCCCTTGGGGCACCTGGGTAGCTCAGATGTTTAAGTGTCTGCCTTCGGCTCAGGTCATGATCCCAGGGTCCTAGGATAGAGCCCCGCATCGGGCTCCCTGCTCAGCAGGGAACCTGCTTCTCCCTCTCCCTTAGCTGCTTCCCCTGCTTGTGCTCTCTCACGCTCTCTCTGTCAAATAAAAAAAAAGAATAATGCTCCCTCTTCCCCAAGATGACTGCGTCCTAATCCTCAGAACCAGTGACTATGTTGGTGTGGCAAAGGAGAATTAAAGTTGCAGATGGAATTGAGGTTACTAATCAGCTGGCCTAAGGCAAGGGAGGTTATCCTGGATTATCTGGCTGGGCCCACTGTAATCACAAGGCTCTTTAAAAGTGGACCAGTGAGGCAAAAGAAGAGTCCGTGTCAAAGTGATGTGATGTGAGAGCAACTCAGCTGGCCATTGCTGGCTTTGTTGATGAGTGGGGGCCTTGAGTCAAGGAATACAGGTGGCCCTACAAAGTTGGAAAAGATAAGGAGAGAGATTCTGGCCTGAAGCCTCCAGAAGGAATGAGGCCCCGCTGACACCTTGATTTTAGCCCAGTGAGACGTGTGTCAGACTCCAGACTCCCAGAACTGTAAGATATACATTTGTGTTGTTGAAAGCCACTAAATTCATGTGAATTTGTTACAGCAACAGTAGGAAACTAATATACCGCCTAAGGGGCAGAGCCAGGACTAAAAATGGAATCTAAAGTTTATCCTCTCTCCACTATGCACAATGACCTCTAAATGGCTTGATATTAAAAATAGAGCCAGAAAAATGCTACCCAACTTCCTAAGCTATTTTCTCTCTCCGCCTTTTCTTCCTTTTCTCTCATGCTCAGTCCATGTGCTTCCTCCCTCCCTCTCTCCCTTTCCCTAAATTAACAGATTCTTGCTGTAAAAGAAATTGATTCTTCACTCCAAAGTAGGTCATTATAACAAAGGTTTTAAATCATTTGGTCCTCCCATTTGTGAAATATAGACTTCACTTTAATCTTCTGTGCATTACCAGCAGTAAAAAAAGGCCCATAATTTGTGAAAAATGGGATTTTTCCCCCCCACCATCAATCATTTGGGCAGATGTGTAAGTTTTTTGCTCCTTTTTCACTGTCTGACTCATACCTGGAAGTCAGAGGACAACCGTTCATCCACACAGAGGACCCTCATTCTGGTTATACTTCCAGGACCAAATTTAGAAACTTAATGGAATATTTGGTCTCAGTTGCCAAATTGGTAGGAGCCCCCCCCATTTCTTCAGTTTTTCTTTCCACTTTCAATTGTCTTAGAGACCTTTGTATTTAAGTAACTCTTCTAACCTCTCAAACTACTGAGTTTGTTTCAAAAAATGCAAGCTAAGCTTGCTTTGTGGGGAAAGTGCAGGAGAGTTAGAATTTGTGTGCTGTTCTGATTTTTGTGCCAAATGCATTAGAGAAGCTGATAGATTCTCTGGGATTGCTTCTTCAGAAGATCACCTAACAAACATGGGGGACCTATTCTAATCTAGGACATATATTAACTGGGGCAATTATAAAAGTGGATAAGATGCTAAGATGGACTCTAAGATGTCAGAATCCAGTAGTTAAAAAATAGGGTCCTTCTGCAATGATCACACTGTATTGTCACATTTCTCTCCTTATCTATCTTCCTGTCTCAACAGGAGGAGACATAGTCTTTGTCCATACAGGGACCCCATCTTACGTTTTGCATAAATTCCTAGTTCCCAGCACAGGGTACTTGACATACAACTTCGTATAAACTTTGCAATCTGGCAGGCCTGGTTCAAATTCTCGTTCTGCTACTTGCCTACTGTGCACCTTTTGTCTAGTTAGTAGTCTCTTGGATCTGTATTTGGCTCCTCTGTAAATTGGGGTGTGGAAATCCACCCTTCTCTGAGGATTAAGTGAAATGCAGAATTTAAAGCACCTACTGAAGTCTTAGCATTGCCATAGTGGTGGGACTGTTCGAAAACGTAGTGGTTAAAAATGTGGAGCCACATTGCCTAGATTGCATTCTAGCTACCTCACTTACTGAGAAAGTTAATACTCTTTCTGTACCTCAGTTTCCTTGTCTATAAAATGGGTATAATAGTAGCATTGACTTCAGAAGGTTGTATGGATTAAATGAGTTAACGCACATTAGGGGGCCTAGGTCAGCAATCTGCATACAGCAAGTATGCATTGAACATTGTTATGAGCAGCAATAAATAATAACAGCTTCTGTTCTCCCTCTGTCACCCACCCCATTTTATTTTATTAAATTGCTCTCCTTTTCAGACCTAATAATATGTGTAGGGAAAAGGTAGTTGATTCTAAAGACGATTCCAAAATCCTTCTCTGCTCTTTAAAATGTTGTAACTCACATGAGCAAAGATTCAAAGCCCATTCCCCATCCTCATATTTTCTGGGGGTCCAAAGGGAGAGAGACTGTAATTTTGAAAAACTGTGTTCCAGAGCTAATGGAAGTCAAGATTCTTGTGGCAGGAAAAGTAATCTTTCCCCTGCCCTGGGTTAGACCCAATGTTTATAACAAACAGAGCTGCTGTGGACTTTACACTTAACACAACAACAACAACATCTTTGTTTGAAAAATTATATATACATATGTTTAGTTTTCTAAATAACAGCATCGCAATATGGTGTGTCAAATTACAGCCAGCTCTTGATTTTTTTCTTTCAGTGAAAAGAGAAATTTTGCATAACCTAAAACTGCGCTCGTGTTGGAAACAAGGATTGTCAGATCGAATTTTAATTGTTGATTCCATCCTGCTCATGACCCTCAGGAAGGTGTATTTTTTTTGTGTTGCTCCGAGCAGCCTCTTTCATTAGGGGTCACATTTGTGTTGGTAAAATAAACCCCTCCCTCAAGCCCTCCACATCCTTTCCTGTAAGAGTCAAAATGAGGGTCACATCCCCCTTTCCTGTCAACCGCTTTTTTCTCATCAAGGTCAAGAGCAAGCGTGTTTGAAGGTTTAAAACAAAGCTATGTTTGGGGCGCCTGGGTGGCTCAGTTGTTAAGCGTCTGCCTTCGGCTCAGGTCATGATCCCAGGGTCCTGGGATCGAGCCCCGCATCGGGCTCCCTGCTCGGCGGGAAGCCTGCTTCTCCCTCTCCCACTCCCCCTGCTTGTGTTCCCTCTCTCGCTGTGTCTCTGTCTGTCAAATAAATAAATAAAATCTTTAAAAAAAAAAAAATAAAACAAAGCTATGTTTGAGTTTATCCAATCACAGAAAGCATCTGAAAAACGTCTGAGCAGGTGAAAAACACCCCGCCTTTACATGCTCTGCTAACTCTGAAATGTCCGGATGGAATTCGAGCTGAGAACAAGCTTGAAGAATAACAGAACAAGTGGTAATTGTTTTCAGAAAGTCAGAAGTGCCTGAAATCCATGTACCCTTGACCAATGTAATACCCAATTCCTCAACAGCCGGAGAACTAGTTTTTCAAAGTGATTTTTCCCCTTGACTCAGAGTTCTGCATCTGAGTGCTCCCACATATGGGTGGAAGTTATTCATAGAACGTGGGTGGAATATAGTGAAGGCACTTTGTGAATGGGGGCGGGGTGTAAAATTAGGCTGATGATGTTCAGTGACTCCATTTATGGTTGCTTCTCTAAGGACCAAGGTTATGGCGATACGGTTTGTATACTATGATATGGTGCCTGAGCTTACGGCATATAGTTTCTAGAGTATTAGAGCAAGAAGGAACCAGTAGTACAATCCTCACTCTACACTTAAGGAAACCCAAAGGCCCCAGAGATGTCAAGGTCACTCCTGCTGTGTTTATTGTTCACTTGTGTTGTTCAAAGTTGGCCACTGGCAGAAGCTCAAGGTTCCTCTTTTCTCCTCCTCCCTCCCTGCTTTACTCCTCTCCAAGGTGGGTCTGGGTCCAGGTAGTCACTCCAGTTCTAGGGAGGAAGAGACAGTGGTGACCAGTTCCAGGCCATGAAATGTCCCCAGCTCTAGGGGAGGGGCTGCCTTTGCATTCCCCTCCCTTGGAAGTTTTTCTCTTCCTCTGGAGGCCTTGGGAAATGAGAGGCCCTCACATCTGTCCTTTCCCTTCTCTTATCCCCCACACTTCCCAGATATCGCTATCCAACCCAGAAGAGACCAGACATGATTGTTTATATCAGTTTCCTTTTGTGTAGTGGAAACCAGGGAAATCCCGTGTATCTGTCGCTTCTAGGAAGGGTGTGTGGATGTGTAGAGGGGGGTGGGCCTTGAGACCCCACCTCTCCTCAGCCAGGGCAACATCTGAAGCTTAAGGTTTGGTTTTAGGAGAAAGGAGGTACAGCAGGCCTTTCGGATAGTTTGGTTCTAGACCACCCAGAGCTATGGGGGCTGGGCCACAATGGTGCTCTGCCTACTCCACTTAGTTTTTCAGAGTTCCACAGTGGGGCCAGAGCCTCGTGCCAGGTCAGACCCACTTCAGGCTCAGTTTCCTGCTAACTGCAGCCCAGCCAGCAATAAAATGCTGCCTTGCTTTGTCCTTTGTGCATTTCTTTCTTTCTGTGACCTTGTGGAGAGGAGTGACTGCTTAAGGGAGGGTGAGAGTAGGATTGCTTGGGACAGCTCCAAGCCTTTGTTCTGTCTTCTCATTCTGTCTCTGTTCATCAGGATCCCATTTTGGCAATATCTAGCTAATAATGCCACATAGTCCTTTTGAAGTATCACACTAGCAAGTCCATATAACTCGTGTTGTGTGTCAGGCCCCATTTTGAAGGCTGTACATATAATAGCTCATTCAATCCTTGCAACCTACCCTTGATACATGGTTAATATCACCTGTTTACAACTGGGGACATTGAGGCCCAGAGAAGTCCAGTGATTTGTTCAAAGTCTTACAGCTCGGGCGTGGAGGAACTGGGGTTCAGATTCAGATGTTGACGCAGGTAAACACGCTGGTGATCACTACACAACACCACCTCCATGGGAAAATAAACTGGATTGGGGATATATATGGCAGCTAGCTTGGTAGAAGGTACCTAGGAAATGCCCGTGGTGGTGGTGATGATGTGTTTGTAGTTGGTGGCTGCAGGAGTTTAAGTGACAGTCCACAAGCGGTGTAGCAAATCTTTTGGGGGTCAGGAATTTCTACCGACCAGCTGTATGGTACAACTTTCAGATCACAGGAGGGGAGAGAGCACATGGGTGTATTTGAGGTGCTTGGATGAGGACAATAGAACATTGGTTAAGGAGATGCAAGGAGGAGGGGAGAGGGCACGTTACAGGCCTCAGCAGCTGGTGTGGCTTTATAGAGGTTGTGTGTACCTGACCTTAGTTTTGTGAATGGAACACCTTGTATAGAGAACAAAGAGATCTGGCCAATGACTGAACACAGCCAATTCACGATGAAGGAGGGTTTTGGAGGAGATCCAAACTTGTGGCCTGCAGGTAGACACAGAGAAGCTCCGGGCTCAGTTTTGACTATTCATGTTGTATTAGTTGCCAAATTTAAAAAGCCAGAGAATACACATAAATTACATATTTCCAGATTATTTTGCAAGATGGAAAGATCTGGCATTAACTGGGTACCATTCTCACTCGTCCACAGTTGCCTTCATGGGGTAGTGGCTCGCTCCTCCCTATAGAGGAGGCATTTAAGATCCATTTTCCACAGGCCCTACTATTTCCTAGTGTCACTCACATGCCCTGCATTGGATCCAGCACTCCCTACCTGGTTCCATAAATGCAGAAGTGGAGGGCTTAAGTAGTGATTAGTGAGAGCTAATTTGACTCTCATTATTGAGCTGCTGTGTGAGCATCTCCCCAGTCATCCAGACCGTTTTGAAACCCAATTCCTTATGTCATAAAGGAGCTACGTGTGGTTACACTCGGGCCATCTGGGCTTTGGAGGGTATGGCTAGTTGCTGTTACACTGGGCCCCTGAGATTGGTTTAATAACAAAAGTGCCAGACACCAGAGATTTCACCCCTCTTATTTTTCATGAAATCTTTTTGTTACTATGGTTGATGACTCAACCCTTAAGTCATCAGGATGGACAGTTAATGCAAGACCACCTCCAGGGGGACGAAGGGACCTGGACCTGCCCTCAAGAACAATGTTGGCTTGGCTACTGTCACTGCTCCCAACGTCCTTCTGGAACATCCACTTTGGTAGTAGGCTGGGTCCTTACCAGATAATTCCCAGGAAATCATCTTCTTTTGCTGAAATCCATCTGCCATTATTTCTCAAGCCCTTGCAAATTCATGTTCTGTTTTGCTGTTTCCACCCTCTTCCTCATTTCTAATCTGGAACCCTTTCCTTTGTACCCTGATGACCTCTCCTCCCACCACTAAAGAGTGGCATCCATGAACCCACGCTGAAAATGCACTGGTCTGTAGCAGAATCGGAATTTCTTAATCCCGGCTCAGAATTTTCAGAAAGGGATGTGCAATTTTCCTTGGCTCAATTGCAAAAAATAAATTTGTTTTTTGTGGAAGTTTTTCCACAGTCAGCCAGATCTGAGTTTGCTCTCTCCTCTGTCACTTTTATAACTCTCAGCCAAGTTACTTAACCTTTTTTTTTTTTAAGATTTTATTTATTTATTTGACAGAGAGAGACACTTGTGTTCCCTCTCTTGCTGTGTCTCTCTCTGTCAAATAAATAAATAAATAAATAAATTTTATTTATTTATTTGAGATAGAGCAAGAGTGAGGGAGAGAGAGAACACAAGCAGGGGAAGTGACAGGCAGAGGAGGAGGGAGAAGCAGGCTTCCTGCCAAGCAAGGAGCCTGATGTGGGGCTCGATTCCAGGACCCTGGGATCATGACCTGAGCCAAAGGCAGACACTTAGCTATCTGAGCCACCCAGGTGCCCTGATTTAACCTTCTTGACCCTGACTTAGAAAGAAAGATGCACCCTGGAAGATGGGAATGACTGCTACCTTGCGCAATAGCTCTGAGGAGTAAATAATATAAGGAATGCCAAGTATCTATCACAGTTCCTGGCACATCAGTGGGCTCACAGATTTTAGTTTAGTACCTCTTTGATGACTTTTCTTGGGAGCTGATAGGGCATGGCTGATTCTGGACTTGTTGGTTTTTAGGTGCTGTGAAGTGTTCTCTGGGAAATCAAGAGAATGTGTATCTGAGAAGGACAAGACACTTACGGCAAGTGTTGAATGTTGCTTCAGAGGTTGGGAGAGAGGTCCTGGGGTGGAGAAATTCCAAGTATCAGGAAACAGAGAACAAGATGGAACTTTTACTAGTAATAAAGAAAACCAAACCAAAACCAAAACCAAAACAAAAAACAAAACAAAAAAACCCCACAAAAAAACAAAACCAAAACCAAAACACCCTTGTCTCTTCCTTTGCCTCCCCTCATAAGGGCACCAACTTACTCTTCAGAATGGACACTCAATAAAATGTTGACAGACAGAGGGTGGGATGTTATAGAAGGTTTGGCGGGCAGGGAATATAATATTAATATCCATGTAATGTTTTTATGTTTTAATTTTGGTGGAGGAAGCCTGAAGCCCGGGGCAAAAGCTAGTATTTTCATTTGCTTCACCTGAAGTTATATTGGCAGGGGCCCTCAGGGTAAAGAAGACAAGGATTAGGTTTGGGAATGGGGAAGGATATGAGGAAGTTGTAATAAAATATATAAGTGCAAGAGCTTGAGGAATAAACACAAATGAATTTCAGTCAAAGAATGGAAGGATATGGCATAAAGACATTTTAAGGGGGAAAAAAATACACCCATAGGGTAGGCTTTGCTGAATTGGAGAGAGAATGTGAGAAAAGTAATGAAAAACTTTTAATATCCTGGAGCTCCCTAAGAGGTGCACTGATATTGTTGTTTTACGTTGATTGAGGGCCCACCACATACAGGGGCTGGTATTTGCCTGAAAATGTAATATATGAAAATGTGGTTGAGGGAAACGTGAATTTTGCTATGGTTTGTGCAGGAAACAGATATGTGAATGATTACTTGATTGGTAAGGTCTTAGTAAAAATCATTTGTAAATCAGCCGAGCATCTAGCAAATGCCGTTGTTTACACCATCATGATCATGACCTCGTCTGAAGCAAAGGAGAGGGCAGAGTTCTCAGGGGAGGGATTTGCAATTTTCAAGATGGGAAGAAAGACTTATTTGTAGTATTAACATATACTGAGGAAATCCACATCTTCTGTTTATCAGAAATTTCTCAGAAAGTGTCCCACAGAAGTTATAAATGTACTTGTTAAAAGTGAACATATTTAGTGATCCTTTGCCACCATCTGAACCCTGTTAACCTTCATTGTCTAATATCTGTCTTTGAAAAACCATTAGGGCTAAACTCTCATAACTGTCTATGATCAGACAACTATAATACTTTTTTTTTGTTTGTTTTTTGATACCAAATGGCACCTGACGATGACAGCTGTGACTTAAACAGGTTACTGAAATGACAGACCCACAAACCCTGGCACCATGGGCTGAATGTTGGTGGATTTTAGGCACCCCACTCTTGAAGCCAAGAGATATTAGAACATGAGGAATTGGTAACAAAGATGGGCTAATGTGGGATTTTGAACTGTATACTAAGAAGAGATTTCCTCTAGATTCACTTAGTTCAGCTCCTACTTTGGGGTTGGCACCCCTTTCTGCAGCATCTCAGGGAGGGAGTCTATTTCCTCAAGTGGATTTGGGATTTGGGCTGGTTTCATGGTTACATAGCCTTTTTTTTTTTTTTTTTTTTGGCATTAATTTGAAATCAACCTTTCAGCCCTATATATTCAAGAATATTCTAGAATGAGTCCTCTTCATATATTTAGTTGGAGGTAATTTTTACCTTGGAAAAGAAACTCTGTTTTCTTCACCTACCTGTACTGTAACATACACACTTCTCATTGCTCTTTGTTGCCTTGTATTAGTATCTGTCAGGCAAGGCTTTGCCTGGTAACAAACAGTCCCATTACCAGTTTGACTCAGAAATTTTGTTTCTTTTATGTAATTTGAATACTTGGGTGGTTTTTGAGGGCTAAGATATGTACCCAGGGTAGGCAAAAGAATAATTCTATGTTAGGGAGCAAAAGAACAATGTCACATGTGTTCGACTTTTCACATCCACCACGGCTTTTGCCTTTGCTGTCACCTTTGCCTGAAGGGCTCTTCCCCTAGATATTTTTGTGGCTGCCTCCCTCATATTTTCTGGTCCTTTACTTAAATGTCACCTTTGTGGTAAGGACTTCCCCCAGCACTCCATCTAAAATTGTATGATGAACAAACCGAACTCTTCAAAATAACTTCTAAATATTCCCATTACTCTCCCCTATTTTAAGCACATACCACTAGCACACTCTATATTTCCATTTATAAACCTTGTTTATTCTGTGTGTCTCCCATTAGAATAATTTCCATGAGGAGTAGAGTTTTTTTCATTTATGGCTGTATTCTCAGTTCTTAGAACCATGGCTGGAACATATAGATCCTCCAAAAATGTTGAATGAATTTTTTTGTGGCTGACTGATGATTTTTGTGACAAGTAAGTTGGCAAGTGGTGGAAGGGGTCTTTCTCTGGTAGGTTCTTATTTATTGGGGATATATGAAGGTGGGGAGGTTTGATGGAAGGCTAGGTTCGTTTCTTTGGGATGTTTGGTCCTAGGTAAGAGATTTTGCATAATCCTTTTAGCCTGTGGCTGGAATGTTGGTGTAGGCTCAGATATGGGCATTGACCCAACCCAACTGCTCAATTTCCTCATGTCTCCACTCTGTGGATATTCTCTATTGGCGTACCCTTCTGCCACAGTGAACTTCCATCTTCTCTGGTTCTTCAGGAGGTGTCCAGGTTTGCATGCATTATAAATTGCACTTTCCTGAAGGATTCTTGGTTATTCAAGTTGGGAAACAGTAAAATGACACTACCTCTATGGACAGAGAGGTGCTGTGCTGGTGCTTGTGCCAAGGATGCCCAGTTGATTAAACTTGGCACCCACAGGGTAGAGCTCTGAAGCAGGAGTGAATGTGGTGAATATTTGGGCATCCATAAAGGAGCCCATGGGAAATACGACATGGTGGACACTTTGCCCTACTGGGAAGAATGGAAGTAGATTTTATTATGGCCATTATTGACTAAGATACTCAGGCTGACACTTTAAGGAGATACTCTTGCATCCCTGGGGCCATTTAATTGAGGGTTGAGGGAATTGAGAAAAGAGGCATAGGGCAAGAGGTGGCACAATGTATTAGTTTTTTAGAGCTGCTATAACAGACTATTACAAATTGGATGGCTTAAAACAACAGAAATTTATTTTCTCACGGTTCTGAAGGCTGGAAGTCTGAGATCAAGGTGTCAGCTAGGTTGGTTCCTGTTCAGAGCTTTGAGGGAGCTTCTATTCCAGGCTCCTCATCTAGCTTCTGGGGATTGTTGGTGATCTTTGGTGTTCCTTGGCGTTCCTTGGCTTCTCCTGTATTGCCCTGATCTCTGCTGCTTCACATGGTGTTCTTCCTGTGTACATGTCTGTGTCCAAATTTTCCTCTTTTTTTTTTTTTTAAAGATTTTATTTATTTTTTAACAGAGAGAGAGAGAGAGAGACAGACAGTGAGAGAGGGAACACAAGCAGGGGGAGTGGGAGAGGGAGAAGCAGGCTTCCTGCTGAGCAGGGAGCCCGATGTGGGACTTGACCCCAGGACCCCGGATCATGACCTGAGCCGAAGGCAGACGCTTAACGACTGAGCCACCCAGGCGCCCCCAAATTTTCCTCTTTTATAAGGATGTCAGTCTTATTAGATGAGAGGCTCACTCTATACCAGTATGACCCCATTTTAACCAATCACATCTGCAGTGACCCTATTTCCCAAATAAGGTCATATTCTGAGGTACTGGGGACTGGGACCTCAGAATATGAATTCTGTTGGAACACAGTTTAAGCCATTATATCCAGTTTGGGAGTAAACCCATTGTGGGTATTTTATATGTGGGTGAAAGGACTGTCAGTTCACCTTCAGCTTTCAGACAAAGCACACTCAGTATGCTGACTTGTGCAATGCTCAATTATGTAATCCACACCCTCCTAAAATACTGTGTATAGAAATTTGTTATTTATGCCTCTGTAAACATTTACATAATAACAATTCATTCTCAAATTATGCAATGATCTTTCTTATCACAGTGCTACATGGCTATAATCTCTTAACCAAGCTCATGGGCCCTTTTCCCAGGGAATCCTGCAAACTTTCCATACTATGGGTATATTCTGAAGATTAACTTTATTTTTTATATTTTTTAAAAGATTTTATTTTTAAGTAATCTCTACACCCAATGTGGGGCTCACACTTAAAACCCTGAGATCAAGAGCTGCAGGCTCTACTGACTGAGCCAGCCAGGTGCCCCTTCTGAAGATCAGATTGGTGAATAACATTTTTTTTTTCTTCAAGTATCAGAAGCAACAGGCTTCATTTTTTTTTCACTTATTTATTTGTTTCACTTATTTTGTTTCCCCTTATTTCACTTATTTATTTGTCATTTATATAGTCACTCAACACACATTTAATGAATCTTTACCACTGGGCAAACACAAGTCAGATTCCATCCCTTGGAGCCTCAGGCGGGTGGAGTGAGACACATGTAAACATTTTAGTGAAGTGCTGGACATTAAGGAAAAACTATGGAAAGTTTTCAAGAGGAGGAACTGCTCCTAATTGCTCTGAAATCTCACACTGTCTTACACTGGGGGACTCAAAAAGGTTTCAAAGGAAGGGGGAGGTTCTGCTGCTCTCAACAGTCTCCTCCCTTCTGACAATTCCAGCAAATCACAGAGTGAGAATTGGGAATCTTGGTTTTAGACACTGACACGGAGCCCTCCATGGAAGCGTTGGAGCTATCCCCGGCAATTCTGACCCATTGACTGGAGACCCTGATTTTATACACCTGAGAAGTTCCTACATCAAAGATACCATGACAGCTAAGTGAAAAATGATGATTCTGAAACAATTTGCATTTGCCAGACTTAGAGTGCAACGTGAGGCATGATGAGGCTAAGGATGACATTATTCAGAGGTGGCATGACAGGCCTTTACTCATCTTACCGTCTATGTGGGTGGATGAAAGAAGGGATGGGGCTGCTCCCAGGACAGTGCCCTCGGAGATGGTGGTCCACAGGAGGCAGTCCTGTCTCTTTCTAAGTCATTTTTACAAACGCTGATGCACCCATTTATGTTCCTATAAAGTCATTACCATCAGCTGACCCCTTAATTAGCGGTTAATATTCTGGCAGGAGTAACTGATGAGGTGTGAGGGGGGAGGCAGGAGAAGGTGGGTAGTGAGCGTGCAGCGTTGCTGGGAAAAGGGTCTTGGAGGGGATGGTGTAGCCTGGGCAGGAGGGGTGTCTCCATAGAGGACACAGAAGGTACTGTTTTGGGTTTGGTTTGGTTTGGTTTGGTTTTGCTACTTGAAATTTTTTGTCATTTCATGGGTTGCGGAATTGATCTCTTCCATGAAGTGGAAGAGAAGGATTTTTCTATAAATTTAAGGGTGATAAAATCACCTTCCCAGTGAATACCAGAGCCTCGGCCTATTTTATCAACAACAGGAAGTCCAGCCTCGGCCTCTGCTGTGAATTGGTGCAGGGGCCACAGAGGCTGGCTCTGCGGGAAGCAGGGGAGTGGGGAACGGGGTCCTGTTGGGACCTCATTTGATACCCTCCCCCAGCAATGGACTGGCCAGTCTACCCCGCATGGTGTCACTGTTGGGGCTGAGTCCCGTGCAATCCCCAGTTTACCAGTCTATCCATCATGCCCTGGAGATGGCCTCTAAGGCCATGTCTCATTCCCATATCTATCAACTACTGTGGCGGAGGTCATTGGCCTATGCAGTGTGGGTTGCACTTTTTATTGGGTAAAAGGGAAAAGAGACAGAGCTGTGGGGGTTAGGCAGGGATGTGGTTTCATCACTAGTACATTGGATAAGGAGACAACCGTAGGAGGGATAAATATTGACAACAGCAGAAACTGCCCATAAATTATCCATAGGGTCAGGTTTGATGTATCTTTGAATTATTCACCAGGATCATACAGGCAGTTTAGATACACACACACACACACACACACACACACACACACACACACCCCACACACCCAAGCTCCTGTTATTCTGTGCAGTTAGAACCCTCTCCCTATTTGTGGGGCTAAGATGTGATCAATACAGGAGCAAATTGGGAAGTTCTCTGGGAAATAAGGCCAATGGAGCTGAGAAAGCTGGTTATCCCATCCCCTGACCCTTGGTTTTGATGAATTAAATGACCACTAAAATGTGACGTAAGTGCTAAAATGTCTGTCTTTGTTAGTATGATAACCTGAGGAAGGACACAGTGCCTTAAAGGGGCAACCCGTTTCACCTTGACCCTTACCTGCTTGTCCTCGACCCCGTGAACCCACTGACCACACAAACTTTTTCCTGCTAGTGCTGCTTGTTCCTAGAAAAGGACCTAATAAAGGAATCCACAGAAATGTGTAAATGACTGATAAAACTTTGTACCTTTCCTATTTCAGGAACATCAACTTTAAGAGTGGCTGCCCCTTTAAGGAAAATAATGTGATTAATTTTGGACTTTCAGGTAGACATTAAATCGTTGTGATATATTAACCTCCTCAAGGGAGCTCCACTCAAGAATTGGGCCTTTCCGTAACAACGTCTTCAATTGCTCTCTGCCGAGATCCTACAACCGTACCTGCGGCTCAGTTCTTACGAATCATTACTATGAAGACTGGCTGCAAGTCTTGAAAACGATTAACAATGTTTTGCCATTCAGCGCTCATGTTTATATTACTTAAATCTTGCTCTCACTAAATTTTCATTCTTTCCCAAATCTGATTCTCAGCATTTGAGATTATAAATTAGGTGAGTAGAAATGGTTTGGTGGACGAGTTGGCTTAAAGTGTAGTTTTTTAACTGTCCTCCAGATAGAAATATTAGTTTCAGGTATGAGCAAGCAAGAAAAGTTGTCAAATCTGTGTCACAAAAGGTTATGATCTCCTTTACACAAAACGTCTACTTATTTTTAAAAGCAATCATGCCTAAGTCTTTGCTTATGTAAGTCCCCCCTTTACAACAGTTATTTATTTTTAATCTTTAGCATATCAGTCTTCAGTCTTTTTGGTTTTATTTTCTCCTTATGGCCCATATCCCACTTATTTTAGGTTTACTTTTGTGCCTGAATTCTTTTTTAAGTGCCTTGACTTGTAGGCACTGATCCCGGGGGAATCTCCTGATACGTTGTTCTCTGCCCCTCTTGTTGCCTTCCAGTGGGGAGGTCACAAAAGGGCAGAAAATGTTCTTCCCATGATGCATTGGTGACAATTCCGTTTCTCGTGCCTGGGAAATATCAATAAATAGACTGCTTCAGCCATCTCCCAGTGGAATTTTAAAAGAGTTATTATGACAATAGTATTGTAGGCAGGGCAAGGGCTGGCCCTGGTGAATGAGGGCCCCGGTCGGGGCTGCAGGCTGGGGGCGGCAGATTGCCCGAGGAGGAACATCCTCGTGGTGGCTGAGTGTTGACCCAGCTCCAGATTCATCGCTGGGATCAGCTGTGCTTTGTGCTCTGCTGAGAGTCACTTTGGCCTGTCTGAAGGAGGCAGCTGTTGTAAAGTATAAGTGCGGACCCAGGGGATAATTCTTGGCTTTCATCATGATGAAAAGGCTTCAGCAATTAATTTCTTCTGTTCTTCTTGCAGCCAAGGGTTCTCCACATTATTCATCTCTTTGGGCAAAAGCCGTTGGTGGCTTCTGAGTTATTTTCTCATTAGGTGGAGGGTGGGGATTACCTGATCGTGGATGGCTTGCGCTTATAGTTCATTTTGTGGGCGGATTATGACCAGGTAGGACCTTAGCAGTAACTTAATTTGTCTTGAGCTCCCAAGGCATAGAGTTCAGCATGGTATTTCCATTTGACATGAGGATAGCAGCTTGGCATTTTCAAATCCAGAGGCACCACTTCCTGATGGTCTCACCTCTGAAAGCGGCTGGTTTCCCTCCGTGCACATGACGAGACCCAAATGGATTCACGAGAGGGCTAGACCTGGGCTTTTACTGCTGTTACTCTGTAGGAAAACAAAACCAAAACCAACAACCTCCCCCTCCCTTCCCCAACACTAACCTTTCCAGTTGGGAGATTTAACACTTGAACAAAAGAGAGTCTGAAAGAGCCCTGGGTGTAGCGAGCCACAGGGGAGAGAGTGTGGAGGGCAGAGGATGGGATTGAGTCCCCGGGGGTCTGTCTCAAGGGCTCAGAGATTTCAGAGAATGAAGGTGGGGTCTCCATGGGACCATTTAGCATGGTCCCCCTGATTATTTGTGTTTTTGTATGTGGGGAGGACTGATAAATTCACTTCATGGCCCAGATAATGATTTAGCCCTCATATTTTCCCTGTTCAGCCACATTCCCTCTTCAGTGTGTTTGCCAGGCCCGTACTGCTTCCAGATCAGCAGGTAAAGAACACAAACGCTTAATGAAAGGGATGTGGGGAGTCTTTCACAGTCTCGGGGAAACAAGTAGATTGGGAGGTGGGAGAAGAGAGGAGTTGCACCCCGTTGGTCAGAGTGTTGTTGCCTGTTTCTCAGGAGGCCAGCTTGAGTGGCTTGCAATCCCCAAGGCATAGAAGCCAAGGTTTTCCTCCTCCCAGAGAGGCGTAATTAAGGGATGCTGGCTTTGACGTGGGCCAAGTTGGTTTTGAGCATTCTTTGTCTTGTCTGTGATTAGAAACTCACTTCATAGTATACCACCTGGTCTTAGCAGTCTGCAGCTGTGTGAGCACTTCATGTTCAGTGAACAAAGGCATCAATAAATGCCCAGTGCTGGGAAGGCATAGTGTTGGGCACCCTCGTTCCACAATGCAGCTCACCTTGGTTTCCATGCTTCTTTCGGCTCCGGAGCAAAATTGCCCTGCTTGCTCTCCCACCACAGCTGAAGTAGTCCTCTCCTTGGAATGTAATCTGAACAACTCATTCTCCCCGAGGTATGATAGTAGATAATGAATAATTTAATGTGCTACCTTAGAAGGGTTATACACATTTTAACAGGTGACAGGTAGCTGGAGACAGAGTAAATAAGAAGAATAGATTCATATTAATGGTGGAATTTCAAGTTGATTGCAGGGCACTCTCTTGAGTCAGGAAGGGGGCATCTCTGTGATTTCCCTCGTATGGCCTCACACCGTGACGTCTCACACCTTCTTTGGTGTAATTTCGTTCCTGGATAGAATCATAGATGATCTGACCAAGCTTACTGATCCCTGAGGGGTCTGAGTCACTCCAAAGGAGTGTCTTTACAAGAATTGAGATCTTCTAAATTCCAGCCTGCTCTCGGGCTGTGTTGGATCCCCCAGGGAGGAGAGCACAGTGATGGGAAACATGGACAGGTTCACTGCGAATTCAGATTTTTCCCAAACAGAACGTGTGTGGGCTCAGTGAGTCTGAAAAATAATTTGCAGCTCTGACAGCCTCTTTTTATGGAAGGCATGTGTTAAACAAAAAGTCATAACCATCAGATCTTCTTCAGTAGGAGAGAATGAAGGGGCTGGTCCCCTTTAGGCACAGGTGGGCAAACTGAGCTGCTGGCTGACGAGACAATGTGGCCAAGGTCATTGAGCAAGTAGCTAGACTGCCTCCTGGTTCCTAGCCCAGCTCACCATTGCCCTACACGCCCCCGTTGTCCCAGTTCAAAAGCAGAGCTTCGTCTGAGTCCGTCTCCTTGGTAGGGCTGTGGGGAATGTGGGTGTCAGCACTCTGGTCTTGCGGAGACTCTGAAACAATACCAGGTATTTTGTAGCAGGTATGTGCTGAGTGTTCTTCTCTCACTCTCTGCATTTGGAGCATTCAGCATATAATCCTACAATTAGTTCATTAAAAAAAAATAGAAACCACTTGCAGGTCACCTTTAAAACAAAGAGAGAAGCAATTTTGAATTTAGCAATTTTTCATTTTTGACACCTAGTACCACCTTAACCTCTGCAGTTACAAATAATGCTGGTGGGGAACGGCTCCTTTATGCACATTTGAAGAAAGAAGGGCTATACATTATGAATGGAACAAGGATGAAGGAGTTGGTTGTAGTGCAAGATATTTTGAGTACATTAATCAGTCCATCTCTCTTAGAGTGAGAATCATTTTTTAAAAAAGGGTATTAAACAGAATGCAAACAATTTGTGCAATTCAAGTCTGCCTGATATACGATGGACATAGGAGGGCAAAGGGAAGATGTGAAAACACAGGGAGCAAGGCATTGAGGGAGCTCCTTAGGGTAAAATAAGGCAAAGGAAAGAAAGAGAGCTTGGAAGAAACACTAAGATGGCACCTAGTCCTACTTAGATTCCCGCAGTGCTTGGCACAGTGATTCATTGACTCACTTCACAAGCAGCAGTTAGGTGCCAGCCATGGGTCAGCCCTGACCCCACAAACTCATATTCTAGGGGAGAAGACAGACACCTACTCAGAGTTCCAATAGGATTTGCTATAATGGGAGTGAACACAAGAAAGCCATATCCACTTTCCTTTACTAATGACAGAAAATACTGTTAACAGTGGAATGTTTTCCTTTACTAATGGTAAAAAGTACTGTTAACAGTGGCTTAGCATTTTATATTTCTCACATAAGAAGTCTGGAAGTAGAAAGCTGCATTGTGGGCTTAACACCCCAATGACACAAGGGCTAGTATCTCTTTGATTTTCTTGGGTTCTCCCTCAGTGTTTCAAGATGGCAGCCGTAGTTCTTTTGGGGTGGAGGAGAAGAGATGCTTGTGCATCTTGGAAACTCCTCCTTTAAGCCCAAGGGAGACTTCTACTGACTCCTCATAGGCACAACCTGTGTCCTATGCCACCCCTTACCTCCAACCAGCTGCAAGGGGAACAGAGAAAAATGAGAACTTAGCTTTTCTTCTAAGACTCTGTGATGCAGGATATAATAGGGCTAGGTCATAACTGTTTTGAAGGGGGGGGTTAATTTGGGGGGAAAGTCATCAGGGAAAGCTGTCCTTCATTCAGGATTTTATTATCTCATGGAGAAAATTTGTGGAAACTTCCTAAGTCTTTTCCAGATGTTTTCTCAACCCACTCTAATAATCCTCCATGGTGCCATCAG
>NC_138382.1:17116799-17149185 GCF_054177405.1 Leptonychotes weddellii
AGACGAACCATGAGAGACGATGGACTCTGAAAAACAAACTGAGGGTTCTAGAGGGGACGGGGGTGGGAGGATGGGTTAGCCTGGTGATGGGTATTGAGGAGGGCACGTTCTGCATGGAGCACTGGGTGTTATGCACAAACAATGAATCATGGAACACTACATCTAAAACTAATGATGTAATGTATGGGGATTAACATAACAATAAAACAATTTATTAAAAAAAAAAAACTCAAGCAAATTCAGGCAGCTGACATTTGTGTTACAATGAATGTCAGAGAAGAAAACATTGTTTTGACTCTAAAGGCATTTCCCTCCAGCAAGCCCTAGGTTTGTGGGATTTTTTTGTGTGTGTGTGTTTGTTTTTTTTCTGGTTTCTTTTGGTTTGGTGGAGAGGGAAACATTCAGAGTAGCACTAATGTGGTGTCCAGCTTTCCGAACCAAAAAGAAACCAGACACCATGTGTTAAGTCAATGGTGGCTTAAAGAATTGGAAAATGGGAAGTTAAATAAATAGAGGGAATACTCCTTCTTGCAAGTTCCAGTTTAGCAAAACAGTTGCCCCTAAGGGGGAAAACATCACTTCCCTAATTATTCTAAGTCTTTATAAGTGAAACACTATTCTTGTCAGGGGTCCTGTTACTTCACCTTCATTCCGTTTATCCTCCTGCTTCTTGGTCCTGGATTAAATTCAAATTGATAAAATGCCTTTGCTAGCCACATTACTGCTGTAAAGACAGAACTGTCTGCTGTCAGGATACACTTTTATTCTTTGAGAAAAACAAGCAGGAAATGATGATGAAAACCGTTTGGAAACCAAAGCAAAAAAAAAAAAAAAGAGAAATAAATAAAAATAATAAAAATGTATTACTGCAGGTGATCCGTGAACTAGAGGGGGGAAAGAAACCAAAAGATCCTGGGCTTTGATTCATACCTTCAGAGAGGTTTCCTTAATGACTGCTCTTTTGTGTCGCCAAAGCAGCGCTCATTTATCAGTCTGTGGTTTAATCCAAACCTATCAGGATGAAAATTCAAGGAGGGTGAAGGTTAACTGACTGACAGCCCGACTTGGAAACTCCAGAGTTGATAAATGTCTACAAAACTTGATGGAAAGGCGGAGAGGGGAAAAATCTCTCTCTTTGGAGCCACCGAAAACAAAGAGGGGCTTTGGGTGGGAGGGGTGAAGGGAGGGCCAATCCGCTGCAGACGCCAAGGGCACATTTTATTCTAACACAATGTTTAATTGCTGGTGAGTCAGAGGGAATTTCTGAACTCTCTCTCCTATGTGTCGATGCTGATAAATTTGTGGCAGGAAGTGTATTGTAGCCCAAAGCAAAGGGACTGATCGTGGAGATAGAGTTGTTACCAAAATAGTAAGATGTCTCTAGCTGTATTGCCTTGCCAGCCTCCTACTTCTCCCTGGGACCTTCTTTCTTTCTGCCCCCTCCCCCCGCCCCCAGTCGATGCTGGATGGGTCTTACTACCTCCTCCTTTCTCAAATATGTTTAGTTTCCCCTCTCCAAGTGCCCTTTGTGTAATTAGTCTGTTTATCCTGTTACATAGCACAATGTCTGGCATATAGTAGGTGCTCAATAAATATTTGCTCTTCTGTATTTGGAGCCGTTCTTTGATCACATTGGTTGCCTCTGGTATATTGCGCATTGATGGACACAGCCCTTCCCCGGCTGCTAAGCTTGGTGTGGTGGTTAAGAGCTCCCCTCTAGAATCAAACTCAAAGTGTTCTCCAGTAAGTTACTTAACTCTCTTGGCTGCGTTTTCTCCATTTATAATAGTGCCTACCTCATGGGGTCATTATGAAGATTAACTGAGTTCATATTTATTTATTTATTTATTTTAAGGATTTTTAAAAAAATTATTATTATTATTATTTTTTAAAGATTTTATTTATTTATTTGAGAGAGAGAGAATGAAAGACAGAGAGCATGAGAGGGAGGAGGGTCAGAGGAGAAGCAGACTCCCTGCTGAGCAGGGAACCCGATGTGGGACTCGATCCTGGGACTCCAGGATCATGACCCGAGCCGAAGGCAGTCGCTTAACCAACTGAGCCACCCAGGCGCCCCTAATTTATTTGACAGAGATAGCGAGAGCAGGAACACAAGCGGGGGAGTGGGAGAGGGAGAAGCAGGCTTCCCGCCAAGCAGGGAGCCCGAGATACAGGGCTCGATCCCAGGACCGTGGGATCATGTCCTGAGCTGAAGGCAGATGCTTAACGACTGAGCCCCCCAGGTGCCCCTGAGTTCCTATTTTTAAAAGTGCTTAGAAGAAAAAAATGATTATTCTGGGAGACATGGCATGTGTGGATAAAGCTTTTCAGTACTGTAAAAGAATCACAATCTGGAAATTCCTTAAAAGGTAAAAGTTGCAAGTCTTCATAGAGAAGAGAAAAATGAAGGATTTGGCATGAGTGCCAACCCTCTGCTCTACCCTTTATGTCATCCTTTCTAGAATAATATCAATCTCACAAAATACACTGAAACCATACTAAGAACTACTTAGCATTTAATCTTCAAAGATGATGTCCAAAAAGAATTTCTGCAGGGTCTCATGCATCACCTGTGCATGGTGACTGTCTTCTTGGCCAGATGTGTATGAGGCAGGTGACCTTCTGCTTGTAAATGAGTGAATGGTGGTAATGATAAATCAGGAGATATTTATGGCCAGTTCCTTTTTAGGGTCAATACTGACATTTTTATCTGATTCATGGGTTGACTTCTGGTTTGGCACATATCGTTCCAGTGGATTCTCTCATTTTCCCCTCCTCCTAATTAAAGAGTATCTTGCCCAGGGAAAAGACTAGATCTTGAATCAGGAAGATCTTGGCACTGGTTTGGCATCCCAAGCATGGAAAACAGGCTTTGCATTGCTAACATGTTCCGTTTTTTAAAATTTTTTTATTAAGTTAGATAATTGTTTGGGCCCATCATTACTTCCTGACACACAGCAGTAACTTGAATGACAAATCCTTTGGGTGAGGACCACATGTGCATAAGCATGAGCAAGATGCTGTGGTAATAATTGGTGGAAGGGCTCAGTGGGGAGGAAGAGTTGGTGTATTGACTCTGGCATGCATCTCTCTCCAGAATCTTAGGGCCAATGCTCTGCTATGGGTTGGGCTGTCTCCACGGCACTGATCTGTCCCCCAGGACAGGCTCTGTGGAACCTTATCAGTTCTGAGCACTGGATTGTTGCCAGAGAGACCAAGGCATCCATTCCTCCTTACCCCTCTCTCACGCCATCCTCAAAGGCCAGAGTCCCCTGTAGACTTCATCTGGACACGGTGGGGAGTGCCCTACTGAATGCTGGCTGGGAGGGAGCCATGCTGTGCATCCTCACTCGGCCTTCAGTGTCCTCCCCAGCGCGGACTTGCCAATTTCCAGGCAATTAAGGGCATCATTTGACTATGTCCGATTTTCCTTCAACTCTGTCATGAAAGTCAATTCCTGTAAGTAATTTGTCAGGAACAAAATTTCCTGAGATGATTTTTCGATATTCTCTTCATTTTCTTCAGAAGCTTTATATGACTGTGCTGTATTCACTTCAGAGTTTAGTATTTGGCTTATTTAGAGAAAAATATTATGATAATGACAGCAGCCAATGAACAAATGGTAATAACAGCAGAGACCAAAATATGAAAATTAATTAATAAGAAACAGGCAACAGGCCCAGCTGTCTTGAGCAATTTTGAAGGCATAACTGGAAATGTGGAAGATGTGCAAAGGAAGACTTAGGTGGAGGAGAAAACATGCTCCATTAACATGTACATTGCAGATGTGAGCTTTGTCAGCATTTCTTTCTTCTTACCGTAAAGCTGAGGTTGGTATTACAAGATCACATCAATTATGTCAAATTAAAAAATGCCATGTGACCTGAGAGCTAGAGGAAGAAATTCCACTGGTAAAGGCATTGGGGATAATTTTATTAGCTTAATCTCAACATCATGTGATGCACTGTTCTGTCCAGTTGTGTGAGACTAAACCTATTTATGCTTTTGTATAACACATGGCATTATACCGAGACTTCCTTTTTTATTTGCAGAGAAACTCCCTTTGCCTTTCAAATAGGAAATAACAAAGCATCTATAATTCAGCAGAAACCCTTTATAAGTAGTATGACCGCATGAATTGTCCAAGCTGGGTCACTTTGGAGAATGAAAGATGTTATTAATAGTTATGCTGGAACAATAGACAGGAACCAAAATTGTCCCAGGCGAAGTAGGATATGTGATTATCCAAATTATAAGGCTAGAACATAGAGGCTAGGATTTGTATTGGTCTTAGGAAGATAACTAAAACGTTATCAGAGTTCTTCTTTATATCTTACAGTGTTTTGGGAGAGATGAGTTGATTCATAGTAGAGCCAATTTTACTATATTATATTTAGTCCCTTAATAATGAGTAGCTAAGGGTATATTTCCATCCATTATGAACTTTTCCTTGGTTCTTAATCATTTTTTTTTAACCCTCTGGCATCTGCACACTTGATTTTACTTTCATTCAACAATTTGTCCTCCTAATGGAGATTACTGGGATATTAGAGTGATTTCCCCCACAATTTTGGATGGAGTCTGAGGGTTTTGCTGCAATAGGCACAGGGCTCAAACGTAGAACTTCCAGAATAATATTTGTAGTCTTCCAAGAATTAGAGCCACCAATTTCTGTAGAGGTGAAACCTACAGTGCTCTGTTCTGTTCAACCATCCATGCAATTGTTCACTGATGAATGGGGTCAGGAAATCTCTCTCCTGGGCTCCTCAGAGCAATGCATTATGGTGCCAAGGATTTGGCTTCTCTTTCACCTCACTATGAATGCCAAATCCAAACCATCAGCACATGATGACCTTCAACAGCTCAGGAAAACATCACTTGGTTAGGCTGAGACCCAATGTGGGCAATTCACTTAATAAAGAAGTAGAAATCTTCCCTCGATGCTGAATGGCTTCAGTTTGACCTCTCTATCTTGAACTTTAGTCTCTCTCATTATTTTGAATGAAGAGAGTGTGGTTGACTGCACACAATTGCTGACCATCTTACAAATTGAGAGACATCTGGCCTCGGAAAAATCAGAAAGACTGCTCAGGATGACAGATAATTATCTGTTGGCTACTCTTGTCCCAGAGCAATTTGATAGTGCTGACTTTTTCGCACACCTGGAAATACTTCTCTTCTAAACTTCCACCTCAGCTAACCCTGAGCTCTGTGCTGGACCTTGGAGATTTCCCGGGCTTCATCTCCAAGGGCCACTTTTTCAAAGAAGCTGTCCTCTTGGCTGGAGGGAGGAAATTCTATGACTTTCTCTGTAGACTTCCTGACAATTGGAAACAGTAAGGGAACATTAAAACTTTGACATAAATAATTCAGCACTGATTTTCCTTGAGTTTCATAACCAATATTAGTTTCCTTCACTTTCTTGTCATTACTCCCATGTCCTTTACTGGGAGGAATAACCTTCCCCTTGTACCTGCCGTGGATTTGGTCCAGTCGCGTGTTTGGGGCAGCAGCAAGGAGAAATTGATGATAACTTCACTGCTATAGCCTTTTGTGCCCCCTAAAATGCTTATAAGATTCTCCTTCTATTTTTAAGCTCCATATCACAGGGTTTGATTTTTTTTCCCTATCTTTAAAATTTTTAATATTTTAATATTGTGTGTTGCTGGGGCCACTTTCCCCCCTAAAGAGAAAGCATGGTTGTAATAAAGAAGGTCTGACACGCTTTTTATAAAAGCTCTTCTCGGCTAGGGCTGGGCCTCTGCTGTTAGATCTCTGCCAATTTCTTCTTTTGTGGCATTAATAACGTGGGTAACCGAAAATATTCCCTCTCACCTCTTGAATTGCCTTTTATAGTTAACTGATTAATGAAATATAAGTAATTATGAAAATGTGGGCATGGGAGCTAAGAGGAAGAAGAGAATCTGCAACCATTTCATCAACCTGCAATGAACTCTTTCCTTTTATAGATTACCTGTCAACTAAGAAAAAAAATCATTTAAAAATTCTGCATGACTCAGTGAGAAAGATTATGAACTAATTCTTTAAAAGGAAGCTATGCGTTTATGGGGAGGGGCAACTATAGTTCTAGGTTATCTTCTCTGATAGAAGTCAGAGCTGCCTAATTTTTCCGTTTTCTTCTTTTCTTCTTTTGCTTTCTCCCTCTTTTTTTTTTTTTTTTTAACCCCCTTCATCTTTCTTTCTGCCTTCTCATGTTTCCTAATGGCCTGCTATACACCAGGAATTCTAAGTATAGAGCTGGCTGGGGATCAGGGGTGGGGAGAGGAGGATGAGGAAGCCACAGCCCCACCATTAATGAGCTGTCCAGAGAAAAAAATGAAAGCAACAAGGCAGTTGTGACAGGTGTGATCACAAAAGCCACGCCAGGTATAGTTGGGAGCTAGAACAGGGGTGGGTGGGAAGAGGAGGGTACCCTTTGCCTTGGGTGGGGAAGTTTTCATTGAGAAGGTGATTTTTGAGCCGGATTTTGCTTGATGAGTAGGAGCTTCAGTGGGTTAAGAGACAGAGTTCAGAAGAGGGAGAGGTTGTGTTCTACTGATGCAGCAAGAGAAAGTGCTCCTGAGTTAGAAGGACTTACATTGCAGGAGGAGCAATGTGGAGTGCTGAGGGAATCTTGAGTGAGAGGAGGAGGAGCAGGGGCAAAGGTGTGGGGCCTGGACAGCACATGGATTGTTGTCAGGAGTGAGGGGGACACTAACAGTCATTATAAATTATTGCTAATACTTGTGAAATCAGGAAAAGTTGCTGTAATTAGGCCCATTTCAAACAAGGAAGGGAGGGAGGGTTTTCTGAGGCCCTTTGGATGCTGTATTAGGCGATTGTGTCAGGGCTAAATTATGCTGGGGTGAAAAACAACCTCCCAACAGCAGTTCTTTAAGACAAAAAACCCCCCCAAAAACAGATGTCACAAATCATGAATGCCACTTGTCCAGTGGGGGTGGGAGGAGTGTCTTCTTATAGTTGTCATTCAAGGGCTCAGGTGGAGAGAGGTACCACCATTAACTTCTGACACTGAGTTCTCAACACAGTGTGCTGAGGTTTGCCTCAGCAGGGGCAAGAGGATGCTGGAGGGTTGAGCTGTGGCAAGTACCTGCGCTGGCCAGAAGTGATACACATTATTTCTGCTTACACTTTACTGTCGGGGACTAGTCAGATGGCTGCACTTAGCTTCCAAGGGCAGAAGAATACTAATCCCCCACGTGGATACAAGAATGAGATATTGGAGTGCATGAGTAATATCTACCGCTGGGGTGTGGTACTGCCAACACATTCCAGTGTACCTCCTCCAAGACTGAGGCACTACTGGGTATTAGGCTCTTGTTTCTTCCCTCATTCCTCGTTCTGTGATATGGGGGTTGGGATGCTGCAAACCACATTCCTGTTTGGTCAGTTTGCTCCCTTTTAGGTTCTGCCAACCGGAAAGGCAGGGGGAGGGAGCAAGAACTTGCTCCTTCCTATTTGTCAGCTGATTTTGCTATCGTTACCCCAGTGGCTTTTCCAATAATGATTGGTTCCAATTCCTTGCTTCTTTTCACACTTCCAAGCCAGTGTCACCATGCCTCTCAGATGTGGCCACACCGGCCAGGCAGCACCCCCTCCTCAGAGGTCTGTGTCCTATCCCAGGGGCCTTTCCTCCAAGTGCCTGAGGAATCAGCATTGGCACCTCCTCAGAGGTCTGGGTCCCAGGTCCCCCAGGCTCGCCCCGGGACTTCCAGGTCTGTTAACCCCAGCTTCTCCCCTTTGATCCTCAGCCCCAGCAGTGGAAGCTGCTTCCTGAAGTATCTATCTCTGTGACCACAGTGTTTCTTCTTTCTTTTTCAGTCCTCCAATACTGCTTGGGCCAATTTCCTTTTTTAAATTCTCTGCTAAAATAGCTAGAGTGGTTTATTTGTTGCTTGGACCCTAATTTATAGAGCTACCATGGATTAAACTTCATCATAATGCAAGCATACATTGTCAAGAAAATGGTGGTGTTGACAGTTTGAAGTAAAATGATTATATAGATGAGTAATAAGCTAAAAGCAAGGACTATTTAAAAATGGATTTTCATCCACTACTGTTAATGTTGAATCTAACCACAAGTAAAGAAGAGCTTTCTGAATGCAGGTATTTTTCTACTTGGTTCCTCACTGTACCCTCAGAGCCTAGAAGAGCATGTGGCATGTAAGAGACAATCAATGTGTGTGTTAAAGTAATGAGTAAATAGTAACTAATTGTGCAAAACAGATTGCACAAATTGGGAAACTCCTTATTCTTGTAGTTAGAGTAAAAATGGCTAATGTTATATGTGGTAAATAATAATATGCATCCCTTTGCCAGCCAATACTATTGGAAAGCCCAGAGAAAACACTGCTGATCATTTGAGGAAACAAGTATTAAAATAGATGTGGAATGTTTGCTATACGGCTGCCTCAAAGTACAGATAGCTTTATCATGTCTCAGGTTATGGTATTTATTAGGTTCAGTTTCAATGTGGAAAAAACAAAACTACGTTGTGATCCATAAAATAGACTATATCAAATAAGATATTTTGTATAGATTAATTCACTTCTATTTTCTGGAAAAGCTGGGTAAGTGTAGCTGTTTTGACTGGAATTTAAAAAAAAATAGCGTTCTGGAGGAAGATAGGATTCAGAGGAAGACCCACAAGTGAAATTCATTCTCTTTCATAAGCAGAAGCATTGCAGAAGAAGTTGAAGCTAGATATGGCCAAAATGCTACACGATGTCACTGATGTGGTTAATTTTTTCTTTATAAGTCTTTAAATACTGCATCTTCATGGTGTTTGTAATGAGATGGAGGGTGACCATGAAAATAATTTTGATCACATGGGAGTTTATTCTTGATCCTGTGGCAAATTGCCTGAGACAGAGGTAAAGTAAAAGAGGAGTTATACTTTATTCTTTTACAAACACACAAGTGTTCCAAATTTGCTGACATTTCATGTGATAACAAGTAGCTCTCTTCAGTACATTATTTAGAAGGTATTTTAAAAATACTCTTAATTGGCCCTTTCAGCAGAAAGGTGATATTTTAATAGTGAATAAGAAAGTAAATGCTTTTCAAAAGATACTTATGTTATGGAAGAGCATCTTGAAAAATGGCATTTAGAAAGGTTATAATTGTTGACTGATTTTGTTGCTGAAAGTGGTCTAAATAGTCTATTGGTATACTTAAAATTGGAACAAAATTTTCACTTGGTGAATAATATCACACATGTTCAAAACAATTTTTTAAAAATAAGAATGCAACACTTTCTGATTACTTTGTAGAAACAAATGATTGAATTCTGGAAGGATAAAAATTTACTAGCTAAATGTTCATACCAATCTTTGCCTAATTAGAGAATGAAATTGGAAAACATGTCAGATTTTGTTAAGTGTAAGGAGCTGTTGCATTTGGATCTATATACCTTGCTGAGGTAGGTTTTTTAAGTAAGACAGCTAAATATTGAAAAAAACTTGAGTTGAAATTCAGATATTCTAATTGTTGTATCTCAAAGTGTTAAATTGGGATTTTCATAGATAATGGAGCACTTTAATCACCTTGCTCTCATTAAAAATATCCTTTATGTTCTATTTTAGTGAGATTAAATACAGTTTTCTATCATTAAAAATAAAATACTAAAATATTGATAAAATATTAAAGCACTAATTTATATCAGACCTTGATAATTGAAGATGTTGTAATTTCTAGAGGAAATCCTGAAATATTAGAATAAGAACATATACTTAACAAGCTAATTGAGGGGAAAAAATGGAATGATATATATATACACAATGCACTTGAAGTAAGACAAGGAGAGAAAGAGCATCATATGGAGAAATAAATAGGAAGCAAATAGTAAGATGGTAGATTTAAACCTAGATTTATCAATGATTATATTAAATGTAAATGGATGAAATACTCTCATGTTTACTGACTAGATTAAAAAAATTTAAAAGTATGCTACTTTATAAGAGATACACAAGATATAAGGATACAGGAAGAATGGCACAAAGGTGGAACAATTCTAAATTTTATGCAAATTTTATATGCAAAGTATTATATCTCTTCGGGCTCTATTTATATGTCTCTATATCATCTACCTATCTACCTACCTATCTACCAAAGACAAATCCTCACATTTAGGAAATTTTAACACACTTCTCTCAGTAACTGAAAGAGCAAAAAACCAAGAATGAATAGGGATATAGAATATTTGAATAATATATGTAACAAATAGGGCTATACATGAACACACACACACTCCTATACCTTCAAATGAGAGGATATACATTTGATTCAAGTGCACATGGATCACTCACAGGGTTATAAATCCGGTCTCAACAAGTTTCAAAAGATTTAGAACATTTATTTTCCACAATAGAATTAAACTAGAGGGGCGCCTGGGTGGCTCAGATGGTTAAGCATCTGCCTTCGGCTCAGGTCATGATCCCAGGGTCCTGGGATTGAGCCCCACATCGGGCTCCTGGCTCAGCGGGGAGCCTGCTTCTCCCTCTCCCTCTGCCTCTCCCCCTGCTCATGCTCTCACTCTGTATCTCTGTGTCTCAAATGAATAAATAAAATCTTAAAAAAAAAAGAATTAAACTAGAAATCTTTAAGAGAGAACTAGAAAAATCCCCTTGTGTTAAACACTTCTAAATTATCCATGTATCAAAAGGAAAATCACAATGAAAACTAGAAAATATTTTAAGCTGAGTGATAACAAAAATGACGTATCAGAACTAGTGGAATATAGCTAAAGCCATGTGTAGAGAATGTATTGTCTTAAATGTCTATATTAGAAAAGAGTAGTGGCTAAACATTAGAATATTCTCTCATGAAGTCAGCAAAAGAATAGCAAATTAAAAGTTACTGAGTGGCGAAAATAATAAAGGTAAATTCAGAAATAAATGACATATAAAACGAATACACCATAGAGAAGAATCACAAAGCTAAACATTTTTTTTTTTTGAGACTAATAAAATGTATAAGTCCCTGACAAACTGTAGAAGACAGAAGACCAATAGCAGAAAAGAAAATGGTGCATCACTATACAGTTTAATTCATATAAATTTGAAAATTGTGATATAATAGAGAAATTTATTTTCCACAACTACCAAAACTACCACTAGAGGAAATAGAATGTTTAGCACAGTCCTTTATTTATAAAACATTGAAAAAATAGGGAAGACCTAAATAAATGAAGAAATATATTGTGTTGAGGAATTGGAGGAATAATCATGAAGATGTCATTCTCTCCAAGTTGATCTGTAGACTCAAGACTATATTTGTCAAAACCCAGCATATTCTTCTTCTTAATGTGTGCCTTTGTGGAAACTGAGAACCTGATTCTAAAATACTTACGGAAATGCAAAGGACCAAGAGGAGCAGAGCAATCAGGTAGATAGGGATGATTTTGCTTCATATGATAATGTATTATAAAGGTATAATAATCAAGATATTGTGCATTTGCACACAGATGTATACACTAATGGATTAGAATACAGTCCAGAATGAAACCTATGAGTAAATGTGCACTTAATTTACTGCAACGTTTTCACTTAGGGTCTTAGGGAAAGAACAGTTAGTTTTAAATAAGTGGTGCTGTGTCAATTGTATAGCCACATGAAAAATAGAAAACTTCTACCTCATACCAGTACAAAAATCACGTCCAGATAGATAGTAGGCATAAATGGTACAATAGAAAGTAACTTAGGAGAATAACTTCATGACCTGGGAATAGGCAGAGACTTTTAAAGAGGATACAAAAAACACTTACTATAAAGGAAATGGTTCCTAAATTTGTCCATATAAACATGAAGAATTTCTGTGAATAAAAAAAAAAAATCTGTTCACAGACTGAAAAATACACAAGCCACAATCTGGGAGGAGATATTTGGAACATATAACCAAAAAGAGTTTGTATGATAAATTCCTTCAAGCCAATAAGAAAATACAGCTCACTGGCAAAAATGGGTAGGGGACATGTAGGAGGCCTTCACAAAAGATACTATAAAGAAATGGAAAGGGACTGAATCTCAGTAATTAGGAAAATGTAATTTTAAATGCTTATATTTAAAATATTTTAAAAATCACAATTCATGAGAAAGACTAAATTTACGGACTAACACTAACAAGAGTTGGAGAGAATATAGAGCAGCTAGAATTCTCATTAATGCTGGTAGGAGTGGAAGCTAGTCAACTACTCTGGAAACTGTTTGGAACATACCCACTTGTATAGGCTACCCAATAACTTAGTAATTTCACTCCTAGGAATATATCCAACAAAAACGCATACATATATTTACATATTTATACACACACACACACACACACACACACACACCTGTGATATGTAAAATAAACGTTCATAGAAACATTTGTCAGTAATAGAAAAGGGAAAACCGCTGAAATGTTCATCGATAGTATTTCATGGAATTCTATACAGTAATGAAAATGAGGTTTTGCTGTATGTGACATGGATTAATCACACAAACTTAAGGTCTGGCAAAAGGAACTAGACTTAAAGAATATGTATATGTTCAAAACACTTAAAACTAATCTATGGCATTAAATGCCAGAATATTTGTTGCCTGTGATAAAGAGTGAAGATACAGATTTCAAAAGGACACAAGTAGGGCTTCTAGGGGGGCAATTATTATTCTATTTGTTGACCAGGGTGGTAGTTATATAGATATGTCCAGTTTTTGATAATTAAACTGTGTACTTATGATTTGCACATTCTTCTCTATGTAAATTACTCTTTAAAATGTTTATTTCAAAAGAAAAGAGGGAGTATTAGACATTATGGTGGACATACGAATTATTTTCTATCCTTGTCCTCTCTAAACAATCCTCTCTAGTCCAATGTGGATTTGGTTCTTGGAGAACTGCTGTGTGGTGGTGGTGGTGGTTGTGTCCTCTGTGGCCTGATGGAACCATTGTGCCCAGAAGGACATATACAGGGAGATACCAGGAGCATTTGCAGAAGAGAGTACAGTAAAGCTTTACTTGTGGGGCTGGTCTTTGAGAAGCTGCACAGGGTTTGGGTTCTTGCCTAAAGACATGACACTAGGTCCTAGAGTTTTCTGGTTACATGAGTGGTGTGCTAGAGCCAGCTCATGCTAGATGACAGGCTGATTGTTAAATGTTCACAGATGTGTTTTAATTTAATTTTTTACATAAATTTTATATTTTTTCCAACTTTATTGAGCCATATAACATTATGTAAGTTTAAAGTAAACATTGTGATGATTTGATATATGTATATATATTGCAGAATTATTACCACAGCAAGTTTAGTTAAGACACCATCACCTCACATAGTGACCATTTTTTTGTTTGTGTGGTAAAAACTTTTAAGATTTACTTTCTTATATACATTCAAGGATACAATACAGTATTGATTTTTGGATATTGATTTTGCATCCTTCAACTTTACTGAATTTATTAGTAATGGCAGTTTTGGGGGCTTTCTGTATTTAAGATCATGTCATTTGCAAGCATAGTTTTCCTTCTTTTCTGATCTGGATGCCTTTTATTTTTCTTGACTGATTGCTCTGGTGAGGACTTCTAGTACTATATCAAATAGGAATGGTGAGGGTAGGCATCCTTGCCTTGTTCTAATCTTGGAGGAAAAGCTGTCAACCATCCATTGTTGAGTATGATGTTAGCTGTTGGCTTGTCATATATGGCCTTTATAATGTTGAGTTATGTTTTTCTATATCCAACTTGTTGAGGGTTTTTGTTTTTTGTTTTCTTTTTAATTTGTACCTCTTAACCCCTTCACCTATTTCACCCTCCCACCACCCTCTCCCCTCTGGCAACCACCAGTTCTCTGTATTTGTGAGTCTGTTTCTGTTTGTTGTTTATCTGTTTTGTTTTTTTTAGATTTCATGTATAAGCAAAATCATATGGTGTTTTTTTCATTTTTTATCATAAAAGGATATTGATTTTGTCAAAAATGCCTTTTCCGTATCTAGTGAGATGATCATATGATTTTATCTTTCATTCTATTAATGTGATGTGTCACATGTATTGATTTGCATATGTTGAGCCATCCTTGCATCCCAGGGATGAGTCCCACTTGTTTATGTTGTATATTCCTTTTAATGTGCTATTGAATTCAGTTTGTATTTTGATGAGAAATTGTATATCTATATTCATCAGTCATATCAATCTGTAGTTTTCTTATAGTGTCCTCATCTGGATTTGGCATCAGGGCAATGCTGACCTCATTAAATAAGTTTGGGAATATTTCCTCCTCTTCAATTTTTCAGAAGCATTTGAGAATTGGCATTAATTATTCTTGAAATATTTGGTGGAATTCACCAGTGACGTCATCTGGTCCTGGGCTTTTCTTTGTCGGGAGTTTTTTGATTACTGACTAAATCTGCTTACTCCTTATTGGTATGTTCAGATTTTCTATTTTTATTTCTTCACTATTCAGTTTTGGTAAGTTAGGTTGTGTGATTATGAGAATTTATCCATTTCTTCTAGGTTGTTCCATTCGTTGGTCTATAATTATTCATGGTATTCTATTATGATCCTTTGTATTTCTGTGGTATCTGTTGTAATGTCTCTTCTTTTGGATTTATTGATTTGCATTCTTTTTTTCTCTTGGTTAGTCTAGCTAAAAGTTTGTCATTTTTGTTTATCTTTTCAAATGAGCAACTCTTTTGTTATTCTTTCCTATCTTCTCTTCCATTTATTTTTGCTGTCATTTTTATTATTTCTTTCCTTCTAACTAGGTCTGCATTCAAGAGGGGCTGCTGGTTGGGCTTTCTGATTGAGCAGGGTTGCAGGCTTTGCTCTAATTTCTCCTGATTGGATGGGGCCTCAGGCTGTCCTCCCCAGTTTGCTAGGGCCAGTGGCTGGACTCTGTGTTTAGGTGGGGTTATAGGCTAGCCTGCCTGGTTGGACCAGGGCCTCAGGCTGTGCTCTATGATCAGGCGGGGCTGTAGTCTATGCCCCCAAGTTGGGCAGGACTATAGGCTGGGCTTTGCAACCAGGTAGACTGCAATCAGCTAGCTGCACTCTGCTGTTGGGTGAAGTTATTTGATGGGGCTCTCTGGGTGTGGCCTCCAGCTGTACCTCCTGATTGGGCAGGGCTAGAGACTGGGCTCCCTGCTCAGGTGGGGCAGCAGGTTAGTCTCTGTGTTTGAACTATGGCTGTCATGTCTGGGCTTCCTGCCCGGACCAGGCCACAGGTAGTGTTCAGTGATTGGCAGGAACCTATTCTAGGTTCCACTGAAAGTTGAGGTTGTAGGCTGTGTTCTTTGGCTGAGCAACACTATAAGCTATGCTTGAGGCTTCACTCTTAAGGATGCCTGTTTTTGGGGGGCAGGGGCTATGCTCAACAATTAGGTAGGGCAGCTGGCTTGGATCTCCACCAGGGTGGCTCTGAAGATATATTCTACAGCTGCAGATCAATTGTGGCCATGTTTCCCACAGGAGTGAGACTGGAGGCTATGGTCAGCAGTTGAGTGGGACTGGGAATTTGCTCCCCTGCCTGGGCGGGATGTAGGATGTGCTTCATGCTGCCCAGAGGGGTGAGACTGAAGACCATGCTCTACAGTTGGGCAGGATTGTGAATTTTCTCCTCTGTCCAGGCAGGGCTGAGGAATGGACTTGACAGCTAGTATGGTCCTTTGGCTGTGGATCCAAATCAGGCAGAACTGTCAACTGAGCTCCCTAGCTAAATAGGACCACTGGCTTGGCTTTGTAGATGGGCAGAGCCAGTGGCTGGGATTTTTGCTCCAGTGCTACTGTAAGCAGGAATATGGGCTGCCAAGATCTGAGTGCCAGTTATAGTAGGTCTCATCTCGCCCCTCCTCGGTCTATATCTGATCCCCGGTGATTGAACTCCACAGATTCCCCTAGGGATCCCTGTGAGGTGAGACCCGAGTGAGCCTTCTGTGAAGTGTCCCACTGCACATCCCCCTTGAGTTTGCTTTTTCCCACTGGAGAAACTATAGGCCCAAGAGGCCCCATCCATGTGGTGCTGTGCTGGTCTGGCAAAGGGGGTGGCATTCGGTCACAGTGTAGCTGCTCCCCTTTCCCCTCTAATGTGGTCCTTCTCAGTCTCTATTGTCCAGGGTGAGTACTTTGGCCTCACTCTTGGATTTTGGAATTTTCACAATAGTGTCTTACATTTCCTCCACTCTTGTGGAGATTCACAGGAAACACCAAAAATTCTGAGAAGTCCTTCAGTGAGGAAGGCAGTTTAGCTTCATATTAAGCCCAGTATTTCCAAACCTTTTTACCACTGACTCCTCTTTCTGTAAATATTGATTTTACAGTTTGGAAAATGCTTAGAGATTGATTAACCAGACTCATTTGAATGCTACATCATTTATCTTTATTTTTATTTTTTTAAAAGATTTATTTATTAGAGAAAGAGCACAAGCGGGGGGCAGGGGGACAGAGGGAGAGAGAGAAACAGGCTCCTAGCTGAGCAGGGTGCCCCACATTGGGCTCAATCCCAGGACCCTGAGATCATGACCTGAGCTGAAGGTAGGCGCTTAACTGACTGAGCCACCCAGATGCCCCAGAATGCTGCCTCTTTTATAACCAGGTCCCATGGGTTCAAATATAGTCTACTGTTCACCTTGATCTTATAAGAGGCATCTTTTGGTGTCAGTGCTCAGACTCTTATTTTTTTAAGATTTTTTTTTTTTTTATTTGACAGAGCACAAGCAGGTGGAGCAACAGGCAGCGGGAGAGGGAGAAGCAGGCTCCCCACCGAGCAGGGAGCCCAATGCGGGGCTCAATCCCAGGACCCTGGGAACATGACCTGAGCCGAAGGCAGACACTTAACCGACTGAGTCACCCAGGGGCCCCTAGACTCTTATTTTCTTACACAGAAGCAAATATTCAATTAAGGGTTACAAGTAAATCAGTCAGTGACTGGATTCACTGGAATGACTTAGATTCTTCTTGGGTATTCTGTTGCCAACATCCTGTACTTGGCTTATTCTAGGGGTTCCAATGCTTTGGACCCTGAATCTTCTTACTGCAAACCAGTTCCAGGACATTTTAGGCTTGTGATAAGGATGGAAATCTCTACGAAGGACCTTTGCTTGGTTTCCAGTAATATCACCCTTGTGATTTTCATCATTGTGGAAACATTTATTTTTATTTATTTATTTCTTTTAAAGATTTATTTATTTTAAGAGAAAGCGTGAATGGGGGGGAGGGGTAGAAGGAGAGAATCTCAAGCAGACTCCCCACTGAGCACAGAGCCCAGTGCCCAGAGATCCCACCACCCAGCGATCCCACCACCCTGAGATCATGACCTGAGCTGAAATCAAGAGTCAGATGCTCGACTGACTGAGCCATTGTGGAGACATTTAAACACTTTCTCAAAGGTCATGTGGGAAAATATTATGGAAGGTATGTTCACTGATTGTTTTTGCAACATAACTGGAAATGTCTTTCAATCTCTACTCTTATAAATTTTTAGCAAATACTGTAGTATCTTGAGGACATTTTTCTTTTTCTTTTTTTAAGATTTTATTTATTTATTTGAGAGAGAGAATGAGAGACAGAGAGCATGAGAAGGAGGAAGGTCAGAGGGAGAAGCAGACTCCCTGCTGAGCAGGGAGCCCGATGAGGGACTCGATCCCGGGACTCCAGGATCATGACCTGAGCCGAAGGCAGTCGCCTAACCAACTGAGCCACCCAGGCGCCCGAGGACATTTTTCTTAACATGTATTATGGTCATGTAAATCCTCAAGATGAGAATAGATCATAAACAGCTGATCTGATCCTAACCCAAATAATATCCTTAACTCTGGGCATCTGATCTCTTTTGAATAATTCATGTGACAGAGGACTGAGGAATCTGGCCTTTTTCATAAGGTATCCAATTGTTAGAAAGTTTTTATTTATATTGATTCATAATTCATCTCCCTGTAACTTCCACCCATTAGTTCTAGGGTGCCATCTGGGGCTGCATAAAAAGACATTTTATTCCTCTTTTCCTTGGGAGTTCTATAGTATTTGTAAAGTGCACTATGCAATTCTCTTTAGGTTCTTCTCTTTTTCAGTCCACTGACCTCAGATGTCCTTTGTATTTTCTCGTGATTTCTTGCCAAACTATAGATCTTGTCTGCATGCATTTTCATTTGTAATCATTACTCTTGATTTGACCCTTAGGAGAAAATTAAATACTCCAGGGAAGATGCAGTTGGTGCCCTCTAGCAAGAGATCTTCCTTTTGGGGCAGCTGGGTGGCTCAGTCATTGAGCGTCTGCCTTCGGCTCAGGTCATGATCCCAGGGTCAGGGGATCGTGCCCCGCATTGGGCTCCCTGCTCAGCGGGAAGCCTGCTTCTCCCTCTCCTGCTCCCCCTGCTTGTGTTCCCTCTCTCGCTGTGTCTCTCTCTGTCAAATAAATAAATAAATTCTTAAAAAAAAAAAAAAAAAGAAGAGATCTTCCTTTTGTGAGACACCGAAATTCTTCTGTAGGGTTATACTGAACCACTGGGCTTATAGCTAAGATCTCTAGTATTTAATTTTGTACAATAGCTGCTAATTGAGACACATCTCCATCCTATCCTTTTACGGTCTTACTCATTTCCATCTGCTAAGATTGGGCCCACCATCCTTGTCTATTGCTCTGCTTTGAGAATTTGCTTCTTTCATCCAACTTACCATTTTTTTCAGTTTTGTTGCATCTGTAAATTAGATCAGTTAGATATTAATACCTTTGTTCAAATAATTAATGAAAACATTAAACATGAAAAATTGTAATGGTATTTTTTTCTTTTATAACAATTGAAAGTATGACAGTCTGGTCACATGGAGCTTTTGCAGTCAATGGTTTTTATTCTGTTTTATGAGATTATATAGGGATTGTGTTTAATAATTCTAATGGTTTATGTATTTTGGATCCTTAATAACTATTCAGTGTAATGCCTCAAAGTGCTAATCATTCATTAGGCTCTAGTATTTAAATATTGAACTTCTAAAAATTAAATGAGAATGAGTATGTCTAATATTTATTAACAAGGATGTCAGGAGGCATAATTGTTTGGAATCCAAATTTTTAAAATAGAAAAGGAATATTGAGTGAAATTTATAGTATCCTTACCAGGCTATTAATCTTGTTTGGTAAAATTTAAATTTGAAAGCCATCTTGATGACCTTCATGATAAGTTTTTCATTTGTAATTCCTTAGGTTTATCAAGTAACTTAGGTGGAGAGGGCTTGGTGAAAGACTGAATGATAATTATATGATAATGATCCAAATGATAGTTTGGATCAGATGGATAGTGAGAAACCTAGCATGCTATTGTTCATGGTGTTCACTTTTATTGTCTTCAAAATAGAATGAAAAGTTCTTAGCATATGAGGCACAAGAAGTGGACTGATAGCACCCTCTTTGATATACTTTAGCTCACATTTTATTTTATTTTATTTTTAAAAGATTTTATTTATTTATTTGACAGAGAGACACAGCGAGAGAGGGAACACAAGCAGGGGGAGTGGGAGAGGGAGAAGCAGGCTTCCCGCTGAGCAGGGAGCCCGATGCGGGGCTCGATCCCAGGACCCTGGGATCATGACCTGAGCCAAAGGCAGACGCTTAACGACTGAGCCACCCAGGTACCCCTAGCTCACATTTTAAAACACAAGATCAGCTCAAGTTTTAGGATGGAGGTTATTATATACTAGTAATAAGTGAGATCACATTGTTTCCCTGCTTAAATCATCCTATGACTGCTCATTTTTAATAAGCAAGAAATATAAGCTCAACTTGGAAGAGCTGATAGGATCAGCCCTTACTTTCCTTTCTGGCTTCATCTTCTCTCCTTGACTCAGCCACACTGCTTTCTTTCCCTTAAACAAAATGAGTCCATTTTGCCTAAAGACTTTGCACCAGCTACCAGCAAATGACCTCCCTATATGATCTCCCTATCAACTCTTGAGTTTGCAGTGACCTTTCTCTTAACGCTTTTCAGGTGTTAGCTCCAAAAGCACCTCCTCAGAGAGGACTTTCCTGACCACTCAATCAAAATAACTCTTCTTTCCTCCCCAGTTGCTCTTTATCTTACAACTTCTTTTTCCTCATGTCTCTTAGCATTACTGGAATCCATCTGGGTTTATTTGTTAACCATACAGTTTAAATTTCCATGAGGGTAGGGACTTTGCCTTAGTCATTGTCATAGTCCTTAGGCGTGGCACATGGTAGGCATACAACAAATCTCTGCTAAATAAATGAATCAATTCTCTTTGGAATTAGTGTTTACTCCTTGCTGGTTCTTTTTTATTATTCTGGTTATTATTCTGGCTCCCTTTAACTAGCAGAGCAACAGTAAAAATGTTAGGAGAAAAGTCTGAAAAAATACAAATATGGACATAATCAGTAAGTTTATGGAAACAAATCCTAACTCTCAGATGATGACCTTCTTGCCTGTTTTAAGAGAAACTAGAGCCATTAGTCAGGTAGTTCCTCAATATTCCATCTCTAGACTTGTATATTAACATCTGCAACTTTTCCTTTAAAAGTTGGAAAAAGTGCTCCTAGTTCTGTTTGGTGGTAGATTTACCACCTGAGTTCTGGATCCAATCCTAACCAACTTTTCCTGGGATCTTGCCCCATGGAGTCTTCCTCCTGTCTCCTATATCCATAATCACTTCCTCTCTAGTTTCTCTTTTTCATCAACATGTCAACATACTCAAGACACATCCCATCTTTTAAAACACATTCCTTTAAATCCCTCTTCCCTTCCCCCATCTCCAGCAGCTCTTTTTATGTCCCATCTGTTGCCACACTTTTTGGAAGTGTTGTCTACACTGCTGTCTCTGCTTCCTCTACTCACTTCCCAACCTACTGTAGTCTCGTTTCTGACCAAGGCCACCAAGAGCCTCCCTGTTGCTAAGTCCGATGATGCCTCTCAATCTTTATCTTTCTTGATCTCTTGACAGCATCATCTGTATCTATCTTCTGGAAATATTTTCTTATATTCATGTCCATAAAATTACAGTCTCTTCATTTTCCTCTGATGTCTATGGCTACCTTGGGTCCTTTTTTGCTTCCATCTCTAAAATGTCAGTATGTCATGGAGAATCTCTTCTGCATTATAACCTTTGCTTATTCTATGTACACTCCCCAGGTGATCTGATTCACTCCTGTAGCTTTACTTCCAACTAAATATTGATGACTCCCAAATCCAAACTTGCATCTTCTACTCAGGTATCTCCCGACTATCGATTTATATCCCCAATTACCTACTTGACATATCTGAGATGTTTCATAAGCAACTCAACATGTAAGACAACAGGTTGGTCATCTTCCTCAGCAAACCAGAGTTGGTTTTTATGTTCTCTCGGTGAGTGGGACCACTACCTACTTAATCAGCCAAACTCAAGTCTGGAAGTCATCTTTGATTTCTTCCTATCTCCTGCCCCCAACATCAACCTCCATGTCCTGTTGAGTCTAACTTCCCAACTTCTCAGAAGCCCATCTCTATTTCCATTCCTGCCGTCCCAAGTCAAGCCATTATCTTCTGTGGGAAGGGATTACTCAAACATCATTTTGCCTGTCTTCCTATTTCTAGTCTAAAGCCTCCAATCTATTCTTCTTGACTTCAGAGTAATCTTTATAGAACATTTTACTTTTAAAGGACTTTTAAAGTATAAAAGACATTTGGTTTCAGCATGTTTATGAATCCCTGAATGATCTTACTCTTCACTGTCTTCTTTCTTGAAATTCTATCTTGTACTTTATATTCCAGCCAAAGTTCTGTTCTGGCTTCTGTAATGTAACATGCACCACCTCTCCTTTTTCCCCTACCCCTTTTGCTAAGGCAGCAACATCTCCTGGGCTTAGCATTTCTACTGGGCATTGGGATATATTCTACTATGTAGGTTGCAAGCAAGAGAAAGAGACTCTGGCTTATATACTAATAAGGAATTCTTTGGAAGGGCACAGGGTAGCACAAAGAAACAAATGAACAGCTAAAAACTCAGGACATGGGAGGGAAGGAATGAATGCAGTTCCAGGAATTTAAGTGATAGGAGCCAGTGTATTGTCTCTTGAATGTTCTACCATTGGAAAAACTCCAACCATTTCTGATCTGTGACACTCTACTCAGGATTAATATTTCTGGAAGAAAACATCTGATGGTTGGTCTAGCTTGGTTCACAGATCCACTCCGTCAGCAGAGGGCTGCCTTCAATTAATGGGTAAGTCCCTTAACTGTAGGGAAATAGAGTTCAACAAAAGGAAATTAGGTGCTAGTGCTTGAAAACAGGGAAAAGAATGCTGGGCAGGCAAAAACAGAAGATGACCACTGTAGCAGTGATTCATTACCCCTCACATTTGAAGTTGGTGTCCTTTCCATGCGCTCTCAAAATTGTCACCTGTTTTTTCCTTTTTTAAGTGCTCAATGGGTTTCTTACTTGTTTATTCCCCTAGCGGATGATTAGTTTTGTTAACACAGTGACTGGCACTTAGCAGATAATCTGTAAACACTCATTTAATATGGGATGGAAAGAATAGATAGATTTAACTAGATGTATGAAACATGTTCTGAAATGGCTTTTGTGGCTGGTTGGTTTGTGTTAGATAATTAAAAAAATGAAATTAGAAGTTTTGAAAAGACCATCCATGCCATGTAAATATAAAACCATACGAACATAATATTGTGTAGACTCTAACTTCTTGAGGGTAGAGGAGGTATTACTTTTTATATCTCATGTCATGCTTTAGTATAACATTTACACTAAGAATTCTCTGAATAGACATTTATTGAATTAAGGCTTTTCATGGACATTTCTTTTGTATTTGCTGTTAATCTTGAGCATATCCTAATGCATTTCTTTTTTTCCCTTTGTGTGTTATGTGCTGCTTCAGTTTTTAATACCACTAATGACTTTGAAATGGGACATTGACTCAGAATTAGTGACAATCAAGTGTTAATGGTCCTTGCCTCTGTGGCCTATCAGCAACTCATCTTAGTTGATCATTAGTTCCCAGAAAATAAGCTGGATCAGGCTTTTCCAAGATGTGGCCATTTAGAAAAGATTCCTAATTGTCATTGGAATCTCTCACTAATCTTGCATTGCTTTTGCTATTTTTATATCGTCTTGGCTTGTGCTTTTGATAGAAAGGGAGTGATCTGTGCCTGTTACAGTGGGTAGTTAACGAGAGGAATAAAACAAAAGGAAGAGACCTAGAATAAAATATTCAAACTGAATTCACATACACCACAATAAAATCAGGGGACCTAATTGCCATAAATGACCTTAGAGATTATCTAATTAAACTCCCTCATTTCTCATCTTATAAATGAGGAAATTGAAACCCAGGGAGGCTAAGTGACTTTCCCAAGGTCTGTAAAAAAAAAAAAAACAACAAAAAACAAAACACACTGAATGCTACTACCCATTCACTTCTCTAAACACTTCTGAAGATTTCCTATTATTGTGCCTCCCTTGTAGGCTCATCTCATTGAATAAGTTTGTGAAAAAATGTGGTAGTAAGTGAAAGCAATCAAAATTTTAGTAGTGCAAAAATCACGGGCACATTTTGCACTTCTTGTTCTGCGATGCTCTGGAGATTGCCATCTTCCACAGATAATAGTAAATACAGAAAACAGTAAAACGGACTAAAAAATTGTAAATGACATCATCGGGGGGTGGGGGAAGCCCGTGTGCATTTTTCTCCTGGAAAGTATTCTGTGAACCTAATTATGATTCATCCAACCAGGGCCGAGCAGAGAATTAGTTATAGAGATGCTAAATTCCTTCTTGCTGGAGAGACCTAAGTAATCCTTAATCTCTTGGCCTTGCATCGATTTATAAGGAACTGTTTCTGGATCTTTTTGTCCTCAGCTTCTGCTTCAGGAATGATCCTTCCTTTTCCCCTGCTCTGTTCTGTATCAGAGAGGCTGGGTCACTTTGGGCTGCATTTTCCAACCTCCCTTGTGAGCTGGACCAGGCCTCTAGGACAATTGTGCACGCCAATTGTTACATGTTCAGGATCCCGTGAACTGGTTAACATCGGTTAGCATTATCATTAAACATTAAATTATCAAACCTTACAGTTAAGTAAGCTTAAAAGCAAAAGTCATACATACCCCTCAAAGTTATAATTTCCTGATGATTTTACTACTTTGTTTTGACTGTTTCTTCTCGTAAGGTTATTTATGGTAGTGTATTTATATGGGGGAAACATTATAATGGTGTGCAATTGTGCCTCTCTTCCCAACCTTGCACCCAGTGACTGCGCAAGTCACCTAAGGTTGGCCAGTTGAGAGTATTTACACCATTGATGTCGGCAAATGGCAAAAATCAGGTTTTTTTTTTTTTTTTTTTTGAAAGTCAGTGCTTGATCTGCTGTTTTTTCAGCTGCATTTGGCTAATGGGAGGCACCCAGGGGAATTTAGAGGGTGGAAGAGAGAAGTCAGGGTTTCTCACCTCTCCTTCTGTGGCCCCCCCTTAGTTGCGCCTCTCTTAGAGGGTGATGACAGCTTCCCGCTTGTGTTAATCTCTGGGCTGCTTTGCTGTCGGCCATTTGCCATTGAGTTTCTCAGCTCTTCTATCCCCATTGTAACCAATTCCCTGCATTGAATTCCTTCTGCTTGAAATACTTGAATGGTTTCCTTTTTCCTGATCACATCTTCTCTGATACACACAGCAAATTTCTTTAGATAGGTGTCTTTTGGTTTCAGTAGCATTTTTATGTCAGAGTTTACCTAATTTAAAGTAATATACAGCATTAGACGTGGAACGCCCTCTCTTCAGGTGAAGAACTAAAGACCGGAAAGAATGAACAATTTGTCCAAGGACCCGCAGTTAGGGGGTAAAGGCAATACATGCTTCCCCAGCATATGCTGAAATCTGTGAGCCCCATGTTAATATTTGGAACTAGGGCTGATATAAATGTATTAGAATTGCTAAATCCCTCCAGTACTTTTTTGAGACTTGATTTTTTTTCCCCACTAAAATAAATGCAAATAAGCGAACATCAATTTTTGACTTGATAGCTCATATGTTGCCTTTATTTAGTTGTTGTTATTATTATTATTTTTATGGTGCCACGGTGGCTAAATGAGACCCAGAATGGAAAATTTGGTAAAATTTGTATGATTTTAAAATATTGAATTGATTTCTGAAAATTGAACTGACAGCCAGCCAGGTGTTTTGCTGTCTTACAGGAATAGAGTATTGGCCATATAGCTGCAGTGTCTGGATTCTGTATTTATGAAGGTCCATTAACTTATTTCATATATTGGCCCAAATCCACACAGTTCTATGGGACACAGAAGGAGGTAGATGCCAGAGAGGGACCATTTTCCCCTCCTTTCTTTATGGCTTTGAATAATAAAAAGAAAAATGGATTTTATTTAGGGAATGACTGAATAGTTTTATATCTCATCTCATAAGGAAGCCCTGATTTTCAAATTCTGCTGAATTGGTTTAGATTATAAACACTGCTCATGTAACTTTATATCTTGTAGGCCTCTTAGTGCTCTATTAAACTATGAAAGAAAGGGTACTGATTAAATTTGCCTACACGGATACATTTACATTAGTGCATGATGGTTAATTATAAGTTAATGCACTCATTCACAAAAATATTTGAAGGTGGCATGGTAAGGCTGCATTGATAACCTGGCACAGCCCCTTATTAACATGATCAAAAGCCAGATGTGAGGCTGTGTTCCACGTTTTGGAGTGGAAGGCTGGCAAGCCAAACTGGCTTTCTCCAAGTGCCATGCTCACCTTTGACCACAAGATGCCGCTCGATAATCCGTTATGATTTAGGTCTTTTGTTACAAAGCCGAATGACATTTCCTTTTATTTTCCATGCTCTCCAATTACATATTAAAACTCATAATAGGTGGGTTGGGGGAGGAGGATACCCCTACCCTGAAGGCACTTTTTTTAACTTGTGTGTGGGAAATCAATGAATAATTTCTTTAAGATACACAAATTCAGGCTGAGAATTCAGACACCATAGAATTATTGTACCCTCGGTTTCTGTGCTTATGTGTGTAGATATCTACACCCACCCTGCTGTCCATCCAACCTTTTCTGTTTAGTCACCAGCACCACCTGCCCCAGAATGAAATAATTTCCCGCTGGCCCCTGCTAGCACCACACAAAAACCTATTTATGTAGCTATTCAAAATGTCAAAGGATTATCTTAAAACGAAAACACAAAATCAGTTTTCTGTGTTTCAAGCAGCAATTAAGTAGTCACAACATGGCAGTCCATAGATGAATGCTCTGGAAATTATCATTTGCAAAGGTGATCACTGGAAGAAGGTAATTTTATTTCCCAAGTCCTTGTTTTAAGCTGGAAAACAAAATCACGGCATGGAGATTCTCTTTGGTAAAGACGGCTGTGGTCCTTAACCTTCACCTCGGATTTGCCTTGATTTGAACTTGTGCTTTTTATTATTTGAGATAAGATGAAGGTTAAGCTATTTCACTATATATATATATATATATATATATATATATATACACACACACACAAAATGACTAGTGTCTAAACAAAGACGACCATAAGACAAGGGTGGCCACATGATCAAAAAAGCATTCCCTGGTAAGTGGAAGGGTCAGACTTAAACAAGAAGCTGCTACATAACGAAATCTCCTCCATGAATATCTCGTTGTGAGGTTATTTTGTCCTTTTCTGGTATGAATTTGGCAATGATAGACCTGATTTGACCTCTAGGAGAAATGAACTGCCTAGGGTGCTTGATTTGGGGGATGTCAGAAATAACGTCCAAATATTAAGTCCTTGACAGTCACTCTCATTTTAGTATGAGTTGGGTTTTCAGGTACTTTGGTCTCAGTTGGCTGAGTACAGCGTTTTAGGAGCTAGAGAATGATGCTCAGTAGAAACAGATGGAGGGGAGAGAAGAGTGAGAATAAGCAGCAGAAATGGGATGAGAATGATCTAGAAGTGGAAATAAGAAAATGCCTTCAGAAAAACCCTACCTGCTGTATTGTTTTTCCTGCAATTCATCCTTAGGGCTGGATCAACTTGATGATGAGAGCATCTAGTTAAGGCAATAAAAAATGAATGTAGAAGCTTATTCTCTGCAGAGTCCTGTAGCCAACGTTTGCATTTTATTTCCGCTTTCCCATTTCATATCATTTTATATTAAAGATACCTGGTTGGTTATATCACTGAAAGATACATCACTTTCCTGTCTTTATTCTCATTCATTTGTTTCTTCTTGTAAATCATCCATTCAACTGCTATTCATCTTGTACTTACCATTCGCAAGGTACTGGGTGAGATGCAGCAGGTATGAGATGAAAATCTTTCAGTTGTCGGATCTACAAGGAGAAAATCTTTAGAATTGTTACGCAGAAAAACTCATTTTTTTTTTCTTAAAAATATCCTATCCCATATAGTGGGTGGGTTAAATTTTTTTTTCCTTTGGCATAAGGCTTTATTTGTTATAAAAAACATTGTAGTAAAACAAAACAAAACAAACACCCATATCCAACTAGCTTCTTTAAACCAGTGGTTTTCAAGCATTCGTGTGCACAGGAATCACCTGAGAATTTTGTTAAACTGAAGATTCTGATTCAGTAGGTCTAGCGTCACACATGAAACTGTGTTTCTAACAAGTTCTTGGGTGATGCTGGTTTGGGGGCCACACGTGGAGTAAGAGCTCTTGGGTCTTTCGCTGGACCTCCTGGGGGGCAACTGGACACCCGGAAAGAGAGAGGTTTCTTACAGTGAAATGAGCCTCTTCTACATCAAAGAGGAAGGAGAAAAAAGGTGTCAAGACAAGCCTCTATTACAAGAGCAGGACAGGAGGGATCTGTTTATGATGATTTGTTACCTGCCATGCGACTCTCTGTGTGGGTTTTCAGGATCAGATGTAATGTACCACAAGCCAGGATACAGGTTTTCTCCTAGGAGGAATACTAATCATTGGCGGCATCACTGTTTTGAAACATCACAACCAAAATGGCTTTTATGTTCCTAAAAGAAGAAGAAGAAGAAAAAGGCAATGCTTTGAATGGAAAAAATAGTTTTCCGATAACCCGCATTAACTACAGGGGTCATTGTGGGCAAAATGAATGGAATTAGAAATCTGCTAAAAGCTGCAGTATATGGTACGTGGTGACTGACAAGCCTTTCGCTGAGTAGTTACAAATGGGACTAATGGTTTAAACTTGTTAGTCATTGTCAGAGGCTCTGATCCTTGAGTCAGCCATGGAAGCTATGGCAGAAATCGATAAGGCACCACTTTCTGCAGTGAACCGCTAGACCATATAGATTGCCTGGAGGGAAATGCTGAGTTCCCTCCCAGGCTGCCAGATGAAAGCAGGCAGCTAAATCTGCAGGAAGATTGGCCACACTGCTCGGGGCAATTAGGCCTTTCACCACTTTGAACGATGATTATAAATAGGGGAGAGGGTTGGGAGAGTGAAAGGGAAGACAGCTCTGCATGACAAACTGGAAGCCGGAAGCCATTTTGGGGAGCCTTGTCAGTTTCATGGTCACTGAGGGCATTTTTTTTCCCCTTTCCCTTGTTCAGATTGTTATACAATGAATGTTCTGGGGCTGCTACTTTCTTTCCTTTTTTTTTTTTTTTTCTTTTCCTTTATTTTTCTTTATAAGCTGGAGAGGGGAGGACAGGCCTCAAGAGCAACACTTGGTTGATGATAAACTGTAAACTACAGCCGAACTCCATTAATCCGTCCAATCCCTAAAGCCTGGGGCCTGAGAGCATGTTGGAGGATGGCTTCCTGTTGGACACGTTTCAAAACAATCACATCCCATTGTTCAGAGCCTTTTTGGGTAGAGCTCTGTGAGGATGCCAAAGTCATCAGTGGAAGAAAGTGCATGTTCTCGCAACAATTACAGACAAGCTGCAGATTATCAGTGGGCTGCAAGGGGCGAGCTGCTGGGGCCCATTTGGCAGAGGAGCCCCGTATCTGATGCATGCAAAGCTGCACCCAGCATTATTATTATGAGTGGCTAAGTGCTCTATGGCTGCCCAGGCTGTGGGAAGCCAGATGTGCAAGAGGAAAGCAAATATGGGAGCCTTGCATGGCTTTGCTCTGGTTCCCCACCGAAAGGTGGGACAGGCTCAGCCTTGTACTGAAGAGTTTCTGGCCTCTTTTTCTGCTTCATCAACCTAGCATTTCTGCTCAAATTTCAATGGGGGGATGCATCTCCTTTCCATCGTTCTTGTTGTTGAATCTTATTCCCTTTCTAGTATTGGCTTCATGATTGATTTGTTTAATTTTTTCCTTTCCTAGCCAGACCCTGGTTCCCATTTTACTGTTGATTTTAAGTTACATTGTAAACCATGTTCTGCTAAGTATTGTTTAACTGTCAAGAGGTTGTGCGAATAATCCCAAGGTGCTACTCTGTGGGAGGGCTGTCACTCAGAGGTTCTTGGACCATTTCATCACCGTGGTAAATCTAGCCCTTGGTGGAAAGTGTTGAAAAGTCAACTTTTTGAAGTTTGCTTGGTTCCTGGTAGCTGGGAAAAGGTTTGCCCCTTAAAGATGTGTAGACCAAGAATTGAAATCCTGATCTTCATTAGAAGATGAGAGAATGCTTGGTGGGTGTGAAAGCTGAAGGTCCCTAATGGAGGTGATCTCTTCTGTTGGGAGGGCGGTTCGGGAGAATTTTTGTTGCCATTTTCTGTTGCACGGAAAGGGGGCAGCTTGGGCTCTAAAGGGCTCGATAACAGGGCATTCCTTTGCTCATCTTTAACTCCCTACACATTCCCTGGGTGGCTCCCAGGCAGACAGGAAACTTCATGCTACTTACCTACTGGTGATCTCACAAGGATGGACCAGCCACTCATGAAAACAAAGGGGAATTATAACTACTATCCAAACCTTAATCATAATCATCAGTGAAATAATATAAAGCAATCTGTTTGATTTGGAAGATTCTTTTATAAAGTAAGTGAATTTGACCTTCCCCAACCTCCTTTATGGAATAAAAAGAGAATTCTTTCTGCAAATCCAGTACATATAAAAGGAGATATTAACTCTTTTAAGCAACCAGGGAATTACCAGTTGCTTAAAAAAAAAAAAAAAAAAAAAGACTTAATCAGAAGACTGTTAGGTCCTGGAATAATTTATAAAATTCAGAAAAACTTTTAGTTTTAGGAATGGTTCTTTTTTTTTCTTTAAATATTTTATTTATTTGAGAGAGAGGGCATGAGTGGGGGTGGGAGGAAGGGCAGAGGGAAAGGAATAAGCAGACTCCCCGCTGAGCAGGGAGCCTGATGCGGGACTCAATCCCAGGACTCCGGGATCATGACCTGAGTTGAAGGCAGACACTTAACCGACTGAGCCACCCAGGCGCCTCAGGAATGGTTCTTCTTAAATTATAATTTTACTGAGGATGACAGTGTGGTAGTCTAGAGTACTGGGCTGGAAGACAGGGACATAAATTTTAGTTCTGATTCTACCCCACGCCATTGTGGCGGGCACATGCCTCCATCTCCTTGTCCCTCTTTCTTCACCTGTAAAATGGAGATTTTCAGTAATCAACCCTAAGGTCTTGTGGTTGGCAGAATAATGGCCCCCAAAGAGTCTACATCTTAATCCCTGGAACTTGTGAATATGTTATGCTCTATGGTTGTAAGGGACCTTGCTGATGTGATTAAGTTAAGGATCTTAAACTAGGGAGATTATTCCGGATTATGTGGGTGAGCGCAATGTAATTACAGGGGTCTTTAAAAGATAGAAAAAAGGAGGCAGAAGAGTCAGAGAAGGAGAATGGAAGCAAGGTTGGAGCTATGCAATGTGAGGAGAAGGACTCAGTCTGCCATTGGTGGCTTTGGAGATGGATGGAGGCCATGAGTCCAGGAATATGGGTGGCCTTGGGAAGCTAGAAAAAGCAAGAATGTGACTTCTCCTTTAGAACTTCCAGAAGAAATGCAATTCTGCAGATGTCTTGATTTTAGCCCACCCATTTTGGAATTCCCACCTCCAGCACTGTAAGACAATGAATTTTCGTTGCTTTAAAGCTGCTAAAAACAGCCATAGGAAACGAATACAGGTCCCGTTCAGCAATAACCTTCCCTGAAACTATGAATATGCAGCACATGGTCACTGGGAAATCCCAAATCAGGTAGTAATATGCAAAAAAGATGGCTACTCACATTGATTTGAGTGTTTAGGATTGCCTGAAAATATGGTGTGTACAAGTGAAAACCGGCAAGGAAGGAAGTTAGGGTACTAGAGCCCATGAAAGAAAAGGAGGATGGAAAAGATGTTTGTGGAGGACGAAGTATACTTCAGCATTTGCTTAAACTTGACGTATTTTAAACAGCTTTAAGTATTTTTTTCTTTTTCTTTGATTGGCAGAGTGGAGAATGTTAACAGCCATGGCTTTAGAAGAAACAGAATCTTAGAATTAAAAGGGGCCATTGAGACTGATCTTGTTGTAATGAACGTCAGAATGCATTCTAAGCATCCCTGAAAAATGCCAGAATATTGTGAGAGGGGTAGCCTTTGCCACTTCAAGAAACAGCCCCTTCTATTATTGGGCAGCCCTAATTCTTTTTTTTTTTAATATGTTATGTTAATCACCGTACATTACATCATTAGTTTTTGATGTAGTGTTCCATGATGCATTGTTTGCGTATAACACCCAGTGCTCCGTGCAGAATGGGCTCTCTTTAATACCCATCACCAGGCTAACCCATCCTCCCACCCCCTCCCCTCTAGAACCCTCAGTTTGTTTCTCAGAGGCCATAGTCTCGCATCATTCATCTCCCCCTCCAATTTCCCCCCCTTCATTCTTCCCCTCCTGCTATCTTCTTCTTCTTTTTAAACATATAATGTGTTATTTGCTTCAGAGGTACAGGTCTGTGATTCATCAGTCTTAACACAATTCACAGTGCTCACCAGAGCACATACCCTCCCCAATGTCCATCACCCAGCCACCCTCCCTCTGACCCCCTACCACTCCAGCAACCCTCAGTTTGTTCCCTGAGATTAAGAATTCCTCATATCGGGCGCCTGGGTGGCTCAGTTGGTTAAGTGACTGCCTTCGGCTCAGGTCATGATCCTGGAGTCCCGGGATCGAGTCCCGCATCGGGCTCCTTGCTCAGCGAGGAGTCTGCTTCTCCCTCTGACCCTCCCCACCTCATGCTTTCTCTCTCTCTCAAATAAATAAATAAAATCTTTAAAAAAAAAAAAAAAGAATTCCTCATATCAGTGAGGTCATATGATACATGTCTTTCTCTGTTTGACTTATTTCGCTCAACATAATACCCTCCAGTTCCATCCACGTCGTTGCAAATGGCAAGATCTCATTCCTTTTGATGGCTGCATAATATTCCATTGTATATATATACCACATCTTCTTTATCCATTCATCTGTCGATGGACATCTTGGCTCTTTCCACAGTTTGGCTATTGT
>NC_138382.1:17149285-17171423 GCF_054177405.1 Leptonychotes weddellii
CATACCCCGTTGGAGGGCAGCCCTAATTCTTAAGAAACTTTTCTTCTATAAAACCAATTCTATCTTCTCATAATCTCCACTTTTTGATCTTGGTTTCTTTTTAATGTGAATTTTTGATGCTCACACCTCAAGATGAATATGTCTATTAGTGAATGGGATGTGGCCATGGGCTTTGGGTCAAAGTTCACACCAAAGAGATAGAGGTCAAATCCCAAGTCATATACATATAGACATGGGCATTCAGGTGTGCGTGTGTGCGTGCGTGTGTGTGTGTGTGTGTATTTAAAAGTACTCAAAAGGCTAAGACAGCTATGAAGTATTTTACAAACATATTTACCGCTGTTCCTCGTGCCATAAACAGTGCTAGCTCCTGGTAGGCACTTAATGTTTGCTGACTCAGTGAATACATTAATGACAATGGAGGACACCAGTAGTAGTAAATTAGCGATTATGAAAAAACCAACCTGAATAATCGGTTCAGATTCATTAAATTGGGAACAAGATATACTTTGAATGTAATAATAGCTTTTGTCTCCCCCCTTCCCCCCGGCCCAATTTCAAATACTGCAAGCAGTACCCTGTTAATATCTTCAAAGAGACTTTCTGCTTTCCACTGGAACTGTAAGGGACATGCAGAAGTCCTTGCATGATTTTTGTTTGTCTTTTTAAAGAAACCTGTGCGGTCCCTGAGAAACCAGGAGATCATTGCCTTTCACTGAAGAGTATGCAGCACTTTTTCCTCCCAGGCAAATCTAATGAAGTCACATGGGTAGCTGTAACCTCCCCGCAACACAGGATGTGGAGGTTACATTGGGCCTTGAACAATTAATCAGTGTTATGGCATAACAGCTCGAATATGGAAATTCTAAAGGTCCCACATGTTGATAAATGGCCAATTTATGCTAAGATCCATCAAGTGTGTTGAGGCATTTGGAGTTATCACTGCACAATCATGACATGGTCATTATCAGACTGCAAATCGTCCAAAGAAATGACATGCCTCAGGAAGCAAGATTTGCGGGCAGAGCCTGCCTCTTTCTGAACTCAGTGTTCGGCCAGCTTGCTGTAAACGGAGCCGTACAGCATGTAGATTAGCTCATGTGTGGCAGCTGCATGACGGAAAGCAATTATAACACAGAGGCAACTCCACACGCAGGAACTAGCACCTCCTGAAATATGATCACCTCCGCTTCACTACGGAGAGAGATGCCAAACTGAAATACACACACAGCCCTAATGGAAGAGACCTGAATATATTACAGCAGGGAGGGGAGGAGCTGGGGTAGAAGCTAAGCAGTTGGCAGAGGCTGTTGCTGAAAACTCCTTTCACTCCTCTGAACTCTGAAATAGGATTCCTCTAGAGATACCACAGTCCACCGTTTCCTTTGTTTAACATGGCGGACCTTACCGTGAGGGCATTAGGGTTTTTCTTTTTGTTGACTATACTAGATGTGACAGTCGCTTCCTTCCCATTGTCATACCCTCTTCGTAGAGGACCCCTTTCTCAGAAATGAGGGGGCACTGGGCCAGGAGGGCAGGCCCAGTGGGTTGCATGATTGATCGGCCCTGGACCCAGGCTGGGTCCCGTAGTTCAAAGCCTTGTTCCATATTTGGATATAATGGTGGTGGAAAGCTGGGCCTGGGATGGTCCTTTGTGCCACGTGCTCAGGGAAGCAGGAGAGGCCAATATGAAGAGTGAGAAGGAGCCCAGCAGATACACAGACATGTGAAATAATACTGTCTGAGCAAGATGATTCACTCAGCTGCTGACTTTCTACTTCCTAGTCTCTCGTGAGGCCCTGCTATAATTTCTTCTCTTAGTTTCTGTGAGATATTTGTATATTCTTTCATAAATGCTCCCTTTATTCTACTTTGTTTTTGAAGCTTTGATTCAATGATACCTGCCCCCAACTTTAGCTGAGCACTTATCATGTACTGCAATGTGTTTTGGTGATTTAGGTATATCACCTTATTTGGTGCTTTTGCCAACATTCAAAGGTAGATATGGTTATTTTATTTATTTATTAATTTTTTTATGAGGAAATTGGCTTGGAAAGGTGGAGATAATATCTCCAAAGTCACACAGTTGATAAGTGGGGGAAGTGGTGATTTCTATTGAAGTTACATTTGCATTGAAATTGATTTTACATTTTCTGTGAAATCATTAAACCACCTACTATATAGTAAAAGATTTATGCTATAATTTGAGAATAGAATCTATGTTGAATTACTGAATCAACTTGGGAATATGACTAGAAACCAAATCATCTTTATTTAAAAAGCTAACACTACCTATGTTTACTTGAGGGTTGAAAACTTGCACAAGCCTCAAAGAAAATAGGCTGTGTATAAGGATCTTGCTGGGGGAGTGAGGAGGAGGGAAAGTTTTAGAAATGTTACCTAGACTCTTTATAGCCTACTCTATTTATAGCTTTCTGTGATGCTGAAAAGGATGAAAGAGGCCATTGGCTATTTCGTGAATTACTTATCTTAGGCTCTTATATGGAGAAGAAAATCAGAGATAATTAGATTAACATTATTTCACCTGAATCAAAGGGTTCTGATAATCCTCTTTCCTGGTTTCATCTGTCTTTTCCGAATAAGGAAATAAACCTATTCATTAATTTGTAACATTGAGGATCTTTATCCTCTTTAATTTTTATTTGGCCTTTTCCCCTGACCTCAGCCTTCCTTACCATGACATTTAAGGCCATTTATGATTTGGCCATGGTCCGAGTCTTCTCACTGATCATTACTACCCCTCACATGTTCAATATTTCAGACAAACTGAATTGCTGGGAGCTCCTCATACATCTGTGTGCTTCATCTGCCCTGTTTGCTGCTTCCTGCTTTCCAACGCATGTCACTCCCCAATCTAAATAAATAGTACCTGTCCTACCAGATTCCATTAAATACTCCTTCCTGACGAAACTGTCCTTGATTATTACAGGTTGCAAGCAACATGATCCTCATCTGAATACTCATGATAATCTGGCTCTATCACTCTTATGATCCCTAATAATGAAAACCTACGTATTATAGTAATTTCTGCTCACGACTTCTCATTACTGCACTGTAAGCCACCTGAAGGCAGGGTGAATTTTAATCTAATCTGTTTATTAGCTCATGAAATAAGTATTCAATAAACATCTGTTGAATTAATAAACAAATGAATAGACAAATCCTTTATGTGGGGGTAATTTTAACGTAGCTCTGATATTTACATTTCTTATCTCCTGGAATGCTAAGATATAGTGTTCACATTTGTCACACCCAGTACACTTTAGTTTTATCACAGTGCATGTTTTCAAATATGATTCATTGGGGGAGAATAAACAGTGAATTGCCTACTCTTCAGTGTTACCTGTTTTTTTTTTAATTATGTGGAAGCAGCAACTTTGGTCAAACAGGCTCTCTAGGCTGGGGTTGATGGCTGCTATATTGATGTGTTAATTGATTAATTCTAATTAATATGAAACCCTGACTGAATTGGCTTAAACAAAAGGGCAAATTATTAATATACTTTACAAGAAGCCTGGAAGTGGGGTAGCTTCAGGATCAGTTAAATTTGTGAGTCAGTTACATCAAAGACCTAGGTTCCTACTCTTAGCTTGTTGCCTTTGTTCTCACAATAGCTAAAGTCTTCAAGATTTTTGTTGTTGTAATAGTCACACACAGGCACAATAATACCCAAGGGGAGAAGAGAACAGGTCTTCCTTTGAGTATTTCTGCCAGCAGTAAAACCTGTTGTGGAGTGGAAGTACTCAAGCAGGCTCCTCCTTATTTCTTATTAGCTGGGGTTGGGTTACATGACTATTCCTAAACCACTTTTGGTAAAGGCATTGGGATTACCATAATTGGGTTAGATTTTGAGGATTTACCTCTGATTGCGGATTAGGATCACCATCACGTCTGGAGGGCGTGTAGCTCAATGAAATAAGGCTTCTGTTATCAAAGGCAAAATGTATAGTAGCTTTTAGAAGGCAACACCAGTATTTGCCATATAGAGAAGGAAAATATTCCTTTATATAGATGAGCGCGTCTCACCTGTGGGGTGGTTGGGGAGATGTGGGCAATTTTGCCTCCCTACCCAGGGGACGTTGGTGACATCTGGAGACATTTATGGAGGTCACAACTTGGGAGCTGGGAAGAGGCTGCTATGGGCTTCTGGTAGGTGGGGGTCAGGAATGCATCTTACAATGCACAGGAAGTCCTCCTCCCCCCCCCACCCCGAATTATCTGAACCTAATTGTCAGTAGTGAGGTTGAGAATCTTTGGCATGGATCTCTTTGCTGTCTGGGGCTGACATAGTGTCTACAAAATGTTACTATTTATTTTTAGCACTTATTTGAGACAGGATCACCGTTCATATATAATATCTTACTTTGGAGGAATAATATATCAAGAAATTATCACCCATTAAAACAGTAGCAAAAGTATTTCCTCACATTACCTGGCTAGCCATTTAGCAAGACCCTAGGGAAGTGAATGTGACAGGGTAGGTTTTGACAGTGACACTGAAGTCAAAGGAAGAATGAGTCCAGGGGACCAACCTGTGGCAGGTACAGACACTATTTCCTTTATTGAATGCAGTAAAAAAAAAAAAAAATGACCAAGGGTCCAGGAAAGGGGGAGAAATACTTTGTATCTGAGTGCCTACTATTATAGCAGGCACTACCCAAGGACATTTAGGATACATGTAATAATTTTCCGGATGAGAAAACTGAGTTTCAGTGATGTTAAGAGAATGGTTGAAAAATATTTTTTAAAATGTTGGCTTCAAATTTTCTAATCAGAGAATAATTTTCTCTCTTCAGATGTTTTGTTCTGAATAAGTGCAGAGGGTTAGTTGAACCTCATCGCTTGGTAGGAATTTGAAAAGTACCATAGAATTTTGAGACTGGCTAGTTCCCTAAACAATACTTGTCATGTTTCCTTTCCATTGTTTTACTTTCTTGTATTCTCTGAAATTATAGCTGATTCTGTAGATCAATCTCCCAGACCATTAGAATATCATTTCCTTTCAAAACTGCCATCATGCATTACTTATTTTGTATTCTCTACAGCTTCTAGCACAATGGGCTGCACATGGTAGACATAATGAACATTTCTTAATATTTTTGGCTGTCCATCTTCTAATTCCCCTCTGTATCAGGGGAGAAGCCACTACTGTGCTGAGATGTAGAACACTGTCTCCCACCAAGAATGCTGACAGGTTCATACTCTGTTTCCCTGCTCCCAGGAAAAAGGGCATATGACCTAAGCATCACAAATATGAGGCTTTGCTCTTGGATGTTGTACCACAGAGGTCTTGGAAGCCAAGAACTCCAGATGGCATAGCTGGAAGGTGTATAGGTCCTTAAGACACTGCTTGGAGAAGAGCTTTCTGAGAGAATTCCACAATCCACACTGGACTGTGTGACAGGTCAAGCTAGTGAGATTTCAGGAATGATTTGTTACGACAACGTAGCCAAGTCTATCCTGACTAATGCATCAGTATTATTTGACAAAAAGTATTTGTCAATAAATGTGCTTAAAAGCAGAAGTGAAGTAGGGTAGTGATGAGTAAAGAACAAAAGTTTTATAGTCTGACAGGACTATTTGGAACTCCAGTTCTACCACTTACTTAGTGACTTTTTGACATTAGCTGAAGGGAACCTAGACAAAAGTATGGGGCAATGGTTTTTCATATACAAGAAAGAAAGGGGATACGTGGATCCAGGGAAACTTGAATGAGATATATCCTATCAAAGTCTTCCTAGCTCCAAGACAACATATTCTCTAAGCAACCCTCTCATCTCATTTTGATTTCCCAAAATTGCTTCTCTCTTTTCCTCTGAAAAGTAAGCTATTGTATTTCTCACACAAACTAATCTCTTGTGCATCTGGATGACACAAGCTTTTTTAAAAAAATAGGCCTTATTCATGCTTTGATGAGCTGAAATGTCATGCTTCAAGTCTGGCAGACAGAAGTAAAAATTCCACAGTTTATAGGGTGACCTTGAGCCTTTCCTTTTCCCACCCACTACACTCCTGTACTTGCTGCAGAACCCTCAGGTGGTTGACCAGTTGGTTATTCAGATTTAAGCATTACTGACTGTTGCCCCTTCATTTTGCATCCTAAAAGCATCATTCTGGAAATTCAGTGTTATATGACCTGAAACTAGCATTTCACAGACATTATTCTTTTGTGCCAAAGCGCTCACTCTAATGTAATGTCCAGTCTTCCCACAATTATCACATTTCTTTTCCCTGCTGAGCACTCTGATGCATTTTTGCCAAGTAGCTACAGAACTGCAGTGGAAATAGTTCTGGTCTCTGGTGGTCAGAGTTGCAAATTCATCCCAAACCATTGTATAACCCATACATGTGCTTCACATATGCAGACAGCCCACTGTTATGCCAAAAATGTAAGTGGGTTATTCTGGGATCCCCTCTTTGCCATTAGTTGTACTGCAAAGGGATTGTGGTGCACTGGACTAGAACTCCCAACAACACTGATTGCTGCCTGCTGCCTCAATGAATTTTATATTAGCAGGCAAACAAAACACTCAACCAAGTGAAAGGAATTCATAATGCCAAGGCTTCCTAGGATCCGAATATGCTGTGTGTTTTGCAAAGAAGGATTGTGGCTATCAGCTTGCGAGAACTAATCTAGATAAATCGCCCCTTTACAACACATCTGGCCTCAAGTTGTTTAAATTAGTGGAGTTCAGCCATAGAACAACAGCTGAATTGGAGCCTACAAATTCATATGCTTCCTACACAGGCATCAATGCTAAATGATGAGCTTGGTAATGACTGGGAACCCCTCATTTCTGAGAGACTGGTAAGTCTACAGTGTTGCCTTGCTGCACATTAATTAGGATAGTGTAATAAAGCTTCAGAAGTAGTCTTCCAAGCAACATAGTTGAATTAATGTTTATGAAAGCTCTTTATTAGCCTGAAAATGCACTTCAAAGGTAATATGGGAAAAGCTTTTTTCCTCTTAATTGACATTTTAGTATCACAGATCTTTCCATTTTATACCTATTCTCATTATAACCACGGCCAAAGATGTTGGCTTTCCAGCTTCCAATTCCCTTTTGTACTGGTTGAGAACACACCATTGTGTCTCTGGCCAAGAAAGCTGAAAGATCCATTCGCTCCCTTTTCCTGTCCTCTGGTCACCAGGCCAAGGGCTATATAACCTAAATGTCACAGTTGTGATGCTTTCCTCTTGGAAGTTGTACCACAATAACGACTTCCCAATATGTTTGCCATTATCTTTTTCTATGTCGAATTTGTTGATGAGCTTATCACTTTTGGGGGGGGCGGGGAAGGTTGGGGGGAAGGTTTCTTTTAGTAAACTCAGAGTTTAGAGTTGGAAGGACCTTTGAGGTTCTCTGCTCCCAACCATCTGCAAAACAGAAAACTGAGGCCCCATTTACTTTTTAAGTAAAAGTAGCACTGTGATGTGGTTGCCAAGGAGCTCATGCAATATCGCTCCGTATTGAATCAGAACGGGAGTGGCTCCAGTGATGATGATTTAACTTTGCTCTGAATTTCCCAGGTCGCTCCAGTAGCACTGTGTTTATTTCTGAGTGTAACACATTAAGAGAAGCACTGGAAAGATAAGCTGATTCCTGGAAACAGAGCCAGGAGAGGAACCGATCTTGAGATCATGCCAAAAAACTGTTGATGGAACAGTTGCACAAAGGAGGTCTCAGGAGGAACTTGACAACTGTTTTTGAATAAAGGAAGAGAGGTCATGTGGAGGCTTGGTCACCAGGAGTCAAAGGAGATCTGAGAAGCTCCTGAGGTTATGTGTAGAGTTTGAGTGTATGGGAGCATTTATACTTTGAAGTGAAGTAGGTCCACAAAATTAACCAGATTCGAAAGACTAAAGATCAATGTGCAATACTTACTCTGTTGGCTAAAGAGGACAGAACAACAACCAATAGCTCTAAGTTGCAAGGAGGCAAAATCTGGTTATATCAGGAGTAATATTTTAAAAGTTTGAGTTGTCTCGGGGCGCCTGGGTGACTCAGTCGGTTGAGCGTCTGCCTTTGGCTCGGGTCATGATCCCAGAGTCCTGGGATCAAGCCCCATGGCGGACTCTCCGCTTGGTGGGGAGCCTGCTTCATCCTCCCCCTGCTTGGGCTTGCTCTCTCTCTCCCTCCCTCTGTCAATAAATAAACAAAAAATCTTAAAAAAAAAAAAATTTTTTTTTTGAGATGTCTCCATATGAACTGGTCTGCCTCCAGGTGGCATGAATTTCTCATTACTTGATATTTCTAAGTCCCAGACTTAATCAAGAATGGGCTAGAGAGGATTGATGCATCAGAGCAGGGTTGGATTAAACTGCTTCTATGATCGATACCAATTCTGAATTTTAAGAATGATATAACTCACAGAAATCAAATAATGCTGAAGGGCCACGAACTTAACTTGTAGTGTGGATCCCAGGCATCTGTATTTCTTTCTTATTGTCTTCCTGTTACTGATTTGTTCAGGCTTAAAGTAAGCATATTTAGATAAAAATCCTCAGCAACAAAACAAAAACACTCAAATGCTCAAGGGATTCCCTAATTATATCTTTCTAAAGGATAGTTTAAAATTTTAATTAGCATATCTTACATGAAAACTCTTAATATCTGGGGGTACTAAATTAGGAGACCTCATAGATTGTTATTCTTCATGAAGTATAAGACCTCTGGCTGAGAAAATGCATTTTCAATTAATCTGGTTATTGTATAATTTATTGCAAAATTAGAAAGTATTAATAAAAACGGTCATTAGCTTTATTACTATATATTTATGGTTATGTATGTTATTTTACATTACATATATATATCGGTGTGAATACGTGCTAGATGTAGAACCTAGTACTTTGTAGGTATTGTTTCTCTCTCTTTTTTTTAAAGATTTTATTTGACAGTGCACAAGCAGGTGGCGTAGCGTGCAGAGGGAGAAGCAGGCTCCCCGCGGAGCACGGAGCCCAATGTGGGGCTCGATTCCAACCCAAGCCGAAGGCAGTCGTTTAACCAACTGAGCCACCCAGGCGCCCCGTTATTATCTCTCTTAATCTTTACTGTTTTCGAGGATGACAGCTTTATTATTACCTCTATTTTACAACTACGGAAATTAAAGGTTATAGAGGTCACTCAGCAAGTAACTGGCATAGGATTTGAACTCAGATCTGTGTGGCTTCGGAGTCCATATCTTAACCGTTCTACCTTTCCTCCTCCCACACTTACTGAGAGGTGAAGCTGGTTAGATAGAGATCATTCCACGAAGACTGCGCGGTGAACAGTTTCGACTAGGTTGTGCCCTGCCTGTGAAATGGGCTGGACTCGTGGGGTGGAACCACATTTCCCAGAACTCCCTTCCCGCGTCTGTCTAGGTACGGTAGGCCATAAGAGACAATCTTGTGGGAGAGTGCGGGGTGGGAAACGAAGCAGCAGCAGCCATGTTGCTGGTCACGTGCAGCGTTTCTTTCTTTCTGCTCACCTTGTTGGTGGGAAGCGGTGGCTGAGCTTGCGTCTGCTTGCTTCCCCAAGATCCTCCTTTAGCTCCTCCAGCTCCTGGGCCTCATGTTGTGTTTAGCTCCGTGCCAAGGCCTCCCCCATCTTTCCGACATCTGTGGGACACTCATCCCATCAAGGTCAGAGTCAGTCAAAACTTACAAGGGCTTCATATCATCCTTCTGGGGTTCCAGCTTCCGCTTGATCTCCCCCACTTTATGTCTTCCCTTCCGAGCTGCCTTGCCTGCAGACGTCTCGCTTCAGAAATACTCGCTAGAACAATGGGTTTGCGGGGGTTGCTTAACCAGCCCCCATAATTGTGTGAGTCAAGGCCTCGTAACAAAGTGTATATATATATATATATATATATATATATATATACATACACACACACACACACACACACACACACACACACACACACTCGGCCCACCTACTTCTGTCAGTCAGGGTTCAGTCTTTTCATACTTGCTGCAGCTTCTCTAATTGAACCCTGAATGGCTGATACAGGTATATTGGGAAATGACCTTGATTTGTGGCTTGAAGCTGGCACATTTCCTATCTTCTATTGTTACAGGCCTTATTTCTGGACCCTGGAAACATTCAGTGCAATCTCTGAAACAGTAAATTTGTCTCTCGATATCTCAGCCCTACGAGAAAAGAAATAAGCGATTTAATAGTGGGAAGACAGTGCAGACAGAAACGAATACTTCCAAACCACTAGAGGTAGCCTAGAGATGGGCAGAGCCAGGCTGCCAGGTTCGGGTCCTGGTTCTTCTGCAGCTTCTGTGCTGCGTGATGATGGGCAAGTTATTTACCCTCTCTGGGCCTGTCTCCTCATCTGCTAAAAGGAGTAATATTAGTATCTACCTGTTGGGTGTATGAGGATTGAACGAGTTAACATATGAGAAGTGCTTAAAGTGTAAGCTTTATATTAGTGTTTTCTTTTCTTTCTTTCTTTTTCTTTTTTAAGATTTTATTTATTTATTTGACACAGAGAGATAGCGAGAGCAGGAACACAAGCAGGGGGAGAGGGAGAGGGAGAAGCAGGCTTCCCGCTGAGCAGGGAGCCCGATGTGGGACTCGATCCCAGGACCCTGGGATCATGACCTGAGCTGAAGGCAGACGCTTAATGACTGAGCCACCCAGGCGCCCTATATTAGTGTTTTCTTGTTAATATTGTTATTATAAGAGAACACTAGGAGTGTTTTATCCAACTTCTTAGGGAGTGAAAACCCATGCTAGAGGTCCACCGTAGACTTTCTCTAGCCCTTTCCTATCCCATCTTACCACCCATGTCCCTTTGACTATCTTGCCTCTCTTTAAAATTTTTTGGGGGGGATCAAGAAAGGAAACAATCACATAAGGAAGATGGCAGAGGTACAGGGGTAAGAGACAAGGAAGATATTAAAGAAAAAAGAGTTTCAGTTGACTTCTTACATCAAGGCTTGTTGTAATCTAAAGAAAATAGGAGACATGACACATTAGGGAAAAATAATGGTCTTGACCCAAGGGGAGTCATGTCAGTGGCAGCCCCTCACAATAACCACAGTGTGGGTAGTTTCCAGATTCTGATTTCTCGTGCTTTGCCCTCAGGCATACTGAAAAGGAGGTAGAATGGGGGTGGATAGAAAGTACTATTCTTATCATCCCAATTGAGCCTTATCATTCTCCTTTAAGAAACAAGTTTTTCCACAGGCATTCTAGTACATTTTTCTCTGGCCTTGTCTGGAACAGCTCACCTTTTCCTGGCTCTACAAGATAGGAGAAACCTTTTGAATGCAGCTGCTTGTTTGGGCTGATAGAGAGGCCCAAGGAGACATTTATTCATTCCTTCTAGAAGATAGCCTCTTTCCTTCCCTCTGGAGTTTGCTCTTGCCAGAGTGGCTGCTGTCTGGCAACCAGGCGGTCCAGGGTGGTCAAGTTTCAAATGTCACCACGCAAATGGCAGTTCCAAGGACTGAAGTCAAGAATTGAAATGCCAAACCTTAAATGTCCCTCAAACACATGTTTTCCCAACTAGTGGTTTGCCACAGAAATAAACAGCAATTAGGGGCGCCTGGGTGGCTCAGTTGGTTAGGCGTCTGCCTTCGGCTTGGGTCGTGGTCCCAGGGTCCTGGGATCGAGCCCCGCGTCGGACTTCCTGCTCCGCGGGGAGTCTGCTTCTCCCTCTCCCTCTGCCTGCCACTCTGCCTACTTGTGCTCTCTCTCTATCTCTCTGTCAAATAAATAAAATGTTTAAAAAAAAAAAGAAAGAAAATAAACAGCAATTATGCAAAAGTACCTCCTCCCCCACGTTTCCATTTCCCTCCCAGTGTTCCCAAAACCATTATGCGGAGTACTTTGTGACAAAAAGATGTCTCGGTGTGGCCCACTTAGTATTTTGAAGCATAGAAATGAAAGATGGTAGGGCACATATGTTGTAGAACCACTAAATGACAGAGTCCTCACTAGCCTAGTTTTCTGAGTCACTGTGACAGACACAAGGGGATTGCTTTTAAAGCTCCTGATGACACATCAAGAAAAGGGAAGAGGATGTCTCTGCTTTAGAAAAGAGACTTAAAGAATCTTATTTCTGACTTGGAAATAAGTTTCGAATTCAGACTTTTTTTTTTTTTTTTTTTAAAGATGGTGCACAGAAAATGAAAGGCAAATGACAGGGTACTTACCTGAAAACCCCTAATGGAGACACCTTACCCAATAGCCTGGGAATGCACTGGTGGAGAGAATGGTGCACACTTTTTGCTATTTAGGGTCCTTGGGATGGCATCACTTACGGCAGGGGAAATTTCACTATAGAGCAATGAACCAAAGAAAACATTACTATTTAACGATTAAAGGCTGCTGTAATCCGGGCTCCTTGCCACGAACAGCAAATGAGTCAAGCTAACTAATGCAGAAGGTTGAACTCGTTTTCTTTTGAGGAGACCCAGGAGAAGTTCCACAGTGACTTTTTGCTCACACAACCCCGTTCTTCTTCTCTTGCTTGTGTAGTTACTCATCCATCTCTGGATCCAGATGGGATCAGGAGAAATCAGAGAATGAACTCTCAAGGAGAATCGGGCCAGCTTTTGGTCATTCTGTGAGAGACGAGGGAGCTTCTGGAGGATCTCTGATGTCTAAAATCTGTGTCTTGGAGAAAGCTGGTAGCTCAAGTTGTAGTAAGCTTGCACCAACTCCCAAATGAATGGAGGGAAAAAAAAAACCCATGATGAGTCAAACTCTTTTATGGAAGCAAACAAATCAACCAAATAAATCCATACTCTATTCCCTGAGTCATTGTATTGTTAAAGGTCCCTAGGATATCGCCTTTTGGGATTGTTGCTTTATATCAAGACTTTTTTCTTTAGTTACTAAACTGTCTACTAAATTAGTTGAAGCCTGTAGACCTTAAATGAAAAGTAGGCTGATTAAATGCAACATTTTGAGTTATGATGCCATACAGAGTTGTAGGAACTAAAAATACAGGACTCCCACTAAATTTGAATTCCAGATAAACCGTGAGTAATTTTTAGTGTAAGTATGTACCAAATATTGTGTGGGTCATATTTATACTTCAAAAAGTGTTCACTGTTCTACGGAAATACTTAAAACTACAAATATTTGCTCATCTGAAATTCAGTTTTAACTGGGAGTCCAGTATTTTATGTGGTAATCCTTGTGCTATAGGAGGATTGTAATGGACTCATAGATAAACATTTTTATGGGATTGAATGGAGGTGTATGAAGGATGTGTTATCTGTGCCTGGGTAACCCTGTTTCTGAATACCTGGCTTCTCTCATTAAGAGGGACTCCTCTCATTTACCCAGTAAGAGAACTGCCAGTGGCCATCCCTCCAGGGCAGCCTGAGGCCTGGGGTGCTGATGTTGCCCCCTTAGGAGGCTCTGCTGCTTCCTCTCCAGGCTCTTGTGGAGACCCGCAGACAGCTGAAACTATGCCACCTCTCCTCCCATCAATGTGCAGCATGTTCTGCTGGTAGTGATGAGAGCTTAGAGTCTTTTACCCTCTTTTTTTGTTAGGAATCTTATTCTCTTGCCCCACTGGGACTAGAAAAAAAGGAAGCTGTGTCAGAACTTACTTTTGGGGGCAGTCACGGTCTGTGTTTTCTGTGTAAGGCTGTCCAACCTCGCAACCTGGGGATAGGATCCTTAACGACATGTTTGATCTACTAAATCAAAGCAAACATGAACCCAGTCAAGCTCGATGGACATGGTATGTAAGAGCTCCCCCACCAATTGTTTTTTACTGCTTGTGTCCAATGTGGGCTATATAGGGCATATGGAGATGTCCAAATAAAAATTAGGGAAGTGACCCAAGAGAAAGTAAAATGCTTGGTGGAGAGGCAAGCACAAATATGCTATGAGAGCGCTCATCTCTGTTGGTACCTAAAAGGCGCTGAATATCACAGAGTAGGGAATGATGGATTGTTCCTGGTCAAGTCATGGAAGAATGTATAGACTCAGGAGGACTTCATTGGAGCTGGATCCTGAAATCTGAAAAGGAGTTTTCTAGGTGGAGAGGGAGGAGTGGGGAGAAGGGCGGGGGCTGCTGCATGTGGAGTGAAGACAGGGCACACTGGTTCAGGGATGTGGCTGAAGTGCGTGTGGGTGTGTATGCCAGTGGAAATGTTGGTAGATGAAACTGAAATGGTGAGTCTGTATTTGGATCCTAAGGACCATGAACACTTTGCTGAGAAAATTAAATCTCACCTAGTAAGGGATAAGGACCCATAGCACAGTAATTGTCCCTCCATGAAGATGTCACAAATCGATAATATCAGGTCAGTCTTCATGTGCGGCCAGAAATCACAACTTGAGTGAGACTTTTCGTGGTGTTTACCTACTGTTGGCTGGCATTGATTGAGCATCCCAAGTAAGGGAGGGGCAAACCCATCCTGAGAAAAGGGAAGGGTTTTTCTCCAAAACTAATTGTAGGTTTCTTCAACTGTATCTTCATATACCGCCCCCCCCCCCGCCCCCCAGAGCATTTCTAGATTGATTAATTTCTGCATTCATAGAGGGAGATCCTGTTAGGAATTTCCCTTGGAATTCAGTGAAAGAGAGCTTGATCTCCAACTTTGTAGCCTCTGTAGATGTCTGGGATCTTAGGGAACGAAGGGAGGGTTGGTAGAAGAGAGAACTTGAGGTATTTATTTCATTCATTCATTCACTTATTATGTGCGTTTATTACATTGAGAGTGGGGAGGAATCTTTAAAGCTGTCAAATGGAGGAAACCAGACAACTTCAAGGTACTTTGACTCTTTGGTTTTAGAAAATTGACCAGTTTGGAGTTCTGGGAAATCCATACTACACCAAGATACTTAGAGGGAGGGTGTTCTAATTACCACCTATGTATGTAATAAATGAGGAGAAGTGGATATTGGAAAGGCAATTCTCTAGTTTGTGGTCTCAGCCTGGAGGGGTGCTGTAGAGGGTGATAGGGCAGCAGTAGCTATAAATCAAAATTGTGCTTGCTTCAGAGTCTCTCCTGGAGCCTGGTTGTCTTTGTTCCTTTGGAAGCTAATCATCTCTGGGAAACTGAGGCAGCATATTGCACTTGGTTGTCATTTCTCTGAACTTTGTCCTTCAGATCTTGATGGACATTTGGTAGCCTCATGCTGGAAGCTTTCTTGCAAGCTCTCCCAACTGGCTGTCAGGCTGTTCAGGCTCTGAGAGCTCATTTTGAGTCCTTCTTCCTTCCCTTCTCTGTCCTTCAGGATAGGTTCTTTCTGGAATCTTACCTTTGTTTGTTCCATTCTGAAAATACATCCTGATTTCTAACTCTTGATCTTCCTACCACTCAATTTTCCTCTTCCCACCTGATCGCTCAATACTCTTTCATCAGTGTCTTATTGTGTCTTGTTTTCTTGTTGTTTTTGCCTTCCCACTTTCAGCCCTCACTCCCAGTATAGCAGAAATCCTTATTCTCTTCGGGAATCACATGACATATTTTTGAATTGATGACAACTCTTTGCTTTCTTGAGTAGGCTCCTTATCTTCCTGTATGGATTTTAAACTACAGAGAACCCCAACCTTTCAGTTTATCTTGTTGGTTTCCTGGAGTGGGGGGTGGGGCATGGCTTCCTTTGTCACTGTGGTGAGGAGCATTGACCTGGAGTCCATTACCAGGTTTAGCACTCATTGCTTGATCTGCGTAAGCCTTTATAATGCCGAACATGCCAGCTATTTCCCTTCTGTCTTCTGGACTCATACCCACCCTTCCACAATGTGTTCTCTTGGGACTGGGCATCTGCCAGCTACATTTCCCTGGCTCCCTTGCTGGCTGGCTTCTTGTTGGCGTCTGCCAGTAGGAGGCCCTGGGAAGAAGAAAGAGGCTGTGGCTTCAGCCTCACTTAATGTGGTTTCTGGGCTGTGGTGATTCTCAACTCCAGGCATAGCACTGCTTCGGTGTTTGTAGCCTTAGCTGAGGAGATGCATCTTCTGTGGACCTGACAGTGGTATTCCTACCAGTAGCAACAGCCCAGGCTTATAGGCTTCATTCAAGTCAGTGACATTAGTAACATCTGAACCTCACCCCTCTTCCTTTTTGCAAATCCAGCCCCCTCTCCCTCCGTTCTTAGCAGGCTTTCAGCACCTTTTAAATAATTTCCCTAGATATCCTTTGTTTGAAATACCTGGAATGGTTTCTGTTTCCTTGACTGGATATAACCAAAATACAACATGGTAAACCCAAAGCAAAAACAGTACAGCTTTTTTGCTTTGTTTATGGTAGGTTTCATTATCAACTGAAGGAAACTTTTATTAAAACCCTTCCCTCAAAGTCCATACTTTGGAAAAACTTTGTAGGTGTCATAAAATCGACATCATCTTGAGTATAGGAAGACAAAATGCCTTGGATGGAGGTCAAGGACAAATCATCTTATAATGAAAGTCTAAGAGGGTAGAGAAGCACTGAGGCAGAGCAAAGAACACGACACATAAGGTAAAAATTCCTAGGTTCAAAGTCTGCCCTCTTTACTTACTAACCATATAATGTTGGTCAAATATTGTAGTCTCTTTGAACCTCCATTTCCTCACTTGTAAAACGGTGACATCAACATCTAGTCTGACTCATAAAGTCACAGTGAAGGTCAACTGAGAAATGTGTGTGAAAATGTTAGGCAAACTTGAAATTGCTCCAAGGACGTTATTATGGGACATACTTAAAAAGGCTTTGTTCTGGTCGATGCCTGTCTGATTTTATAAACAGTTACACAATTATAGGTACTTAAATGTTTGACAGTGCAATGCGTGAAGTGATTATTTTTTTATTGAAGTATAATTGAGGTACAACAACATACTAGTTCAGGTGTACAACATAATGATTCAACATTTGTATACATTGTGAAATGATCACATTAAGTCTCTTTACCGTCTGTCACCTTGCACAGTTATGTTTCTTTTTCTTGTAATGGGAACTTTAAGATTTACATTCTTGGCAATTTGCAAATTTGCAATACAGTGTTACTGACTATAGTCCCCATGCTGTACATTACATCCTCCTGACTTACTTTATAACTGGAAGTTTGTACCTCTTGATCTCCTTCACCCATTTCACCCTCTCTCTTCTGGCAACCACTGATCTCTTCTCTGTATCTGTGAGTTTTGTTTTGTTTGTGTTGTTTTTTTTTTAGATTCCAGAGATAAGTGAAATCATACAGTATTTGTCTTTTTTTTTTAACTTCTATCACTTAGCATAATACTCTCAAGGTCCATCCATGTGGTCACAAATGGCAAGATTTCATTCTTCTTAGCTGAGCAGTAGTCCATTGTTTATATATACCATATCTTTATCCATTGATCCACTGATGGAAATTTAGGTTGTTTCCATATCTTGGCTTATGTAAGTTATGCTGCAGTGAACACAGTGATGCGTATATGTTTTTAATTTAGTGTTTTTGTTTTCCCCAGATAAATACCCAGAAGTGGAATTGCTATATTGTATGGTAGTTCTGTTTTTAATTTTTTGAGGAACCTCCTTACTATTTTCCATAGTGGCTGCACTAATTTATATTTCCACCAATACAGGGCTTCCCTTTACTCCACATCCTCTCCACCAATGCTTGTTATTTTTTGTCTTTTGATAATAGCCATTTTGACCGATGTGAGGTGATATCTCATTGTGGTTTTGATTTGCATTTCCCTCATTAGTGATGCTGAGCATCTTTTCATGTGCCCGTTGACAATTTGTCTTTTTTGGAGAAATGTCTACACAGATACTCATTTGTTGTTGTTATGTGAGTTCTTTATATATTTAGGGTATTAAGCCATTGTCAGATATGATTTGCAAATATCTCCTCCCATTCAGTAGGTTGTCTTTTTATTTTTGTTGATGGTTTACTCTGCAGAGCTTTTTCTTCGATGTAGTCTCATTTGTTTATTTTTGCTTTTGTTGCCATTGCTTCTGGAGTTCTGGAGCCAAGACCAATATCAAGGAGATTACCACCTTTCTTCTGGGAATTTTATGGTTTCTGGTTTTATATTTAAGTCTTTAATCCATTTTGAGTAAATTTTTGTGTACCATGTAAGATAGTGGTCCAGTTTCATTCCTTTTCATGTGGCTCTTCAGGTTTCCCAACACTGTTTATTGAAGAGACCGATCTTTCCTCATTCTTTATTCTTGTCTCCTTTGTCATAAATTAATTGATCATATATATGTAGGTTCACATGGGGGTTTTCTGTTTTGTTGATCTGTGTCTGTTTTTATGTTAATACCATACTGTTTTGATTACTATAGCGTGGTAGTGTAGTTTGAAATCAGGGAGTGTGATGCCTCTAGCTTAATTCCTTATTCTCAGGATTGCTTTGGCTATTTTGGGTCTTTTGTGGTTTTGTACAAATTTTAGGATTGTTCTGTTTCTCTGAAAAATGTCATCGGAATTTTGATAGGGATTTCTTTAAATCTATAGATTGCTTTGGATAATATGGACATTTTAACAATATTCTTCTCTATGAGCATGGAATATCTTCCCATTTATTTCTGTCCTCTTCACTTTCTTTCATCAATGACTTACAGTTTTCAGTGTACAGATCTTTTACAACCTTGGTTAAATTTATTGTTAGATATTTTATTCTTTTTGATGCAGTTATAAGAGGGATGGTTTTCTTAATTTCTCGTATAGTTCATTGTTAGTGTATAAAAATGCAACATTTTTATATGTCGATTTTTGAATGCTACAGCTTTACTGAATTTGTTTATTCTAACACTTTTGTGAATTCTTTAGGGTTTTCTATATGTAAAAATCATGTAGTTTGTAAAGAATGATAGTTTTATGTCTTCCTTTCCAATTTGTGTGCCTTTTATTTCTTTTTCCTCCCTAATTGCTCTGGCTAGAATTTCCAATACTGTGTTGTTGAACAAAAGTGGTGAGAGTGGGCATCCTTGTCTTGTTTCTGATCATAAGGGAGAAGTTTTCAGCTTTTAATTGAGTATGATGTTAGCTGTGGGCTTGTCTTATATGGACTTTATTATGTTGAGGTATGTTCCCTCTCTACCCACTTGGTTGAAAGTATGTCATAAATGGATGTTGAGTTTTATTAAATGCTTTTTCTGCATCTATTGAGATGATATGATTTTTCATTCTTCATTTTGTTAATGTCGTGTATCATGTTGGTTGATTTGCAGATGTTAAACCATCATTGCATTCCTGAAATTAATACCACCTGATCATGTTATATGATCCTTTTAATGTATTATTGAATTTGGTATGCTAATATTTTTTTGAGGGCTTTTGCATTTATGTTCCTCAGGGATAGTGGCCTCTGTGTGTGTGTGTGTGTGTGTGTGTGTGTGTGTGTGTGGTTTTGTCTAGTTTTGGAATCGGGATTTTGCTGGCCTCATAAAATGAATTTGAAAGTGTTCTTTCCTTTCCTTTTAAATATTTTGGAATAGTTTGAGGAGGTTGGGTGTTAAATCTTTGAATGTTTGCTAGAATTCACTACTGAAGCCATCTGGTCCTAGACTTTGTTGGGAGTTATTTGATTACTGTATCATCTCCTTCCTAGTAATAGTTTTGTTCAGATTTTGTTTTTCCTCATGATGCAGTCTTGGAAGATTGTATGTTTCTAGGAATTTATCCATTTCTTCTAGGTTGTCCAATTTGTTGGTGTATAATTATTCATAGTGGTCTCTTAAGATTTTTTGTAATTCTTTGGTATCAGGTGTAACTTTTCTTTCATTTATGCTTTTATTTATTTGAGCCCTTTCTCTTTTTTTCTTAGTAAGTCTAGCTAGAGGTTTGTTAGTTCTGTTCATCTTATCAAAGAATGAACTCTTTCATTGGTCTTTCCTATTGTCTTTTTAGTTTCTATTTTATTTATTTGTGCTTTGATATTATTTTCTTTCTTCTACTAATTTTGGGCTTTCTTTATTCTTCTTTCTCTAGTTCCTTTAGATGTAAAGCTAAATTGTGAGGTTTTTTGTTGTTGTTGTTCTTGCTGTAGGCTTCTATTGCTGTGAACTTGCTTCTTAGTACTGCTTTTGCTGTATCTCATAGATTTTGGTATGTGATATTTCCATTTTCATTTTCTCAGGTATTTTTTGGTTTCTTCTGTGTTGTTTTCATTGACCCATTTGTTCAGTAGCATGTTGTTTAATCTCCACATATTTATGATTTTTCCATTTTCTTCTTGTAATTTATTTCTAGTTGTATACTGTTGTGGTTGGAAAGATGCTTGATATGATTTCAGTCTTCTTAAATTTAGACTTGTTTTGTGACCTTATATGACCTCTACCTTGGAGAATGTTCAATGTGCACTTGAGATGAATGTGTGTTCTGCTGCTTTTGGATTGACTGTTCTGTATATCTAATAAGTCCATGTGGTCTAATGTGTGGTTTAAGGGTTGATGCTTCATTATTTTCTGTCTGGATATTCTGTCCATTGATGCAAATGGGGTATTTAAGTCCCTTACTATGACTGTGTTGCCATTAGTTTTCCCCCTTTAGTTTTCTTAGTAATTACTGTATATATTTAGATTCCCTTATGTTGGGTGGATAAATGTTTACAAATGTTTATTTTTTATTTAATTTTCAATGAAAAAAAATTTTTTATTAACATGTAATGTATTACTTGTTTCAGGGGTACAGGTCTGTGACTCATCAGTCTTACACAATTCACAGTGCCCACCATAGTACATACCCTCCCCAGTGTCCATCACCCAGCCACCCCATCCCTCCCACTCCCCTCCACTCCAGCAACCCTCAGTTTGTTTCCTGAGATTAAGAGTCTCTTATGGTTTGTCTCCCTCTCTGGTTTCATCTTGTTTCATTTTTCCCTCCCGTCGCCTATGATCCTCTGTCTTGCTTCTCAAATTCCTCATATCAGTGAGACCATATGATTCCTGTCTTTCTCAGATTGACTTATTTTGCTTAGCATAATACCCTCTAGTTCCATCCACGTCATTGCACATGGCAAGATTTCATTTTTTTGATGGCTGCATAATATTCCATTGTATATATACACCACATCGTCTTTATCCATTCATCTGTTGATGGACATCATAGGCTGTTTCCATAGTTTGGCTATTGTGGACATTGCTGCTATAAACATTGGGGTGCATGTGCCCCTTCAGATCACTACATTTGTATCTTTGTGGTAAATACCCAGTAGTGCAATTGCTGGGTTGTAGGGTAGCTCTATTTTCAACTTTTTGAGGAACCTCCATACTGTTTTCCAGAGTGGCTGTACCAGCTTGCATTACCACCAACATTGTAGAAGGTTCCCCTTTCTCTGCATCCTTGCCAACATCTGTCGTTTCCTGCCTCATTAATTTTAGCCATTCTGACTGATGTGAGGTGGTATCTCATTGAGGTTTTGATTTGGATTTCCCTGATGCTGAGTGATGTTGAGCACTTTTTCATGTGTCTGTTGGCCATTTGGATGTCTTCTTTGGAAAAATGTCTGTTCATGTCTTCTGCCCGTTTCTTGATTGGATTCTTTGTTCTTTGGGTGTTGAGTTTGATGAATTCTTTATAGATTTTGGATACTAGCCCTTTATCTGATATGTCATTTGCAAATATCTTCTCCCATTCTGTCGGTTGTCTTTTGGTTTCGTTGACTGTTTCCTTTGCTGTGCAAAAGGTTTTTATCTTGTTGAAGTCCCAATAGTTCATTTTTGCCCTTGCTTCCCTTGCCTTTGGCAATGTTTCTGGGAAGGAGTTGCTGTGGCTGAGGTCAAAGAGGTTGCTTCCTGAAGTCTTTTCAAGGATTTTGATGCATTCCTGTTTCACATTCAGGTCTTACATCCATTTTGAGTCTATTTTTGTGTGTGGTGTAAGGAAATGGTCCAGTTTCATTCTTCTGCATGTGGCTGTCCAGTTTTCCCAGTACCATTTGTTGAAGAGACTGTCTTTTTTCCATTGGACATTCTTTCCTGCTTTGTCGAAGATGAGTTGACCATAGAGTTGAGGGTCCATTTCTGGGCTCTCTATTCTGTTCCATTGATCTATATGTCTGTTTTTGTGCCAGTACCATACTGTCTTGATGATTACAGCTTTGTAATAGAGCATGAAGTCTGGAATTGTGATGCCACCAGCTTTGCTTTTCTTTTTCAACATTTCTCTGGGTATTCGGGGTCTTTTCTGGTTCCATACAAATTTTAGGATGATTTGTTCCATTTCTTTGAAAAAAG
>NC_138382.1:17171923-17205902 GCF_054177405.1 Leptonychotes weddellii
TGAAACTGGAAGGGGGGGGCGGGGAGAAAAAAAAAAAAGAATATGATCAGGCTGGTGAATAGATCAGAGCCACACTCTAGATCTTTGGGTGTATTTTGGTCTGTTAGAAGAAACTGCCTCCCAAAATTTTAAAGAAAGAAAAACTTATATATGTACAAAAATAAGGGTAAATATGATGAAGGGCTGGACTATGACTATAAAGATGAAAATTAAAGATTTTAGGGGCACCTGGGTGGCTCAGTTGGTTAAGCGACTGCCTTCGGCTCAGGTCATGATCCCAGGGTCCTGGGATCGAGTCCCACATCGGGCTCCCTGCTCTGCGGGAAGCCTGCTTCTCCCTCTCCCACTCCCCCTGCTTGTGTTCCCTCTCTTGCTGTGTCTCTCTCTGTCAAATAAATAAATAAAAAATCTTTAAAAAAAAAAAGAAAATTAAAGATTTTAAAAAGAATTGATAAGATAAGAAATTGGTTAAAAAAAAAAAGAATGTGATCTGGTGGGAGACTAGGATAAATCATACACTAGATTTAGGTTATATTTTGGTGTGTTAGAAGAAACTGTATCCCAAAATTTTAAAGAAAGAAAAACTTACACATATACAAAAAATAAGGTTAAATACAATGAAGGGATAGAATATGACTGTAAAAATGACAACTAAAAAAGATTTTAAAAAAGGAATTGATAGGATGTTGGTTGAAAAAGAAGAAAAATTCAACTAAAAAAAAATTAAATTAAAAAAATTAATTTTGAAAGACTAAAGAACCATGGGAAAAAAGCCATGAATTCTATGTGCTGTATTCCCCTAGTGCTGGGGTTTTGCCATTCTCATTGATCGGTAAACTTGGTCTTGGCTGGCTGTTCTTGCTGATCTTCTGGGGGAGGGGCCTGTTGCAGTGATTCTCAAATGTCTTTGCCTGAGGTGGAATTGCACCGTCCTTGCCAGGGGCCAGGCTAAGTAATCTGCTCGGGTGTGCCTTCTGTAGCTTTTGTTCCCTGAAAGCTTTCTGTACAGCTTTGGAGGATGGGAGTGAAATGGTGGCCTCCCTATCTCTGGTCTTGGAGGAGCCAAGCGCTCTGGGCCTCACTCCTCAGTGAGCCCTAGTAGAAAAGCAGTCAATCACTCCTGTCTCCCTTGTGTCTGGTCACACTCCGTGCTCACCTGGGCTGTGACAGAGTGTTTCTATCTCTGGCACATGACCCTGTTTGAAGTCTCCAAACCCAGGAGATTCCTGCGTCAGGTTCCTGCGCCGCTCCTCCTGGGGGAGGAAGGGGAGTCTCCCCGGACCTGTGGCTTGTTGGGTCCCTGCTGGAAGAGCAGTGGCCTGACTGTGTTGCGGATCACAGTTTATGGCATCCCTGAGCTGAGAGCCCACTCCTCATCTCTGTCTTTGCAGCCGGCTTCCCCGCTCTGATACCTGGGAGCTCTGCCACACTGAGGCACCCCTGGTCTTTCTGTGACCCCGAGGATCCTGAGACCACACTGTCCCAGTGAGGATTTCACCCCCCAACTTAGCCACTGGAGCGATGTCCCTCAGTGGAGCAGACTTCTAAAAGTTCCGATTTTGTGCTCTGCTGCTTTCTTTATCACTTTCTGGTAGTTGGCTGATGGAGGCTCTCTCCCCCCGCAATCTGTATTCCCAAATATCATCTCAGATTCAGTTCTCTGCACATCCTACCTTCCAGAAAGTGGTCACTTTTCTGTTCATAGAATTGCTGCTATTCTTTTCTTTGATCTCCTGTTGAGTTTATAGGTGTTCTGAATGGTTTGATATCTATCTAGCTGAATTCCTGGGACCAGACGAAATTTAGGTCTCCTACTCCTCCATCTTGTTCCTCCGTTTACAAATGTTTTATCTTCTTGCTGGATTGACCCCTTTATCAATATGTAAAGACTACTTTGTCTTTTATTACAGTCTTCATTTTAAAGTTTTTTTGTTTTTTTTTTGTCTAGTGTCAGTATAGCTACTTCAGCTTTCTTTGGTTTCCATTTGCATGAAACATCTTTTTCTATCCCTTCACTTTCAGTTTGTGTTTGTTCTTATATCTGAAATGAGTCTTTTGTAGGCAGCATGTAGATGGATCTTGAGTGTGTGTTTTAATCCATTCAGCTTCTGTGTGTTGTTTGATTGGAGAATTTAGTCCATTTACATTTAAAGTATTTATTGGTAGGTATGTACTTACTGTCATTTTGTTGTTTTTTGTCTGTTTATATTTCCTCTCTGTTCCTTTCTTCTCTTGTGGTTTGATGATTTTCTATAATGTTATGCTTAGATTCCTTTCTCATTATCTTTTTAGTATTTACTCTGGGTTTTTTCTTTGTGGTTGCCATGAGGTTCATCTCTAATAGTCTCTCTATATAACAATATCTTTTAAGTTGATAGTAAATTTGAAAGCATTCTAAAACTCTACATTTTTACATCCTACCCTCCACATTTTATGCTTTTGATACCATATTTTACATCTTCTCATTTTGTGTATTCCATAACTAATTATTGTAGTTATGTGTATTTATACCTCTTTTGTTTTATATTTTATAAATAATTAATCCACTTCCTCTATTACATGTATATTTACCTTTACCAGTGAGATGTTTACTTTCATACTTTTTCTTGTGACTAATTAGTGTCCTTTCTTTTAAGCTTAAACAAGTTCCTTTAACACTTTCTGTAATGCTGGCTTAGGATTGATGATCTCATTTAGCTTTTGTTTGTATGGAAAATGTCTTCAGTTCTGAATGATAACCTTGCTGGGTAGACTATTCTTGGTTGGAAGTCTTTTCCTTTCAGTACTTTGAATATATCAAAGCACTCCCCTTTGCCCTGCAAAGTTTCTGCTGAGAAGTCTGCTTATAGTCTTATAGGATTTCCCTTGAATGTAACAATTTTTCTCTTGCCACTTTTAAGATTCTCTCCTTATCTTTAACTTTTTGACATTTTAATTATTATGTGTCTTAGTGTGGGTCTCTTTGGGTTCCTCTTCTTTGGAAGACTCTGTGCTTCCTGGATATGGGTGTTTGTTTCCTAACCCGGGTTAGGGAAGTTTTCAGCTATTACTTCTTCAAATAAGTTTCCTGCCTCTCTCTTTCTTCTCCTTCTGGGAGCCCTATAATGCAAATTTTATTTCTCTTGATGTTGTCCCATTGACCCCTTAAGCTATGTTCATTTTTAAAAATTATTTTTTCCTTTTGTTGCTCTGTTTTGGTTTGTTCCACAATGTTGTCTTCCAGGTTACTGATTCTTTCCTCTGCTTTATCTAGTCTGCTATTGAACCCCTCTAGTGTATTTTTCAGTTCAGTTTTTTATTCTTCAGTTCTGTGACTTTTTTTGGTACTTTCTTATGTTTTCTGTCTCTTTGTTGTAGTTTCTGATGTGTACATCCATTTTTTCCTCAAGTTCAGTGAGCATCTTTAAGACCATTACTTTGAACTCTTTATCATAATTTATATTATAAATTACTTATCACCATTTCATTAAGGTTTTTTTCTGGGGTTCTATCTCACTCTTTTGCTTGGAACATATTCCTTTCTCCTCATTTTCCTTGTCTCTCTGTGTTTGTTTCTATGCATTCTATGTATTAGGTGAGACGGCTATATCTCTCCCGGTCTTGGAGGCCTTGTGTAAGAGATGAACCTTATTGTTTAACCTTGCCCTGGCTCTTAATTGTCTCTTGAAAATTCGTGATTGTCTAAGCAAGTTGATTTTTCTTTCTTTATTTATTTTTAGGTCTTAGTTATTGAGGGTATGCCAAGATTTGTGAGTATTCCAGAACGAGGGATTTCGGTTAGCACTGAAATTATTTTCAGGTTAATTGGAAACGACCCTCAGACAGTAGCTTTTAAGGTATGCAAATGTATCAATCCTGTAGGACTGCAGTTGTATGCCCTTCTGGCCTCCAGACCAAGCGATCAAGAAGTGTTCCATTCGTGAGAGATGCAAAACTGGGGGGCTTTAGATGGGTGTGTGGGCTCTTTTTTGGAGGAGAGTATTGATGAGCTGTAGCAAGGCCAGGTGAGGGCTCAGAGGTAGTGTCCCCAGCCCGTGTTCCCCAAGAGCACTTCCATCACCCTCAGATGTGTGGTAGACTTGAAGCCTGCAAATTTTATTTCTCTTGATGTTGTCCCATTGGCCCCTTAAGCTACATTCATTTTTGGCTTTTGGCTAAAGCTCAAGGTTAAGTAGATAGGCCTTATTCACAGAAGGCTAGGGGTGTGTTTCAGTCTGCTGTCTATGCAGTGCCCTGGGGATGGTAGGTTGCCATGAACTGTCTCTTCAGTTGTTTCAGACACATGGGGCCCAGAAACGCAATCCCTTTGGCTACCAGAGGCAGGTGGTCAAGGGGTGTCCCCTGTATGGGCTCTAAGTATGGGCTGGCTTTGGCAGGACCATGGTGGAGCAGTGCAGGGGGGCAGGGTGCTTGCTTGGCCAGCTTGGCAGAGCTTTGGTGGAGCTGTGTGTGGTGGGCAGTGTGGATGTGTGTGTGTGTGTGTGTGTGTGTGTTGTGTGTGTGTGGGGGATGTTGAAAAGTGATTGATTTTTAACTAAGATCAAGGCATCAAGCAATTTCTGATACTATTCTCATTTGGATAAATTGGTTAGAAATACCTCATCCTTTTGGGAACACAGTTTTTTTTTTTTTTTGGTCTGTAAATGGGGATGGAGAATGCTGACCTGCCTTCTGAATGTGTTGTATGCATTAATTGCGTATGATTGAGTAGCATCCTCAAGATTGCATGTAAATGCCAAGTGTTCTTACTGATAATAAAGCAGATACTTTCTTGATGGGGTTGTCATGAGGATTAATAATTTAATTGTGACAGAGTGCTCTGGTATTCTTAGATGAAAAGTGCTATATAACTTTGAAGAGGAATATTATCAAATAGGTTCTGCTTTGGTTCCTGAAAGAGCAGTGCAAAATAAGGCAATGCTGATCTGCACATGCCTACCTAAAATTTTCTACTTCTTTTTAGAACAGCAGGAATTTAGAAATGGGGTTCATGAAGGAGGCCTGTAACCAAGTAATTAGGAATTTCTGATTTTTGTTTTCTAGTAGGCTCTTAGAGTCACTTGCAGATGATTTCTTCAAAGTTGTCAGTAGATATTGTAACTGGGAATTAACCAGTGCAAACACTTTTCTTTTGATGAGAACAAAATATAACTGCTCATGTGACTCTGTCATTTCCTGTACTCCAACCACACTGGCTTCCTTGCTTTTCTTTCTACTTGCTAAGCTCTTTTATTTTTGCTCATGACTTTTGCATTGTTATTTCTAGCTTTTCAGAGGGCTGAGCATAGTCACTTTCATCCCCCTCCTGAAAGAAGTCACACTCTCAGGACTCCCCCTTGTCCCTAGATCCATTCCTTTCTGTCACACCAACTTTTTTGATTGTCATTAGTATTTAATGATATAAATCAGTTTGTGTTTTTATTGACCTGTTTAAGATGTACTGTTTCCCTCCACTAGAACAATTAAATGTGTGGAAGTGGATTTTATTTATATATTCCCTGCTTTTTGCCAGTGTCTAGCACATACTGATTGTTCAGTGGAGTTTGTTGAATTTTTTTGGCTTGAACAAAATTGTCCAACCTGTTCATCAGTAAATTAGGATAACTTTGAGCTGTGTATAATGGAGGCTTGGGGTGAAAAACTGAAACTTCCTCTTAGCAAATTTCTATAAAATCGTGAATATCAAAACAGTTAGATATAAGAATAATAGATGATACAGAATGCAATAACTGGAGACTTAAAATCCCTTACCCAACTTAAATTGTATTTTTGACATTTCCTTTTCTCTGCACTTGATTTTGTGACTTTGTGATCCTATACTTTGGGACTTTTAGTCTTTGAGAAATGCAAAAATTAGGTATATTAATGTCCTAGATCAGAGGTCAGTCTGCAAATTAAGGCCTGCCACCAACTGCCTGTTTTTGTGAATAAAGTTTTATCGGAACACGGTGGTGTTCCTTCTTCCTATATTTTCTATATCTGTTTTTGCACAATGGCAGAATTGAGACAACAAAGCCAAAAATACTTAACTTACAGAAAAGTGCTCACCCCTTCCCTAGAGTATTGTTTTCCCACCTCTTTTTTATTGAAATATATTTGACATATAACATCATGTAAATTTAAGAGGTACATGTTAGGGGCACCTGGGTGGCTCAGTTGGTTAAGCTTCTGACTCTTGATTTCCGCTCAGGTCATGATCTCAGTGTCTTGAGGCTCCATGCTGGGTGTGGTGCCTACTTGGGATTCTCTCTCTCCCTCTGCCCCTCCCTCCCTGCTTGCAAGCTTTCTCTCTTGCTCTCAAAGAAGAGGTACATGTTAATTTGATACATTTATGTATTATATGATTGCCATTCAATTAAGGCCAACTCTTTGAGAGCTAGAAAAATTACAGGAACTTTGAAGTATGTACATTGATCCAAGGAATTGTTAGTGGCAGGTTCTGTTCTAAGGAGTTTTACGCTATAATTTTCTACTCTTTTAAGAAAAAGTAGGTAAACAGAGGGAAAAAAAAAAACATCTAGAAAGCCAGAAAAACCTCTTTAAAATATTCTCAGGCAAAACTTGGAGAGTTTCATTCCAAAGGGAGCTTTGTTGGAATAAATGAAATACTGTAATTGTTTGTGCTTTTATGCCAACTTTTATTTATAGGAAGGAGGTTATTTTATCAGCATGCAAATTGGAGTCTCCTGTTTTAGACAGGAGAATTGGAAGGAGAGAGAAGGGAAAAGATGGAATGACTTTTAACAACAAAGCAAATTGTTAATTATAAGAGAAATGATTGTCATTGTGTGTCTACTCTGTAAGCCATGGATTGTGTTAGGTGCCTCCACGCACCATGTCTTATTTTTGTAGTGACCTCCAGGGCAGAAACGAGTAGCTCTGCTGTACAGATACATGCTCTAGGGCTCAGAGGACTGCAGTAACTGGCTCAGGGTCCCCTCGGTGATCCGAGGTGGCCTAGAATTAGAATTCATGTCTATTTGCTCTTCCCTAGGAGAGCGGCAGTTAGAGAACTAGGGACCGTACTTTAAACACAGCAAAGGCAATGTTGTACACTTTCATGTACGACAAATATACACGATTTTATTTGTCAGTTATGCCTCAGTAAAGCCGGAGGAAACATATATGTGTCCGTACATATTGGGAAGGTAGAGCTCCTTCTACAAAGAAAATGTTAATTCTCATGTCCTTTCCTTACTAGGCTCTCAGTACAGAGCAGGGGACCAGCAGGCCACTTACTGAGCTGCTTTGACTGGAAGCGAGGCAGGCGAAGCACCTTTCCCACACTGACTCCCACATCTTTCCTTTGGAGGAGTCAGGTGCTGCTTTGATAAATGTGGGGAAAGAACCAGAAGAAAGTGCTCTTTCTGGCTCTTACCTGTTAATTTGAATTGCCTTCAGCGAAGTCAGCTACCTCCAAGTTTTTAAAGCGAAACACTTTCCTTTGCATTTCCTTTGCAAAAGCAGCTTTTGAGAAAAAGTCTCCTTTTAAACATTCCATGACTTTGGTCAAAGAGCTGGGAACCTGGTATTAAAGATTTCAGCACTGTCAGAAGCTTCCACCAATGAGAGTGCTCCTGTCATTCACACTGGGACTTGCTCAATATTTCTCGTGTTCCTTGCTTTCACCCTGACAGCTCCTAAGTCTCGGGGGACGAGGGGATCTTTCTTTATCTTTTTATTTCCTCTCCAAAATGTGTATATTTATGGGGAGACTACTGAATGGGGGGTAGGGGATGGGGAGAAGGTTAGGGAGAATAGGTAAAGGAAAGGAACAAGGCTGAACAATTTTTGTGACTTTCTTGTTACTCCTGACAAAATTTTAAATAAGAATATTGGCCATTTGTTCAGCCTTCCCCCCGCCCCACTAATATTTAAAAGCATTCAATTAAGATTTTCTAATGTGTCCAATGAGTTAAACTGTCCTATGGTATTAGAAAAATATTACATATATAAATAAAATACGTCAAAGCATTAAAAAGCTATTACACACACTGAACATAAAATGGCAGAATAATGATGGATCCCACCATGCAGGAAACATATTCAAAAATATTATCTTCCTGGTAATGAAATGCCATCCGTTTCATTTTAAGCTAAATACGTTAGACATATCAGTGGAGTCTGTGCTGACACAGCAGTGAGTTGAAATTGAAAATCTGAAATTATATATATGATTGGACACAGTGTTAAAGTAATTTATAGGAAAAACCACGAATGTGCTGGGTCTGCACCTTCTGGTGAACTCATTTTATAGAATCAGATAGAGGAAAACTCTACCATTTCTAATGTGCAGTTAGAATGGCAGCCTGCCAGGGCCCCAATATATTCAGTATGAAAAGGGAGAAGAAAGACAGAGACAGGGGGGTGGGTGGCGGGAGGGGACGGGGGTACAGGAGCAGCCAGGGAAGGGGGGGCGATGGGGTGGGGGAAAGAGACGGGGAAGAAGCAGGACCTCAGAGGCTTGCTTCAAATTACAGCAATTCTGCATAAGCTATCAAGAAAATGGCATTCGTTTTCATTGCTCTGACCTAATGGCACAGAGCGACTGTGGGAGCTGTATTAGCTATCAAGACAAGTGGGAGATAACAGGAGAGCCCGTGCAGGGACAGGTTTCAGCCAGGCTGTGGCTGGGTGCTCTGTGACACCACTTGGTGAGGTGATAGGACCCTGGTGGTGATCATCGGACACAGGAGGTTCAGGGGGATCCAGGGTGCTGACAGGGAAGGAGGCAATGGATGGCACTGATAGACCCGCTCAAATCACCTGTCAGTCTGGCGGCTCTCGCTTTCTTACCCACTTTCTTCTTTCTTTCTTTCTTTTTTTTTTTTTTTTCAGTGTTGTGCATGTTTGGCCACAATGTGCAGTGGGAAATGGGGTAAGCTGGGGACGAGGAGGAAAACAAGACTGTGCTTTTGTGTGGAGATGTGTGATGATTTGGTACCCTGATGTGCTTTTCGTCTTTCATTTATATCCATGATCCTGCTTGAAATGTGAATTATTTATTCATACCGGGCTGGTCTCCTCCTGGAACACCAGGGAGCCGCTGCTGTGCATTTTCATTTGGTGGCTGCGCTGGCTGAGGCAGAGGTGGTCTGGTTTCTCCAGAAGGGTCCTTTCTCACCCTCTCTGATTTTTAAAGAGAAGGAAAAAAGGGTTGAACAGGAACGAAAGAAGGCAGGATGTTTTTCGGCCTATAGCCGAAGGCTACCTCTAAGGCAGGAAATGCAGAGTGGAGACAGAAGTGTTGATGCCCTCTGGTGAGATAAAATGCCACCACACCCCCTGGTTATCTCACTGTCCCCTCTCACCAAATCGCCCCGAGATTTTAGAAGTCCGGCATAACTGGAAGAGTGAGGAAAAAAAAAAAAGAAAAAAAGATCTAGAATGTATGTGGAATTTTTCTTTCTAAGCACTCCGGGTGTTTCCTATTTATTTTAATAGCACTAGTGGCTGGCTCCTGGGGATTTCCTCTGGGGCAGCCCCTGGGCTCATAAGCATGACCTCCCAGCCTCATGACCTAGGGGCTGTTGCGCTTCCCATTTGGGTTTATAGAGGTCAGGGGACCTTATCTAAGGAAAGAAGGGACAATGAGTGCCCTGGATTACAGACTCTAAACTCTAAACTCCTCACAGTCTTGGTGAGACACGAACATCTGCCCAGTTTCATTTCAATAATTGTGGATGAATGGAGAGGTTAAATGACTTGCATCAAAGCAGCCTTTCCTGAACCTTTTCTGAATCCTCCACCTAGCTCAGCTGGCTCTTCTAGTATCCCGTGCCTTTCTTTATAGCATTTACCATGGGTTGTAATTTGTATTTATGTGTGCTTATTAATGTCTGCACCAGACAGTAAGTTCCTGAATACGGCAGCTGTGTTGCTGCTGTATCCCTAGGACTCCGGGCAGGGGCTGGCACTCAACAGGTACTCATTAAATCTTGGTTAGATAAGTGAATGGACGGATGGGGAGATGCATTTTCATTGAGAATCCGTATTAGAGCCGGAGCTGGAGACTTACAGGTCATTCCCTAGACTACTTGTTGTTTTTCAGTGGTGCCTGTAGTTACAGTTGTCCTCTCTGGAAAAAGAATCAACATTGATAAAATCAGAGAATTTAGAAATTGTAGGAGGCCCAATGGCATATCTAGTCCACCGTTGTCTCTAGCGCTGAATAACTCCTAGCCATTAGGTTTCTGCTTTGATCCATGCTGAGGTGGAATGCTCACTGTGTCACAAGACAGCCTGTTCCATTGCTTCATAGCAGTGGTTTGTAATGGCATTTTCTATGAAGAATCAAATCTCTTTCTGCAAGTGTCATCATATTGGTCTTTGCTTCTCTAAAGCTCCACACATCAGGCCCTTTTACACCTACAAGGACAGCCCTTTAGATGTGTGAAGATAGCTATCGTGTTTTACACCTGCATCTCTTTTGCAGGCTATATCTACCCAGTTCTTTCAGCCTCGCCTTATGTGTTTCTGGGCTTAACACCATCCTGGTCTTCCCGGATGGGCAGTGTCCCCCTTTAAAATATTTAACACAATTAAAATATTGAACGCCACATTCCAAATGTGATTGAATCTTTCTGTGATTATTGCTTTTTGTCATCTGAACATCCTAATGTGATGCAGTCTTACATTAAGTTGAATTTCATAGCAGCCAGACCAGAGTGTTGAACCATGTTAAATTTATGGCCAGCTAAAACTTATTTGTTCAGTTCATTCATTCACTCAGCAAATACTTCTTGGGCCAATACTATATACTAGCCAATGGTAATAAGATGAATGAGACATGATTCCTGCTGCCAGCTAAGGACCTGCCAATCTATTGGATAAGGCATATATGTTAATAATTATTGCATTCTTTAATCATATGCATATTTTAAAGTGTTTCATCACTTTGATTTTATGTTTATAAGTCATTGGTACTTTTACAAACATGGCTTTATAACTGAGGGAATATGGCAGTTGCAATATTATAAACAAGTCTAAGAGCAGTATGAGCCAGGTAAAGATGTGCTACAAAGGAATGATGAGCATCTTTGCTTGGGATGCACAAAGCTTCACAGAAGAGAAAACCAGTGTTTTCAGGCCTGATGGGTGAGCCATGGTTTGCCACTCTTGGGAGGAGGGAGCAGAGTAAGAGGGGAATGTGACTGCCAAGCTATGCAGAGAAGCTGGGTAGTCCTTTCTTGTGTGAGCAACAGGAGAAAGACTGGGCCTCACTGTTGAGAAAACTTTCCCCACGAGAAAGATGATGGTGGATGTCATACAGAAGTGTATCTAATTGCTGTAAATGTTCACACATGAAAAAGAAAAGGGGGAAGCTACTTGGAGTTATAAGAAGAGAAATCTGGAAAGAGATCGTGAATTTGCATCAAGGGCAGTATTTGCAGTATAACACCAAAGGACGGTAGGATTTCAGAGAAGATGGGAGGCATGTATTCCAGGGGGAGGAAAATCAGCTTGAGCAAAGGCCTAGAGGTGGGAGAGACCACAAAAAGTGTAAGCAGTCGCAAGCAGTCAGGTTTGAATGGGGCTTAGCATTCGGACAGGGAAGTGGTAACTTGGAACATATGAGAGAGACCTGGGTATCCGTAGTCTCTACCAAGTCTGAGTGCGTGACAGTACACCATGCTTGGGCTCAGATACCTCGAGTTCACTCTGGAATACATGGTGAGGGATAGGCTGATTCTTCAGTCTTGGTGTTAGTTTGTTGTAAACAGAAACAAAGGGAATTACTGAGGGTTCCCTTTATCGTAAGTCAAGGAACTGGGAGTGGGGTGTAGAGGAGGGAAATATATCATCAGCAATTTTGATTTGAGCTCCAGGAAGTTCTTGCCTTGTGCCATTTCTCATCTGAGGGCTTCAGTATAAGGCCCTACTTTTGGCATGAGTTTATTTCCATGATTCCCAATTTCAACACGTTTTTTTCCCCTGCTAAGTAGAGTTTACTCAATTCTGTCCTTATAGTTGCCTTTGTAAAGTACTGAACCTTTCATTTAATTTAATTGTGTTGGCTTTGTTCAAACATTCCATCCTGTCAAGATCTCTTTGGATCTTGAAACTTTTATTCAGCATATCACTTCTCTCTCCATTGCTATTGAAAATTTTATAACTGTGTTTTGCATCTTTATCCAAATCTGTGATAACTAAGTTTCAAAAAAGACAGAACCAAGGAGAGAACTCTGTAGCACTCAACTAGAGATGTGGCTGGAGCTTGACACTGTCAGTAAATATGAGTGTTTGAGTGTTCTCATCCACCACAAAGTCGCCATCATGGAGTCCTTCTAAAATGTTTTGTTGACATCAGGACAAATTGTATTCATGACAAGCTTCTAAACACCTTTGAAATTCTATCAAGAAGGAAATGGGGTTCATGTGGCTTGGAGATATGGTTGAAAATTATTCTGCAAGAGAAACCGTCCCAGAAAAATTCTCTTTGATCTAGCTTCTCATACTGTCACCCATATGAATTCCTTTCTGTGAAGTTTCAAAAGCCCCAGTTGCCCATCCTCTCTATGGCTGAACTTTGATGAAATGTGCCCACTGGTCCTTAGCTGTCTAGAAAGTCATCCAACATTGCAGGAAGTGGAAGGGAAGGTCCTTCCTGGGAAGGCAGAATCTAATTTCCATTTTAGCTCTGCTTTTCCTTAAGTAACCAATACCAGTTCTTCATGTGTTATTGACTAAATTGTGTCCTCCCCGCTCTGAAATTCATAACTGAAGCCCTCTCAGTTTGACTGGGTTTAGAGATAGGTCTTTTGAGAAGATAATTTAAAGTTAAATGAGGGCGTATGGATGGAGTCCTCATCCATTCGCACTGGTCTTCTTTTAAGAAGAGGAAGAGATACCAGAGAAAGAACTTTCTCCACATACACACAGAATAGAGGCCACATGAGGACACAGCAAGAAGTCTGCCATCTGCAAGCCAAGGAGAGAGGCCCCAGGAGAAACTAGACCTGTTGGCACCTTGATCTTAGACTTCTAGCCTCCAGAACTGTGAAAAAATAAATTTCTATTTAAGTCACCCAGTCTGTGGTATTTTGTTATGGTAGCTCTAGCCAACTAAGACACATATTACTATTTAAATGTTAAATACCACCCCCTCCCGCCCCCAAAAAACTAATCTTGCTTTAAAAACTGCTTTTGGGGGAGAAATGTCATCATTTTAAGAGTATGCACTACTTAAGACACATTTTTACTGCAAATATATTAAAATGTGAAAAAAAACCCTCTTAAAATGGTATGTACATAATGGTTCTGCATTTGTGCACACTCACATGCATATTTCATATTTGGGAATACCTTGATTCAGAGAAACGGAGTGTTAAGCTGCCTCTCATTTTTTTAAACCTCTAATATTTAATTGTGGCATTAATTATAGTGAGTTTCTTCCCGGTTAGCAATCACCAACCAGGCAGAAAGATCATTAAAAGTTGTTGAGAGTCTTGGCAGATTTGCATCTTGTAAATCACCTCAGGACGATTACCTCATTCTCCCCTAAGTGACAAAGTCTATGAGAAGATACATGTGTAGAAGGAAATAATATTCGTTCCTGGTTTCCAGAAACACATTTTTGTCTGGAGCTCAAGAATTTCAGAGGACACTATTGCTCTACGACAGAGGTCCCCTTGGATCTCTGTGGTTACTCTCCAGCCCTGGGCCTCGAGTTGTCTTTCTCTTTTTTAGCCGCCTCTCATCAAGGGAGAGTTGTGGGGTTAGGTAGTGTGATTTTCCATTACTGCCATAACAGATTTTCACACACGGAAAGCTTTATACAATGCCCATTTATTACTGCACAGTTCAGCTGACTCACAGTGGCCCGAGTGGGTCTTTTGCTTAGAGTCTCACAAGGTCAAACTTCTTTTTTGGAAACTCTGAGAATGAGTCTACTTCTAAGCTTATTCAGGTAGCTGGCTGAATGCAGTTCCCCGTGGTTGTAGGACTGAGGTGCTGGTTTCCTTGCTGACTGTCACCTGGGGACTGGTCTCTCCACCAGAGGCTGCTTGCTTTCCAAGTGGCTTCCCTCCAGCAATGGTGGATCAAGTCTCTCTCATTCTATAAATTAGACTTCCTTTTCTGTAACCAGCTGGAGAATATTCTTGGCTTTTAAGGTCTCACTTGATTAGATTGGCCCACATGGATAATCCAGGCAACTCTCCTTAAGTTCTGTTACCTAATTACATCTACAGTGTCCCTTTTGCTATGTAAAGTTAAGGCATGAACATTTTTGGGGGGGTACCATTATTCTGCCTACTATGATAGGTTTCTAACTTTAATCTTCCCCAGATTTATTCTTTACTCAGGCTATCGTATGTTTTCAAAATCCTTTAAGGCCATGTAGCTGGATGGGAGACATTCATTTAACAAATACACACTGGACCCCTATGATGTGTCAGACATTGGGCTACACCAGTAAATTGTGGGGAACAAGTTAGAGTACCTGTCCTTTGGGGGCTTTCATTCTTTTTTTAAAAAAGTAAACATTATTGTAGTTATTTTGAGTACTTAGAAAGCAAACAAAACAAATGTATCAGAGAGACCCACAGAGAGCACTTGAAGGTAATGTAAAGTGTTCTTTGAGAAGGTGACTTTTCACCTAAGATGAAAAGTGGGAGAAGGAGTTAACCCCGTTGAAGTATGGACCTATGGTGTATGAGGAAGAGGGTAGGGCATGTGTAAATAACACTTGCTCACATATATTAAGTTACTGAATCCTTTCAACAATTGTATGTGTTGGGCACTATTATTATTCCCATTTTTCTAAGCAGTCACTAAAAGATTTAGGTTCAAATTACTTGGGAAGTCATCCCAGGAGGTAATATGAGGGAGTAGGGGAATGAGACAAGAAAGGGAAGAAAACAAATGTACATTGGTGAGCAAACGATTTCTGTGGGCAGCCTCACCCCCAGAGATGCTAATTCAATTGGTTTAGGTGGACTGCAAGCCTTATAAAAAAAAAAGTTGTGTGTGATAAAACTACATTTTTATTTGTTTAAGCCATAAAAAGTCAGGTGATTTTGCTACTTGAACACATTTCTAGCTAATAACATTTTATGTATATGTGAGCGCACAAATAAGCAATTAGTAATGTTGAATAAGTATGGCAACAGAGGGATGTGCTCACCTTTTGCTAAGATCATCCTGTCAATGCCTTCTGCTCTCCAGGCCTGCAGTCTTTCCCCTTCCAGTCTGTGCCCCATGTAGGCCCCAGAGGGATCATTTTTTAACCCACAGACCTGACTGTGTCCATGCCCTGTTTGTGGGGAGCTCATCTGATCTTAACTGGGATACTCCCTCTTTACTTGATCAACTCCTGCTCATCATCAAGATCTGTTTTTAGTGGCACTTCCTTTGCAAAGTCTTGTCTTTTTTTTTTTTAAAGATTTTATTTATTTATTTGACAGAGACAGAGACAGCGAGAGCAGGAACACAAGCAGGGGGAGTGGGAGAGGGAGAAGCAGGCTTCCCACTGAGCAGGGAGCCTGATGTGGGACTCGATCCCAGGGCTCTGGGATCATGACCCGAGCCGAAGGCAGCCGCTTAACGACTGAGCCACCCAGGGGCCCCTGCAAAGTCTTTTCTAAGACTACATAATATAACAAACATCTGAGCTCCTCTTGGGCCCCAGAACTTGGAGCATCAGTCATTTTTAAAAGCTGGCCAGGTGATTCTGACATGTAGCTACAACTAAACCCAATGTGTTACAAGGACAGAGGGAGATGACTAGCAAAGATAAGGAGTCCTATCAGAATAAGAAAAAAGGAGATCAAGGAGAAGGTGAGGTAGAACCCATTAAGGACAGCAACTTAACAGGAAGAAAAGCAAAGAGTAAGGAGGGTTTCTTTTCTTTCTTTTTTTTTTTTTTTGAAGATTTTATTTATTTGTAAGGGAGAGAGAGAGCACAAATAGGGGGAAGCAGCAAGCAGAGGGAGAAGCAGGTTTCCCACTGAGCAGGGAGCCCGATGTGGGACTTGATCCCAGGACCCTAGGATCATGACCTGACCCAAAGGCATATGCTTAACCGACTGAGCCACCCAGGTGTCCCAGGGGGGTTTCTTTTCTGAGTATGACTGTGATGCTTCTAAAAAGATCCTGATAGATGAGGACCACTGGAGCAACAAGACCATGTTTCTGAAAGGAAAAGGAAGAATGAACTAGGCAAGTTCATTGTGTAGGCAAGACATGAAGCATAAAAAGGAAAACCTTAAAACAGGTTGTTTCTGGGTGAAAGTTTTCTTAACTGAGGATTGAGGGTTGAATAACATGAATTAATAATTTGGAATTTTAAAAAAATTTAGGACCAATTTGGGAATAACTGCAAAGGGAAATGGCACACACTGTGGCCAAGATTCTCTAGTGACCCTGCCAGACAGAGACCGTCACTGCTTGCCGACTGTCCACATGCCTCTCATTTTCCTGTCCTTTTGTTTTAGTCCCTTTGTCTTCATGTGGCATGAAACCCTCTGGTTCTCTTTTTTCCCCACCTGGCATTGGGATAGCGGAACCTCCATTTGTGTAGACCCCTGAGTAACCCCGTGGAGCAGACCTCTACCCCCAAAATACCATGAGTGAGAAATAAACATATGTTGCATTAAACTGCTGAAGTTTAGGGGTTAACTTGTTAATACAGACAATTCAGCTTATCCTGAACAATCCAGTTTGGTGTAAGAGGAAAAACAAAACCATGTTGGAAGAGGACAATATGGTTTGATGAAATGGGATTGAATTTAACAGCTTCTCCAAATAAGATCTTGGCAAAAATCAAATAATTTTAGTAGTGGAACATAGTTGTTAAAAGGAATTATGATAAAGGAGACTGAACACTTTGGCTGGCTTTTTGAACAGCCATTTTGATCTCCCTGCAAAGAGGAAGGAGATATTAAATTCTATCAGGTAGTAATTCACATGTGTGCTGTAAACTCAAGCATTTGTAGGATTCTTGAAACAATCACTAAATACATTCAGTAAGAGCTTACTGTGTGTAGATCAATGAAGTAGGTACTATGGGAAGATGTAAAAACATTATGAAGTATAATCCCTAACCTTGACTATTTTTTAGTGCAGAGAGGCAGACAGAACTGACACTGGCAAATGGGATTAGGATGTAGGGGGTGGAAGGGGTGTAACTGGGAAAACTTATTAGATAGGAGTTTTAATGTCTGATTTCGAATGTCTAAGGGCATAAAAGCTAAAAGGAAAATGGCATATATGAAGAAAGTCTGGAATTAAGAATAAACAACATTGGGGACTTTTAAAAAGCTTTACAAGTCAAGACCTGTAGTCTGTAAATTCTACGTAGAGAATTCTGTTCCATGATCACATTTTGCAACACAATTTGCCACCAGGTTTTTAAGATGGAAAGAAAATACATATATTCTTTATCAAGTTAATACAAACTCGATATTAAGGAAAATATACTGAATCTCTAATTCAGTATGTGGAAGTGGAGTTCATATGTTGAGGCGATGCCATCTTTGGAAGTTATAATGGAATTATAAATTACTTGATATATTTATTTGTCCCTTCTTAATTTTTTTTGGTCAACACAAATATAATTCTTTATTAATTCATTTTAGTGTAATTGATTCTTTTTCCATACCATTGTAAAGCCTTAAAAAACATTGTTTTAATCCTCTACCCAAAATGTGACTATAAAATGGGAAGATGATAATGCAGTGGTTCTAAATTAATCCTTATCCTGCTGATAGCCGCAAAGTGAAGCACCCCTTAATTCCTAATAGCATTTGTTTTGTAAGATTACTTTTACTAGGTGGTTAGGACAAAGACTGAATTATTAGAAGTGGTAGTAATTTATTACTATATTTAAGTTTATTTGTTGAAGAATATATTCTAGATTCTGCTAGAACTAGGGACTTCAAATGTAGTGTTGGTCGAGTAGTCTTTACAATTTTGGAGTATGTATCTTTTTTAAAAAAGATTTATTTATTTTAGAGAGAGAGAGCAAATGGAGAGGAGGGGCAGAGGGAGAGGAAGAGTGAGTCCCAAGCAGACTCTGTATGGAGTGTAGCACATGACATGGGATGTGGGGCTCAATCTCATGACCCTAAGATCACGACCTGAACTGAAACTGAGAGTCGGATGCCTAACCTGGAGTGTGTATCTTTTAATGTCAGGCTAATTAAACCTCCAAAATAAACATATGTAAAGAGAAAATGTATAAAAGTCAGAACCCTCATTTTAATTGCTGTATTATATTTTATTTTATGGAGCTACCATCATTTACATTCCTCATACTAAGTATAAAAACCAGAAAGAATATACTGCAGACATCTCTTCTAAAATACACATATGTTTATGTGTGTGTGTGTATTAATTTTTACATATTAGGCAGCTATTCACAAGCTTAGAAGCACATACAGAAATAGAAACACACCAAAATGTTAATGGTGGTTATTTGGTGGGGGTTAGGGAACTGTCATTTATATATTTTTTTCTTCTCTCTTCCGGATTTTACAATGAACAGGAATACTTTTTAAAGAAGTTTATTATCATCCCTTCTACATTTTTTGGTAAATATATGAAAAATTAAAGGCAGTTTAAAAAATATCCCATAATCTGATCACCATAATGCCATTATTATAATTTTTATAGTATTGCATTCCATTTGCCATCAAACTGTGTATATATTTGACAGAAATGCCATAAAATTGCATCCATAAATTTTTGAATAAGCATTATATTCATACAATACAAAAATCAAAAGATATGAAGGATTTACAATAAAAAGTACATATATAGAGTTTTTTTGCATAATTGGTATATTCTTCTGTATCTTAATATAAGGGTGCCTCATTCTTTTTAATGACAGCATGGTGTTACCAGATTCCCTCTTGATGGGTATTTGGGTTGTTTCTAAATTTTGTTAACGCTACAGTGAATATTCTAGTATCTATGTTATTTTGCATACTTGTGACTATAGCTGTAGTCTAATTTTGTAGATGTGGAATCTCTGGGTCTTAATATGTATTTTAAAAATTCTGGAAGATATTGCTAAATTGTACTCCACAGAGGCTGTGCCGTCTTACAAGGAATGTGTGAAGAATTCAGTTTCCCCACACTCTAATGAAACTTTGTATTACCAAACTGATCTGTCAGTTTTTGTTTTTGTTTTAGATTTTATCTATTCATTTGAAAGGGGGAGAGAGAGAGAGAGAGCACAAGCAGGAGGAGGGGCAGAGGGAGAAGCAGACTTCCCGCTGAGCTGCGAGCCTGTTACATGGAGCTCCATCCCAGAACCTGGAGATCATGACCCAGGCCCAAGGCAGATGCTTAACCATCTGAGCCACCCAGATGCCCCCTGATCTGTCAGTTTTGAGAGATTAAAGATTAGATCTATTTTTTATGTGTATTTATATGATTATGTGTACAAGTTTTCATGTATATTTATATTATAATGAATGAAGTTTAGCATCTCATACTATTTAAGTTTATTTTATTAGGTAATCTCTACACACCATGTGGGGCTCAAACTCATGATCCCAAGTTCAAGAGTCACATGCTCTTCCTACTGAGCCAGCCGGGCACCACTAGCATCTCATACTTTTTTTTTTTTTTTTTTAACATGAAATTACATTTTAATTAAGACTGAGAATTTTTTTTTTTTGTTTTTTTGTTTTTTTAGCTACACAAGAATCATTTGAGGAACTTAAAAATGGCAAGAGGGAATTCTACTGTGTAGGGTGGGCTGCAGGTATTTCCCGTTTTTCAAACTGTCCCTAGATGATTTTGATAGTACAGCCAGATTTAGAAACCACTGGTTCACATAGTCACAGCATCTTATTTATTCTATTTGTGTTGTGCCTACCGTATATAAAACCCAGGATTTCCTTTAGGAAAAGGTATCAAATTCATAGAATTTACAACTCCAGTATGCATACATGTCCTGTGTCCACTCCTCAAAGCACAGGACTTTCCCAATTCTTCTGTCCTCTGAATAGCAGAGTTAGCAGTATGCCTTAGCAGGTGTTTTTATTCCCTCTTGTCTCATGCTCTGTGTCCATGTTGACTGGGTAGGCTTAGGTCCAGCCCTCTCCAACAATCCCTGCTTCTCCTCTCTGGCCTTTTCTTGGGCAGTAGCCGAAAGAACAATCCTGCTCAGCTTCTCTCCTTTTCCCCAAGAACCTAAAAAAGAACAAGTATGAAACCAGAAAATGGTAATTTTTACTATAAAAGCTTATTAATTATTAATGTTCCCCATGTTTGAAATGATTTAGTCAGTCAGAAAGCAGCATTTACTATATAATGAGTTCATATTTGCAGTGTATGAAACACATTTGTACATGAAAACAAGACATATAAGCTTTTAATGAGAATTTCTTTTACTATGTTAAGAGGAGGCTTTCATAAGATGACTGTTACTGATCTGTCCACCCTTATCTGTAAGTCTTCCCATCCACATCACATCTTTAGTCATCCAACTGTCGTAGACTCTTCTGGTTCCAGAGAATTTCAGGCTTGCATTCCTATGTGCCTTTGAATTTGCTCTTCTTTCTGCCTAACATACTAGTCTTAGCCCCCACTTTGATCATGATGAAATAACAATCTGAAAATGATATTTCTGTAGTAATACTGAGTTTATTATGCTGTACTTATTTATATATTCTTATCTGCTAGAGTATGAGTGGGCTTTGGCAATTGGTAAAAGAATGTCACCATTGAAACATGTAGTGAAAATTGGAGCTGTAGGGTGGGCTGATCCACATCCAAAAATAAAGTACATTTCACTTAATGGTGAAGTAGAAGCCTGTTAGACTCCAGGTGTGTGTGTGTGTGTGTGTGTGACATATTGGTTAAACCTATGCTTTCCCATCCTACCAAACTGATAAATTAACTAAAAGTAGTCCTTAGGCTGCTTTATCCCTAGAGTGCCAGCAAGAAATGAATGCAAGTATTTTTTCATAATCCAGGCTACAAGTATTTCCACTTAAGATGAATTTACCCTAAAAATGCTTTAGAACAATCTATCATGAGTTAGGGTGAGCAGACAAAAAAAAGTTTGGCAGGCCAAATTTTGAGATAAAATAATGTGAAGCTTTATAATTAGTATCTTTTAAATGGCTAACAAAGAGAAAGAAAGACCAGGAACCATAAGAAAAAATAAGCAAAATGATGCCAAGGCAGATTTGAGGAAAAAAATTAAATTGAACTTCTAGAAATGAAAACATTGGGAAATTTGAAATTAAAATTCATTTGGGAGGTTAAATATCCAGTTAGACACAACTGAAGAGAAAATTGTAAACTAGAAGATGGCTATAAGAAAAATACCCAGGGTTTAACACAGTGAGTGAGATAGAGAGGTGGGAGATATGAGGATAGAATTATATATGCCATGTTCTCTTAATAAATGAATTTGAGGGCACCTGGGTGGCTAGTTGGTTAAGCATCCAGCTCTTGATTTCAGCTCAGGTCATGATCTTAAGGTTGTGTGATCGAGCCCCACATTGGGCTCCCTGCTGAGTGTGGAGCCTGCTTAAGACTCTCTTTCTCTCTCTGTCCTCCCTCCCCCAGCCCCACCCCACTCGTGCTTGTTCTCTCTCTCAAAAAAAAAAAAAAATGAATTTGACAAGACACTAGATTTGGAGGAAAAAACTGTTTGTTTTTTTTTTTTACTTTATTTCTTTTCTTTTCTTTTCTTTCTTTCTTTCTTTCTTTCTTTCTTTCTTTCTTTCTTTCGATTGGCTCCACACCCAGCATGGATCCCATCACGGGGCTTGAACTCACAACCCTGTGATCAAGACCTGAGCTGAGATTGAAAGTCAAAAGCTTAACCGCTGAGCCACCCAGATACCCCATACTTTATTATTGTCTTTTACTTTATTGTTTTTACTGGGTTAACTAAACCTTCATTTTTAAAGGGCTGACTGCTCAATGGTATTAACTTTTCCTGTTGGACATCGAAGTATTGAAAGGCTTCTCAGAGAACCCTTGGGTTACATAGACCCCAGATTCCCACTGTGTAGTGGCAACCAGATTTTTTCTTGATTAGAATTAATCTCAGACAATACAGAAACTCATTTCTTGGAAGGGCTGCTTTTTGAGACCATTCTTCTTCTTCTTCTTTTTCTTTTTCTTTTTTCTTTTTAATTACAAAAGTTCATGTTTATTCAGCACTTACTATGTGCCAAGCAACATTTTATGTTTTTAACCTTTTTAATTTTTTCACAATTTAAAAAAAATTTAAATTCCAATATAGTTAACATACAGTATTATATTAGTTTCAAGTGTACAATATAGTGATTGAACACTTGCATACATCACCCAGTGCTCATCATGACAAATGCACTCCTTAATCTCCATCACCTATTTTAACCATCCCCCCACCAACTCCCCTTTGGTAACCATCAGTTTGCTCTCTATAGTTAAGAATCTGTTGCTTGGTTTGTCTCTCTTTTTCCTTTGCTCGTTTGTTTTGGTTCTTAAATTCCACCTATGAGTGAAATCATAGGTATTTGTCTTTCTCTTACTGACTTATTTTGCTTAGCATTATACTCTCTAGCTCCATCCATGTTGTTACAAATGGTGAGATTTCATTCCTTTTGTGGCTCAATAATATTCCATTTTATATATGTACCACATCTTCTTTACCCATTCATCATTCAATGGACATGGGCTGCTTCTATATCTTGGCTATTGTAAATAATGCTGGTAAAATATAGGGGTGCATGTATCCCTTTAAATTAATGTTTTTGTATTTTTTTTTTTAAAGATTTTATTTATTTATTCATGAGAGAGAGAGAGAGGCAGAGCGAGAAGCAGGCTCCCAAGGAGCAGGGAGCCCGATGCGGGACTCAATCCCAGGACCCTGAGATCATGACCTGAGCCGAAGGCAGACGCTTAACCATCTGAGCCACCCAGGCGCCCTGTTTTTGTATTTTTTATTCTATTTATTTTAAAGATTTATTTATTTATTTGAGAGAGAGAGGTGAGAGAGAGAGAGAGCACAAGGGGGAGGGGCAGAGGGAGAGAATCTCAAGTAGACTCCCCGCTGAGTGCAGAGCCTGGTGCAGGGCTCTGTCCCACAACCCATGAGATCATGACCTGAGTTGAAGCCACCAGTTGGCCGCTCAACTGACTGATCCACCCAGATGCCCCTGTATTTTGTAGGTAAACACCCACTTGTGCAATTACTAGACTGTAGCTTAGTTCTATTTTTAATGTTTTGAGGAACCTCCATGGCTGCATTATTTTGCATTCCCACCAACAGTGCAAGAGGATTCATTTTTCTCCACATCCTAGCCAACACTTGTTTCTTGTGTTGTAGATTTTAGCCATTCTGACAGGTGTGAGGTGATATCTCATTGTAGTTTTGATCTGCATTTCCTTGATGATGAGTGATGTTGAGCATCTTTTCATGTGTTGACCATCTGGATGTCTTTGGAGATATGTATGTTTATGTTTTCTGCCCCTAATAATTTTTTTTGGGGGGGGGGTTGAGTTTTATAAGTTCTTTATATATTTTGGATACTAACCAAATTACTGTTAGAGCAGAAATAAATGATATAGAAACTAAAAAACACAATAGAACAGATCAATGAAACCAGGAGCTGGTTCTTTGAAAAGATCAACAAAGTTGATAAACCTCTAGCCAGCCTCCTTTAAGGAAAAAAAAAAAAAAGGACCCAAATAAAATCATAAATGAAAGAGGAGAAATAGTAGCCAACACCACAGAAATACAAACAATTGTAAGAGAATATTATGAAATCTATTTGCCAACAAGTTAGACAACCTAGAAGAAATGGATATATCCCTAGAAACATACATCCTACCAAAACTGAAGCAGGAAGAAATAGAAAATTTGAATAGATGATTACCAGCAAGGAGATTGAGTCAGTAATCAAAAAACTTCCAACAAATAACAGTCCAGGAACAGATGGCTTCACAGGCGAATTCTGTCAAATCTTTAAAGAAGACTTAATATCTATTTTTCTCAAACTATACCAAAAAATAGAAGGAAAACTTTCAAATTCATTCTACAAGGCCAGTATCACCTTGATACCAAAACCAGATAAAGACACCACAAAAAAGGACAACTACAGGCCAATATCTCTGATGAACATAGATGCAAAAATCCTCAACAAAATACTGGCAAACCAAATCCAACAATACATTAAGAAAATCATTCACCACAATCAAGTGGCATTTATTCCTGGGATGTAAGGGTGGTTCAGTATTTACAAATGAATCAACATGATATATCACATCAACAAGAGAAAGGATAAAAACCATACAATTATTTCAGTAGATGCAGAAAAAGCATTTGACAGAGGACAATATCCATTCATGATAAAAGCCCTCAACAAAGTAGGTAGGTTTAGAGGGACCATATCTCAACATAATAAAGACCATATATGAAAAACACACAGTGAGCATCATACTCAATGGGGAAAAACTGAAAGCTTGCCCCCTAAGGTCAGGAACAAGATAAGGATGTCCACTCTTCACCACTTTTATTCAACGTAGTGCTAGAAGTCCTAGCCACAGCAGTCAGACAACAAAAAGAAAGAAAAGGCATCCAAATTGGTAAGGAAGAGGTAAAACATTCAGATGTTTTACTAAAACATTGTAGATGATGTGATACTATACATTAAAAAAAAAAAAACCTGAAAGACTCCACCAAAAAACTACTGGAACTGATAAGTGAATCCAGTAAATTCACAGGATACAAAGTCAATGTGCAGAAATCTGTTGCTTTTCTGTACACAAATAATGAGACAGTGTAAAGAGAAATTAAGGAAACAATCCCATTTACAGTTTCACCTAAAATAAGATACCTAGGAATAAACCTAACCAAAGAGGTGAAAGTTTTGTTCTGTGAAAGCTATTAAACATTGATGAAAGAAATTGAAGACCACACAAAGAAATGGAGACATTCCATGCTCATGGATTGAAGAACAGATACTGTTAAAATGCCTATCCTACCCAAAGCAACCAACAGATTTAATGAAGTCCCTATCAAAGTACCAACAGCATTTTTCACAGAACTAGAATAAATAATCCTAAAATTTGTATGGAACCACAAAAGACCCTGAATAGCCAAAGCAATTTTGAAAAAAGCAGAGCAAAGCTGGAGGTATCACAATTCTAGACTTCAAGTTATATTACAAAGCTATGGTAATCAAAACAGTTTGGTACTGGCACAAAAATAGGCACATAGGTCATTGGAACAGAATAGAAAGCTCAGAAATAAACCAAAAATTATATGATCAATTAATCTTCGACAAAGCAGGAAAGAATATCCTGTGGGAATAAGACAATCTCTTCAATAAATCGTGTTGGAAAAACTGACCAATTACATTCAAAAGAGTGAAACTGGATCACTTTCTTACACCATACACAAAAATAAACCTAAAATGGATTAAAGACCTAAATATGAGACCTGAAACCATAAAAATCCTAGAGGAGAGCTCAGGCAGAAATGTCTGACATCTGCTATTTAGAGATGTCTCCTGAGGCAAGGGAAACAAAAGCAAAAATACACTATTGGGACTACATCAAAATAAAAATCTTCTGCATAGTGAATGAAAGAGTCGAACTGAAAGGCAACCTATGGAATGGGAAAAGATATTTGCAAATGACATATCTGATAAAGGGTTAGTACCTGAGACCATTCTTGATAGTAAGTATTCCACTTAGTAGTAATCATGGAAGGAAGAAAGATAAATAAAATGTGATTACTCAACACAAAGCATGGAAGGACAAAACAGGTAAAAAAGTATGATAAAATAAAAGCACAAAGTAATCATATCTAAAGAAACAGAAATATAAATGTATGAATTTTTCCCATTTAGAGACTTTCAGATTGAGAAAGAACAAACCTACCTATATGTTGCTTCAAAGAGAAATACTTAAAATATAAAAACTGACACAGGTTGCATGTAAAGGAAAGGAAGTGATTTGCCAGACTAATATTGACTAGAAAAACTGATGTAGCTGTATCTATCATGCTTACTAAGTAGAGAATCATTACATAATGACAAAGGGAACAATTGTCAGGAAATGATAACAGTTCAGATCCTCTCTAAGTACCTAAAATCATAGCCTCAGCATATAAAGTAAAATTTGATAGAATTTCATGAAGGTAGATGAAATATTAAGTCACAGAAAAGGATTTAATATACTGTTCTCTATAACTGATAAAGCACACAAATTAATAAGGAATAGAAAAAAGTAATCAAATGGACATATATAGTATTTTCTTAAAATTAGATAAATTTGTAGTATAAATTTATTACAGTAAAGAATAATAAAGCAGTTGAATATTAAAAAATACATGGAAGAAAGATAAAATTAGAAGAGCAGTACAACATCCAAATAATAGGGGTCCTGAAAGGGGGGTGGAGTGTGGATCAATATTATCAACAAAAAGATTTAACAGCATTCCCAAACTGAAAGGCATGTGTTTCAAAGTACAAAGGAGATCAGTAAGTACAATAGGTTAAAGAGGTCCACACCAATACCTGTTACTGTGAAATTTTGGATCATTGGAGCCAGACTGATGATCATCAAGGTCCAAGAAAGAAAAAAACAGAAAACCTAAGGTCACATACAAAGTATCAGAAATCATAGTGACTTCTTATTTCTGAACATCAACACTAGACGATGGAAAACCATGGAGTAGTGTTTCAACATTCTAAAGAAAAATAATTTCTTTCCCATAATTCCATGTTCAGCCATACTTTTTTTATCCTCACACATTCTTTCTTTGGAATCTACTAGAAGATATATTTCATAAAGAGGGATAGGTGGAAGAATGAGGCATAGGATTCTAGATATTAGAGATCTATCACAGGGGAAATCTGGGGTGATGGCAAAGAGAGATTCTAAGGTAATAGCTGTGCACCAGGCATCCTGGGCAACCACCAACATTGGAGCAGGTTAGAGGACCTGGGAGAGACTTCTTCAGGAAGATAAATTTCATACAATACCTGATATATCTGACCATCTTAAAATGAGTTTTAGACAGTTGGTGAAGAATTTGATGTTAATTGTAAACTTGTAGAAAACTTAGCAAATAAAAACAAGACAGTATGTGCTGAGAAAATAAAGTCCACAAAGGAAAAATAATCATAGCTTACTACATTGAGCTGTGAATAATGTTTGTATAGTTATAATAATGTAAACACAGAGTATTTACCTAAGTAAAATAAGTATTTAATTCTATTAGAATGGTAGAGGGAAGGGCGAGTATATCTCTGTGGGAGGAGTTGGGAGTGAAAGGTAGTCATGCAGTGGAAGTTAATAGAAGATTAAAACTCTGAAAAATTAAGTAACAGTGCAAGCATTTTATTTAGAAATATGGAAACAAGCACTGAAAGGATCAGTTAAAAGACAAAAGGCATTACTTTTGTGGATGAGGACATGGTGAAGGAAGGAGTCTGCTGTGTTTTACAACAGATGAATAGTCATTTGACTCTAAAATACATTCACCTATAACTGATAAAAATAAAAACTGTCTTAAAATCAGTGTAATTTACCTCATTAACAACTTAAAGGGGGAAAAAATCCTATAATCAAACAATGAATACAAGACATACATTTAATTAAATTCACCATTTACCCATGATAACCTCTTTTAGCAAACTTTCTTAACCTGGCCAATAGTAATTTGAAAGGTTATAAAAAATATACTTAATGGTGACATGGCAAAAGCAGTATTTTCAAAAGACAGGAATAAGACAAGGATCCCCACTGTCATCAATTCTCTTTAGTATAGTACTAGAGATCCTAGTTAGCATGATAAGGCCACAAAGCATGAGAATGAAGGGAAAAAAAAAGTATCATTATTTGCAGATAATATTGCTTATCTAGAAAAATCCACATGAATCAAACTAATTGAACTAATCAGGGAATTTAGCAGGGTTGCTGGATATAATATCCATGTACAAACGTCACTAGCATTTCTATTCAAAAAGAACAATTAGAAAATGCAGTCAAAATATCAGTAAGAATAGCACAATATTTTAAGGACCTGGAACAAATGTGCAAAAAGATACCAAAAACATTTATGGACAAGCTTTTTAAACTTTGTTAAAGAGCATAAAAGGAGACCTAAATAAATGGACAGATGTGCCCTGTTGTTGGATGGGTGACCTGAAGTTATAATGATAGCAGCTGACCTTTGTAATTTCTGTGCAACACCTGTAAAAATTCTGTATATTTTTTTCATAGAATTTAAGCTGATTTTAAATTTTATTTGACAGAATAAAGGGAAGAGCCATCACATTTTTGAACAAGAAAAAAGGAATATTTAACCTAACAAATTAAGACCTGTTATAAATCTTTAGTAGTTAAACCTTTGGTGTTGGCACAAAAATATTCAATGGAATATAATAGAAAGCTCAAACAGAATCATGTACATATGTGTACATATAGTGGGGGAGGTATTACAAATCCTTGAGTCCAGCTACTCAATAAATAGGGCAGAGTCAACTGCCTATTCACATGGAATTCATTAAAATAGATCCCTACCTCACATCATACATAAAAATGAATTCCAGAGGGATTAAAGACCAAAAATATGTAAAGCAAAATTTAAAGAAATTATGAGGAATATTTTTATGACTTGAGGGCAGGGTAAGATTTCTTAAGGTGAAAAATCAAAAGCTGTAAAAAAACATAAATGTATGGGGCACCTGGGTGGCTCAGTCGTTAAGCGTCTGCCTTCAGCTTGGGTCATGATCCCCGGGGTCCTGGGATCAAGTGCCGCATCAGGCTCCCTGCTCGGTGGGGAGTCTGCTTCTCCCTCTTCCACTCCCCCTGCTTGTGTTCCCTCTCTCTCTATGTCTCTCTCTGTCAAATAAATAAATAAAATCTTTAAAAAACAAAAACATAAATTTACATTATAATAAATGTCTTTTGATAAAAAGAAGCCAAAAATTAAAAAGACCACATATCAGGAAAAGTGTTTTTGTGTACAACTGACAAAAATTTAATATCTGGAGTATAGAAAGAATTTCTAATATCTCAGTAGAAAAACGGAAAAAAAAATAACAGGCAACACACAGAATAGGAACCCCAAATAGCTAATACTTTTGTGAAAATATATGTGACCCTTTTGATGTGGGAAATACAAAATAATAGGCCATGAGATACAGCTCCACACCTTCACTTTTGCAAAAAATGAGTCTTTCTGTACCGTTTATTGCTCAGGTTGTAGGGAAACATGAATTAATTCCTTGCAGGTAGGAGTGGAATTGCCATAACTACCACAGTAGCAATTTGACAATACCTGGAAAATCATACTTCCATATATATATGGAATATGTGTGTATATATATATACACATATATATATAGATTATATCCTCTATATATGGAATATATACATACATATATATAGAACATATGCATCCTAAAGGAATGGTTCTCAGAGTAGTCCCCGGACCAACAGCTTCAGCATCACCCAGGAACTTGTTAAAAATTCAGTATTTCAGGTGTTACTCCAGACTTACTGCATCTGGGTGGGTTATGCAGCAGTCTGTCTGCATTTTAAGGAGCTCTCCAGGGGATTCTGATCATGTTAAAGAATGTGAACCATTGCCCTGGTGTAAATTCTTCATGTCAGCTTATTAAGGCACATTCAGATTTTTATGAAGCATTGTTTGTAGTATAGAAAGAAAGTTGGGAAAACTTTTATATTTTATTTTATTCACTTAACAGAATATTATTGAGGAATTAAAATTAACATCTTGATTTGGGTAATTTTCAAATGTAATGACAATGAAATATACACATGAGGAACATACATGTAGAACATCAGTTCTCAACGGAGGTGATTCTGCTTACCAGGAGACACCTGGTAATGTCTGGAGGCATATTTGATTGCCAAAACACGAGGTGTGCTGCTAGCATCTACTAGAGAGAGGCCAGGGATGCAGCTGTCTTCTACCATGAGTAGGATGGCTCTCAACAAGATAAAAAATTATTTGGCCTGTGGTAGGCTTAGTAGTGGTTTCCGAAGATGTCCATGCCCTAATTCCTGACCCTGTGAATGTTACATTCTGTGACAAAAGGAATTTAGCAGATGTGATTAAGTTAAGGATGTTAAAATAGGGAGATTATCCTGGATTATCTTGTTGGACCCTATGGGTAATTGCAATAGTCTTTATAAAAGGGCAGTGAGAAGGTCAAAGATGGAGGAAGGCAGTGTGCCATGGAAGCAGGGGGAGAAAAGACTATATAAGTCAAGGAATGGGGTGGGAATCGGAGGGGGAGATGAACCGTGAGAGACTATGGACTCTGAGAAACAAACTGAGGGTTCTAGAGGGGAGGGGGGTGGAGGGGATGGGTGAGCCTGGTGATGGGTATTAAAGAGGGCACGTACTGAACGGAGCACTTGGTGTTATACGCAAACAATGAATCATGGAACATGGAACAATGAATCATGGAACACAACTAATGATGTATGGTGATTAACATAACATAAAAAAAAAAGAATAAATTAAAAAATCAAGGAATGAAGACATCTTTAGAATTTGGAAGAGGCAAGGAAATGAATTCTCTCCTAGAATCTCCAGAAGAAACCAGCCCTGTTGACATCTTGATTTTAACCTTGTAAGACTTATTTCAAACCTCTCAACCTCTGGAACTATAAGAGAATACATTTATGCTGTTTTAAGCCATTAAACTTTGGGTAACTTGTTACAACAGCAATAGGAAACTAATATACAACCCAAAATGTCAATACAGTCAAGGTGGAGAAATCCTGGTACAGAATGCCATTTCTGTAAGTTAAAATTTATACAAAGCCATACTACATATTTTGAGTGAAGTCCTATATATTTATTTAATATTGAAAATAATGAGTGGGAATGGTAAGTATCAACTTCCACGTTGTAGTAGCCTTTCAAGGGGTAGAAGGAGAGGAAGGTGGACAGGATATGGCTGAGATATATATATATTTTTTTATATATATATTATATATATATATAAACTTGGGTGTGTTTCTGGTTTAAAAAAAAATTTTTTTTAAAGATTTTATTTATATGACAGAGAGAGACACAGTGAGAGAGGGAACACAAGCAGGGGGAGTGGGAGAGGAAGAAGCAGGCTTCCGCTGAGCAGGGAGCCCGATGTGGGGCTCAATCCCAGGATCCTGGGATCATGACCTGAGCTGAAGGCAGATGCTTAACGACTGAGCCACCCAGGTGCCCCCAAAAATAATTTCTATAAAATTTAAAATTAAAAATAATTTTTTAACTGTTGAATTGCTATCATCTTAGCTTTTCCTAGCCTCCTGGTAACTAAGATCAATGATAAAACTTGTCCAGCGTGGGGGTTGCACCACAGAGAAAGATCACAGGATGTCAGTAGGTGCTGAATGCTCTGTTCTCTTACCTTTGTGGCGTATTCACAATTGTTCATGTTGTCAGCAGAGCTTGTCCTGTGGTACAGAATAAAAGAAATAGCCTTTTTTGGGAGTCTTTCTCTAGTGATAAGGAGTCTTTCCCCTTCTCAGGGCTAGTCCTTCTTCCTAAATCTTTTTTCTACATCAAGACCCAAGAGATATTATATAATCTATTCTTCCCCTAAAAGTCTATCCCTGGCAGAATCTCTGAAAGAGGCTTCTGTCCCTGTGTGTCCCAGAAACCTGTCTGTGTTCATACTTCAGTATCTGTGAAGTCCTCTGGGCGAGGGCCAGTGTAAGCCCTTGGGCTTTATGGTTCATATTATTCTTGTTTTCCAAAGCGGTGGAGGTCTATTTTGACTTGAAGATGCCCTATTCCCATGATATTGTGATTTATAATAAGAGATAGATACTTGGTCTTTGTTCCCATTTCTGGCATAGAGCTCCTAAAACCCTTGAAATTTCCTAAGTGATGAGAGAGATAAAGGTTCTTTTGTTAAGTTCATAAGGTGACTTTTGGAAGGCAACTAAGAACAGAATGTGGTGGTGGGGGGGCGGGGCTGGTCACCAGAAGAATCAGCCAGAAGGTTGGAACTTTCAGTACCACCTCCTCACCTCTGGGGAGGGAAGAGGGGCTAGAGATTGAGTTAAATCAACAATGGCCGATGGTTTAATCAGTCTTGCTTATATAATGAAGTCTCTATAGAAACCCAAAAGGATAGTGTTTGGAGAACTTGCTGGTAGGTGAACACATGGATATTTGGAGACAGTGGCAAAGTCTGGAGAGGGCATGGAAGCTCCACACTCTTTCCCCATACCTTGCCCTATTTATCTCTTCATTTGGCTGTTGATTCATAACCTTCATAAACCCTTTTGATAAACTAGTGTCTTATGTTCTGTGAGACACTCTAGCAGATTGATCGAACCCAAGGAGGGAGTTGTGGGGACCTCGGAGTTAGAGCCTCTTGGTCAGAAACACAGATAACGATCTGTACTTGCTATTGGCATCTGAAGTCAAGGGCAGTCTTGTGGGACTGAGCCCTTAACCTGTGGAGTCAGATGCTGTCTTTGAGTAGATAGTGTCAGAATGGAATTGAATTGTAGAATACTCAGCTGGTGTTCACAAATTGCTTGATGGTATGAGGAGAAACCCACACATTGGAATTGCATTCAGAATTATGAATCCCTAAGGACAGGCAGGTTTTATAACTGACTCCTAGGAGCCTCTTGTCTCACATTTTTTAATAATTACCTGTGAAGGCAAGCAAAATTATATGCTATTTCAATCCCTATAAGGGCTAATTCCCAGTTAGATGTAAATTCCTAGCAGCTGTTCTGAAGTTTTAGTGGCTATGTCTTCCAAACCTATGGACACAAATTCATTCTAATTGCATTGCAGTGTCAATCAGGTAAAAATGAATGGTCACTGTTTCACAGGGACCTCTGATGTTTTGGGATTTGTTCTTAATCTAAATACCTCAAAAGAATTTTTACTTTTTGCAAACCCTTTCACTGTTGTAAGGAATTATTCATTATTGAAAAATCACAGATTTGGGTTACCAGTTAATAACTTCCCCCATTTCTTTTCACATGATGACTTGTATTTTTGTTACTCATTTTCAGTGGGGCATGTAAGAAATTGATTTTTTTCTGGACACATTTTCATGTATTTATATACTAGCAGATGAAGCATGGTCTGATTTTCAACCAGCTGGTTTTTCAAAGTATTTTTCCAGACAAAATCCTAACTTCAACATGGTGCAAATTATTAGAACCCCATGGGGATATTTAGTGCTTCTCTGAGATTTTGGAGAGATCCCAAGAAGAAATCTGTAGCTTTAAGTTCCAGAATTCCCGTGGCTTAATCCTTCAGGAGTAATAAAGGAATAGAAGGTAACTTAATCAGCAAGCTGTGCTTCACCCCATACAAATGATTCCCATTTCTATTCTGTCTCATCTTAGAAAATAAATACTTTCCTCTAGAAACTGAGAATGAATCAGAATGACTTATAGATTCCTACAGAAGCCCACTACAGATAAATTCATTCAAATGTCGCTCCAGGTTTAAGTTTGCTAGAAACTATTAGCAGAATTATTGGAAAGAATTTTACTAATAGTACTTCCAGTTGAAGTGTTGAGAGAAAGTTGAATTACACCAGAAAGGGTCCTTATAGCACACGAATAACAAAGTAGACTTATTTTACCTTGGGCCAAAGGATGCCAGAGAGATAGTTACACACACGTAAACAAATCGAAAGTCCTAATCCTGGCTCATGAGATGCTCAGTGGTGTGTCTCAGCTACCTCCATCACTGCTTGAAGAAGGTGAACCTGAGCTTACTTACATTTGGAGTGTGGCATGGCAGAAGGCCACAGTGTTTAGACCAAGCTCCTAGTCAAGGAATTTTGCTTAACTTGGACAATCTCTTCTCTGACATTATTTTCTTTGATATGTAATTGGGCTCAGTGATTTTTTTTTTTATTCTTATGTTAATCCCCATACATTACATCATTAGTTCTAGATGAAGTGTTCCATGATTCATTGTTTGTGCATAACACCCAGTGCTCCATGCAGAACGTGCCCTCCTCAATACCCACCACCAGGCCAACGC
>NC_138382.1:17206402-17226052 GCF_054177405.1 Leptonychotes weddellii
TTTTAAATTTCCTGCCCGTCTATTCCCTGATGGATTGTATTTTCTCAGTTATGAGCCCAAAGATGACTTCTGAGCTAAATCCTTGATGGAAAGAGCACGTAATAAGCTCCTAAACTTTATGGACCAGCCCAAAGGAGGATAACTAAAGGTGGAATATAGCTATTTACCTTTTGGACTTTCTTATGTTCTCAGTGCTTTAGTCCCGGGTTCATCTTTCACTAGGAGTGTAACATATGATGGGATCTCTCGTTTTTGGTGAGCTCATTTTCTTCATCTCTGATGGAGATAACAGTACTACTTTGTAGTTGCTAGGAGGATTAACTAAGATAATCTTAGAAAACCCTTAGCTGTATGCATTTTTCAGAGAGAGTCTGTACCATGCGTATAACACTCAGGGTTTGATCAAAGAGACAACTTGAGAAATGGTAAGAGTATGGGATTTATCAAAGAGGATTGACATGTAACTTCTGAATGGCTACTGCTTCTGTATCTGATGTTGGCCTTGAAGTCATCAGGAAAAAATTCTTAACCCCATAACATGCTTCCTCTCAGCTCCTGGCAAAGCTCTAGCACAACTAGTTGATGTAGTGGATTCTTTGAAAAATTTTTTTTATTTATTTTTTATTTTTTTTAAGATTTATTTTATTTTTTTTAAGATTTTATTTATTTAAGCGAGAGAGAGGATGAGAGACAGAGAGCATGAGAGGGAGGAGGGTCAGAGGGAGAAGCAGACTCCCTGCTGAGCAGTGAGCCCGATGCGGGACTCGATCCTGGGACTCCAGGATCATGACCTGAGCCGAAGGCAGTTGCTTAACCAACTGAGCCACCCAGGTGCCCCGATTCTTTGAAAATTTTAACTAGGATTCCCATAGATCAAGCCCATTAGAGAGTACCTATAATTTATAGTAAGCTATAGGACAAGTTCTCAAAAAGAAGAGCAGATTTTAAATTATTATCAATCACATGATCAATTATTGATCATTATGTGGCTGTTATTTGTATAGGTTGGTCAATTAATGTTTCAAACATGGAAAAGAAACTTAATGAGTTTACATTTTATTTTTTAGATTTATTTTTTTATTTTTAGAGAGAGAAGGAGCGAGTGAGCACAAGCAGGGGGAGGGGCAGAGGGAGAGGGAGAATCTCAAGCAGACTCCCCACTGAGCTCGGAGCCCAACGTGGGGCTCCATCTCATGACCCTGAGGGCATGACCTGAGCCAAAACCAAGAGTCGGCGCTCAACCAACTGAGCTGCCCAGGCGCCCCTGCATCTTATTTCTTAAAATGGTTACTTAAATGAAGACGTTTGAACCACAGAATAATTTGGCTTGTCATAAAAAAGATCAATGAATTTGTATTTGCACTGCACATTTTGGTGAGTTGAGAGGAGGAATGAAAACGTGTGGCCTTGTATCAGAGCCACACAGGTGTGCGAGTGTTTCTTGAGGAATTGCCTGTTTGTCTATATGATGGAAACTAGATCGGAAAAATGCAAGTGGGTCTGAAAACTGCCAAGCCGTTGGTTTAAAATCAAGCCCCAAACTTGGTTGTTACTAGAGATTTTTAGCTCAGAGATTGTCTTTTCAGATAAGAGGTTGAGTATGTAATGTATGTTACAAAATGTTTCGTGTTTCAAAAATCTATGTTTCAAAATCTATATGTAATACATAGACTTAGATGCTTTAGAAACTGCAAATCAGGACCTCTGGTTCAAGACCATGTGGATTTCTAGAAATTCTTCTATGCTTCCTACTTTAGAAACCAAAAGGGTCTTAAAGAACATATGTGAAATCTAAGGGAACATCAGAATAAATATTTATAGTCTGGAAATATGCGCTTTTGTCATTCAAATAACATGAATTCCAACTGCTGTAAGTAGCAAATACGTGAGAACTTTATGTTGGTTAGTGTTGTGGGCTTGGTTTATCAGGTGCAGCTTTTGTGCCCTTAGAAATGAGCAAATTCAAAATGGAAAGAAAGTGAAGTCCAGAGTCGAAAACTGTTCATTCTGCAGTGAGAGACTGTGACACTTTGTCTAGCAAAAGACAGTGAAATAGAAAAGGACAAATGAGAGGAAGAAAAGGCTATGCTAATGAGTCATAAAAATCATCCAGGAGAAGCCAAATGCGTGATACTTGTTAAAATTATGCAAGGACCTTTTATCATGTAGGGTTTATTGTTGGACTAATAATAATGTTAACTTAGCAGAGAAGTTGACTTGTACGATGCAGCTGTGTGGATGGTGGCAGAGCACATGGACTTAACCGCGAGGCTGGACCTGGGTTCGGAGTCTGGCTCTGCCTCTGCTGCCCATCCATCCCTGAGGAAGTAGGTCTCTACGAATTAGTCTACTCATCTGCAAGTGGCTGATGGAGGGCTTGGATTGATGAAATCAGATGATCATTTAAACCTTTCAGTACAGTGCTTAGCACATACTAAATGCTCAATAAATGCTAATGGTGAATTTAATTACTTCCTTTTAGTCAAGTATCACCTGAAAAATGTGTGTGTGTGTGTGTGTGTGTTTTAAATAACGTAAAGCCAGACTCCCTAAAATGTCCTGCTTTCTAGACTATTTACAGTTGCCTGGCTACTAAGTTCTTGATATAGCTTGTCTGTCATGATTTTAATCCCATACTCAGGACTCCATCTCCTTTGTCAGACTCTCTGCACATATGCCATTCTCCTCTGTTTTAAATGACTGTGTAAACCTCCCAAATAGAGGTGGGGGATGAGAATGAGAGGATGCAGGGATGGCTCTGAAACACTTGCCTCCTTTATAAGAAGAGCTGAGCATCCACTGCAAGTGTTTTGGGTCAGAACACTGAGGGTGACTTGGAGGTTAGGAAGATGTGAAATACAGGAGATTATGAGAAATAAAACTCCACAGCTTTTATTCCAGTCTCATTGTCCAAGTGAATCCTGTGTGTTGTGAGCCAAGAGGGTTTCCTACCATGAAGCTTCTCCTCTTATAAATTTACTCACAGGGGAGTTCTGCAAAAGCAAAGCCAGGATTGTCATCAATAAGGGTCATAATAGTTACTGAAGTTGTTAGCCTTCCTAAAGCTTTCTTTTTCTTCCTCTCCTCTCCTCTCCTCTCCCCTCCCCTCCCCTCCCCTCCCATCCTTTCTCTCTCTTCTTTTTGCATGTCTAACCATTAGGCTCCTGTTCCCTTACTTTAAAGTTAACACATCACCTCTGAATTAAAATGCAGCAATTATTCATGACCGTTCAGTGCATTTCTTTTTTTTCTTTAAAGCCTTGTCTCTGCCTGATATTACAAGTTTTGATAGCTAGGCAGTTAAATGAGAGAGACAATCTTCTGTATCAAGATTTAGACTAAGATAACTTACATTCCTAATGGTGTAAGCACTTTTGTACTAGTAGAATGGATACATATGAGGGCTGTTAATTTAGCTCTAATGTGAGCTGCATGGGAAAAGCTATAGGGGTTCTATTTAGTTTGTAGTAAACAACTTCGGAATCAATGTGTTTTTCTTTACTGAAGACTTGCTTAGTGCATCAGAAAAAAATTCTATTAGTTTGCCTCATTTAGAAGTCACCACGCATCCTGATACGGGAGCCACTGGCCCCCATTAAGGCCGGCGGGACTGCTTGTAGCAAAATGAACCAAGCTATCTGAATTCAACCCCAGTGTCATCCTTCAAGCAAGCCAGACAGAGCCATGATTTAGGATTTTCCCAACATTTTATGGCAATTTGTTTCATTTGCCACAGGCCCGTAATGATGCAAATGGCCATAAAGTGGGATAATCAGGCAGTAGAAGTGTCATAAAACTGCAGGAGAAACAAATTTCCATCTTGGAACTTTGCATGCCGATGAATGTGGGGAAGAGTAAATGTGGCCCTGGCTTGGCTGGTGTTATCTGGTTGCCAAGCTCCATGCCAAGCAGGAATGATTCCATTTTGTCAATTTGTACTCATTTTGAGGCCAAAGAATGGGAGCAAAAGAGGACCTGAAAAAACAAGGAAGCACCTGGCCAAAGTCTTTCCTCAGGTGCCTGGGCTGTGATCCGGCAAGGGGTGGTCCAGGGGAGAGGAGGCCAAATGTGTGCCATTCGGTAGAAGGGGAATAATTTAAAGGGCTGTCAGGGATTGGAGGGCCTTGGCCTTCGGAAATGCCATGGTACTTCTCCTGCTATGTTTTTGGGATCTCTGCCCTGCCTTAAACAGCCCTGTCTCTCTTCTGCCATGAACAGCCTGTGCCATGGTGGGAACCAACAGGCTGGAGATGGCATTGTTAGACCAAAGCTCTTTGGGCCGTGCTGAGAACTGGGGCGTGGTTGAAATAATGAGTCCATTCTCATATTCATTGCTTGCCCTTGGAAGTGAAAATGGTTTAGTTTTTGTTTTGTTTTTAATGCCTGAGAAGCAGACTTCCTTTGTCTCTCTGCTTTTTTATTTTCATTCTTTTTTCTACTCTTGGCCACATTCTTACCCCCTAGATCATTTACATGTTTCAGGTATCACGAGTCATGCCTTGAAGAATCATGCAGCTGGAAATTTCCAGGTCTCACTCCACAGCTGATAATGAGGTTGTTTAGTCTTCACCCCTTACTTGTACGTTGTCCATTTTGTTTTCTGTTTTGCAATATTACATTAATGGCACTGGTTTGAAAGTCCCCCAAGGACACATTCCATAGCTTCACTCCTGCTAACTGAACTGGTTTTGACAGGTATCTTAATAACATTCTAACTCATTGCCAAGCTGCTAGGGGTAAGAGCTACAATCATTTCTTCCTTTTTAAAAAATGAAATCTATCCCAGGAAGAGCTTCTCTAGAAGTCTTCTGATTTTATTTTATAAACTGAATTTCTCATGGACTCCCCAGTAAACAAACCTTTTCCCAAGTTTGATGCTGTTATATCCTCAAAGTCACACAATTAGAAGGATGAAGAAATGGTCTCTTTCTGGCTTGCACAATGGCGATATTTTATCTGTGGCTTTCATATATCATCATTTCCACGTTCTTATGTTTCCTATTTAATTTAGTATGTGTTCTGTGATGTTCTTTTAAAATTTCATATATTTAGAACATTGAAGATATTGTTTTTAAACACTGCGATTGCCTGGTCCCTGTTAATCATAGCTGATGTTGATCACAAATGTTTATTGAGAATACGCAATACCCAACAGGGAATTGTGAACAGGATTATGTAAACTATTGAGGAGATTGGAGATTGATTCTCTTTCAACTTTCAGATTGATTCAGGGCAAGCTCTGTGGGGTTCTACTTTCTAAAGATGTCTTGCAGGATACACGGTCACACTTGATAATTGTGCATTTAAGTACAAGGTGGAAATTGAAATTTAGAAATTGGAAAAAGCCTGAACAGATGAAAATTATATGATATTTGGAATACCTGAAAAAATTAATTCCTTGGAAATGCATGTGGCATTGCTTAAACGACTGAACTTGATGTGTGATAGCACTTGGATGCTGGGTTTCTCTTGAATGATTTTTAGGTCGCCCCTGAAGTTAAAGTGCAAAGAATTAACATTTGGTTTTGGTGCCTCTTCATGCTTCCTTCAAAGCCCTCTTCTTCCATGATGTCCTTCTCCTCTTTAAGTTTCCACATTGTCTGGGTCCCTACTCATTTTTATTTCTCTAGCAGGACCTCCCTCATACTGTTCTGTTCATAAACACTTCCTTTTGGAATATTCCTGTTTTGTTTTTTTTTTTTGCTCCAATTTTAAGCAGCAAAACGTGAACAGGATTATGTAGACTACTGAGTGGATTGATTCCCTTTCTGGCAGAGGGCAAGCTCTGTTGGGTTCTATTTTCTACAAATGGTGTCAACCAACTTGAGCCTATCTTCCACTCTTATTTTCATTTTAACAGATAAGGAAGAAAGAATAAATAGAAGATACTGAGGCAAAAAAACAATGGCAAGGAATATTTTCTTGCGGAGCTTAGTGGTCAGGGATAGCAAAGCACAGCAGTGTGTGTGTGTGTGTGTGTATTGGTACATGTTTATCATTGTAACCTCTGCCAATTTTCGTGGGGTAAATACTCCCAAGGGAGCCATTTTCAGGCTATCCACATGATGTCACTGCATGTAGAGTTGGAAAGATATGATAACTCAAACTCCCTAGACCTGGTACATGCCCTTTTGCACCAGCTAGCAAAGCAAGAACTCCAGCTGACATGGACTGGGGGCAAAGTTGATAATGGCTGGCAAGAAACTTTGGATACATGAAGGGCCTATGCTATTTGTTCTGGAAGAGTGTAATTTTATTCAAATCAAAAAGGCAATAAAAATGATGTAGTTAGTGAAAATTTTCAAAACCTATAAGAATAACTTAGGCCTATGTGGTTGATTTTCTATAAAAAGTCCTGAATATTTTAGAGGATAAAACTAATTTTATAAATGTTAGAGATTCTTGAGCAGGTGATATTTATATTTTTGATTTAACAAAAGGTTATATTTTCATGGAAAAAAAATTAGGCACTAAGAAAATACCAAGTTTATAACGGAGCCACAACTTGCAATGGATATTATGTTAATAAATGAAATAAAAAGCTGCACTGCAGCCCAATGCCAATTTTCCCCCCATTTAACTTTATGCCTAAAAGGGCTGAATAAATGTTTGTGAGAGGGCACTGGGGTCTAAATTAGGTGCAACCTGTCCTTTGCCCAGGTATATATTAAGGCCTAGGTAAGTACATGCACATCACTAATGTGGCTGGCACAAAATATTAATGATGAAAGAGTTGACAAGATCTAAATCTGGAATGATGGGGTGCATCTAACAAGACCAAACTTAATAGGTGCAAATGTTAAGCCATGAAATTTGGATCAGTACTCTAACAGCCCAAATATGAGTGATTTCAGGTAATTGTAAACTTAATATAAATCTCCAGTCTTCTGTATTATGTGGATGCTCCAGATAAAATATAACCCAAGGGCACATTATTTGGAGTACATTGTACTATCTGGAGGAAGGGCGATAATTATTTCATTGTACTTTTCATCTATTCATTTATCTAATTCATCACGCCCATTCACTCACTCTCATTCATTGACTCAATTAATATTGATGTGAGGCTCTACAGAGTCAGATAAGTGATGGATACAGAGTCATAAGACAGGCACTGCACATGCCCACGTGGAGATTTTATTCAGTCAGTTACTGTTCAGACCATGTATAAAGTACAGTGGTTGGTCTTAGATATGATATTAAGGGAATTGATAAGAAAGTAAAATCTGCCCACGGACTAGTAGTAAGATTGGTCTGGAGTCAGTTGTCAGTTACATAAGGAAGGGTTGAAGTAACCAGAGGAGAGAAGGGTTTAAGAGCATGTCCTAGCTTTATGCAAATATCTGAACAATCATTGAAGAGCTCGTATGGTACATATGAGAAGGGAAAAAGAAGTGAGTAGTTAAATCTGGTTAAGTTGGGAGAGGAAGAGGGAATTTGGGAAGGTTTAGCCAGGATGTAATTCTTAATCTGAATCTTGAAGGATGAATGGGGCTTCATCAGGGAAAAAAAAAAAAAAAAAAGAAAGAAATAAAGGGCATTTCCCCAAGCGGAGAGAACAGTGTGTGCAAATGATCAGAGCCACACAGTGGGAGGATCTTTGGTAACAGCATGCATTTTTGTGTGTTTGTAGTACAGAGAATAGGAGTTGGAGGGGAGATTTGAAGGGGCGTGGCCAAGGATGAATGTGGAGAGAAAGTCTTGGGTCCGATCCTGAAAGTCTTTTATGCTAGGGAGTTTAAATTCCATTTGAAGTCACTAGGGGAGGGGGTGGCATCAAAGTATTATAGGCAGGAGAGTGACATGCTTAGATTTATGTTTCAGAAAAATCAAACTGGTGGCAGCGCGGAGGAAGGATTTGGGGGAGTGTAAGTTTCCTGACTGGAAGGGAAGGAGGAGTTTCTGACATGGACTGACACTGGGACTGTATTTTTAGGTTCAGTTTAATCTCAGAGAGTCTGAAATGCGTTGTCTTTGCAGCTGTAGTTCTTTTACACCGAGCTGGGTTGAGGGTCAAAAAAAAGGTGTCTTTTCATTTAGGCTACTTGTGTACTCAGAGTGCAGAGTATATAGTTTTCTCTTGGTGTGTCTAGTGCATCTCAGTATTTTTTTTTTCCTCCCTCCCTCCCTCCAAGATGAATACCTGGCAGGTGACAGCCCTATTCTTGGTCATGGAGACATAGCAGACACGCAGATAAGTTCTCGAGGGTTGGGGAAGGGAGCAATAGAGACAGACAATACAAGAAAACACATGAAAGGTAATTTCAGATGCTTTTAAGTGCTGTGAAGTTACTACAGCAGAGTAACATGATTGGTAGTGGCTTGGGTAGGAGTAGGTTTGTCAGGTGGGATAGTCAGAGAAGGCCTCTCTGAGGAAGTGATACTTGAATTGAGACCTGAATGAGAAAGAGGCAGTCATCTTTAGATCAAAGGGAGGCTCTCCAAAGCAGAAAAACCCACAGGATCAAAGGGTATCAGAATTATTTTGTCATGTTCAAGGAACCTTTCATGCCAGTGTGGAATGAATACAGCCAAATGAGGGGGAGGTTAGCACTAGACAAGTTCAGAAAGGGAGGAAAATGGCAAGCAAAATACAGTCTTAGGATTCATCAGGCCTTGATACGAGGTTGGGCTGCTTCGGGGCAGGGGGGGCTGCGTGGGGGGGGGGTGGGGAGATGGATTAGAGTGAACAGGAAAAATAGCAGGGAAACCAAATGAAGGTTATTGTAGATGTCCAGGTGGAAAAAAATGTGACCTCTACTATGGTGGTGGCAATGGTGATGGTGAAGACTTGGTGGATTCTGGGGGTCAAGCCAAGAGAACTTGCTGATGCATTGGATGGGGGGGTGAGATACAAAAACAATCAAGAATGAGGTATTGATTTTGTCCTTAGCCAAATGTTCCATTCTGGGGGGAAAATAATGGAGGAGAATGATGGAGGAAAATAACTGGACGGGAAAACTAAGAGTTGTCTTTTATCTCTGTTAGCTTAGAGATCCTTGTCAGGCTTTGAAGTGAAGATGATAAGGAGGGAGATACATGAGTCTGAAGCTTAGTGAGGTGAGGTCAAAGCTGAAGATACGAATTCAAGGGTTATTGGTACCCAATTCATGATGGTATGATTGGCTGCTCACAAGGTGTTCACTTGGTCAAGTGATGATGGTCTTTGCTACCTCACTACACCAGGATGCTTAACTTTTGGTAGATACTTAATAACTATTTTACTTATTGCCCTGAACTGTACCAGAATGCTTCAGAGTTTTAAAGATAAGTGCATTCATTTCCAGGTATTTTGGCTGCTTCCTACCAAAAAAGTATCTTTGCCTTCATGGTTAAAGTCTGGGAGAGCATATAGAGAGGAATCTACTCCATTTTGTGTTTGTTGAACACATCCTCTTGGGCATGTGGAAAGAAGTTGAGAAGAGTATTTCTTCCGCATCTCCTCCCTTCTGTATTTAGAACTCATTGGCTTCTCAAGAGAATTCAGGCATTCAGTCTGTAGTCCTAGTGGATGGTTTTAAAGATATTTCAAACTGAAATTTTAAGCCCAATAAAACTGCTCTTTACATAAAACAAAATACTCTCAGTATTCACACCTAAATCTACATCACAATGGGAGTTAGTATCGCAGAACTGCAGTAACTTGGACTTGAATCCTGATATTAGTGTTCTTTTCCTTCTGTTTCACCCGAGAGTTTTTGATTTCTTCCTCAATCAAGTACTACTGACAGTTTAAAATACTGCTTAGCATTTGTTCAGTAATCTGAATGTTAGCTTTCATTCTTAAAAATAAGATCACAAATAGTTTAAATAAGGCATGAGAAATGAATATTTTTCTTTGAATAGCAATTCAAGTTATCTGTTAATTCCTAGAAAGTTTCTGGGTGCCAACTGGTACTGATTTTTCTTATTGTTGGCACTCTTTGTAAAGACAGACTAATGATGTACTCTTTGGTTCTCTTTCCCCTTTTATTTTCAAATCTTTATTCCCTTTCACGGATGCTTTTGAAATCCAAGTAATTGAAGAGCTTGACAAGATTTGGAAGGGAGGAGAGTCTGGTTGTGATGATACAGCTGGTCCCAGGGGAGGGTGAAAACACTACTCTTAGTTGTCTTACATTTAATTCTATTATGGGGTCTTTCTCATGGCTCTGCAGACAAAGTTCCAGCTGAGGTTTGCACTCAAGACAGCATGATATAGACTCACTGACTGGGCTGAGAAATATTCCTTAAAAATGCATTCTGTTCATTTCCCGGGAAAGATATGAAGGCATCTTTTCAAATTACCTAATCATGAACATTAGGATGAAAGTTACTGATTCTGTAAAGTTTTATAATAACAATCTAGATTTTATTTTAAATTAATGTCACAGATACATTAGACAAAAATGTTTAGTTCATTTGTTTATACCTTAATTACATTACATCTATTTCATGGTGTAATACACAGTTTTTACGTCATGTATAATGTATTTTACAATTTATTCACTGTGTTGCAATTGAGTTATCTCTATGGATTTCATAATTTATGTTATAAAAAACCTTTGTAAAAAGATAAATTCTTTGTTCCTACTGATCTTTAAAATAGATTTATAGCTTTCAAATAATAGCCTCAGAAGTTAAAATTTTAATATCATTTTAATATATTCTCTAAACACTACTTCAACATTAAATCTTGCTTTTAACTCTTGTATTATCCTATTTTTCATTATATCTTACCAGCATAAGCATCCAATCCCTCCTTATTCTCTCTTCAGAGGATTATATATTAAAGTTGGGAGAGCTTCAAAGTTCATTTCATAAATGGGACAATTGAGGCTGAAGAGAGCTTCTCTCTGTATCCAAATAGTTATATCATGCTGCTCTCATCCTGATAAGAGTGACATTTTCAACATCCCTTGCCTCAGAAGTAACAGACAAAATCCAAACAAACTGGTTGTGTTTGCAAACATATATTCAACCCCCAAATTCCCATGAAAGGAGCATTCACCCAAAATGAATAAGAAATTACCTAAGGAGACATGACCCAGTGGTGGGAAGGCTGAAGATGTGACCAACTGAATTTGGGTTTATAAGCTGTGCTGTCCATGGCTCATGCATTTGCCTTTTCTTGTGTCAACCAAAATTCCCGCTGTTCATTTCCAGGAGTATGGCCCTCACAATGAGCACATGGCCAGAAAATTTGTTTCCAGAATACAGTCAAGGCAATGGAAAGAAAAGGTGGTTTCAATAATACGGCTCAGAGAGTATGACAGATTTTATGACTTCTGAGCATTGGGGGAGATATTTTTCCTCATTGTTCTCAGAGTTCACTACACCTCAAATTAAAAAGCCAAGAACAGCTTGGAAAGAGACTCAGAGTAGTGTGAGAGAGAGTGGGTGGCAGACATGCCCCCCCCCCCGGCCAGATCAGGAGAGGTGTCTCAGTAGCAGTATTTTGCAGAGCGCACATCCACATTTCCAGCATGTGCACAGGTCTGCACAGTGTTTAGCAGAACCATGTGATGAGGGAGCAGAAGGCAAGCTGAGGACAGAGCACAAGCTAACCCCCGTTCCCCGCCACCCCCCCCCCCACCCCGTGGGATCTGTGTGACATTCCTCAGGCACTCCTGGCTGCCCTAAAGCTAAGGGAAGGGAAAAGCAAATAAATGGTTAATTTATAGAGATTCCAGTCCTGCAAGACACAAGTCTCCCTCAGTTTACAATGTCTTAGTGATTTATAAGAAACAAGCATTCTTATCGATAACCTAACTTCCAGAAGGAAATGTAGATAAAATTAAATGTCCTTTTAACCTGCAGCCCATTGACAAATACTTGAGGCAGGCAGAGAATGACATTCCTCCAGAAACTCCCAAGGGTCTTAATGTTAATGATTTCCTAGAGGGAAAAACAACCTTAGCTTGACAATGGCAAGGCCTCCAGTATCTTGTAGGTCGTCTTTAGCATATGAAAGTTCTTTTTGAAAACTTCCTTTTTCCTTACCTCCCCCAACTCCCAAGTATATAATAGGTAACCCCTCACAACCCCGGTGCAGCAGCTCTTTCTGCCCAAGGGTCCTGTCCCCAGGCTTTAATAAACCACCATTTTGCACCAAAGATGTCTCAAGAATTCTTTCTTGGCCGTTGGCTCTGGACCTCACCCCACCAAACCTCACCTCTATTCCAAAACTATATCACATGGATGGCTGCCGTGGTAGAAATGTAGTTGTTGGAGCCTCTGTCTTTACAGGGTTTGAGAAGTTGCAGAATGCCAGATGGAGATTTTTTTTTTTGCCACTGCTCTTCAGATCTTTGATGTAGAAAAATGACATTACAATTGAGATTACTTAGAGGAGGACAGGTGGACAGGTGTATCTCACCTGCCAATTGCGGTTATGGTTTTAGTGCTTGGAAGGAGCATATCTTGTAAATAGCCCCTCATTATTATAAGGTCTTGTCAAGACGTGTTTCTTTCTGAGGGTGACATGTGTCACACTGGCTCTAGGTATGAAGCAGTTGAGATTTGTTACTGAAGACCCAGCCATCTATTAAGAAACCTTTTTTCCTTCTGCCTCAAGTTTGCATCCCATACCTGTTCTCAACAAAGGGATTGTACCTTCATAGCAGCTTAAAGTAAAACTTTAAAGTAAAGCTAAAACGCTTAGCCGTCTTATGATATTTGCATTTTATCAGAAATTGAAATCTTTATTTTTTATTTTTTTCATTACCATATAATGTATTACTTGTTTCAGGGGTACAGGTCTGTGATTCATCAGTTTTATACAATTCACACTGCTCACCATAGCACATACCCTCCCCAATGTCTATCCAGAAACTGAAATCTTAAACCAAAGGAAATGAATGCCAGAGGTGCAATTTTCAAGCAGTTAATGAGCTAATAAGGAATTTTTTTTTTTTTTGAGTAGCAAGAGGACTTTCTTGTTCCCTTAAATATAAGCCACATTAAAAAAAATAAAACCAAACAAATGAAATAATCCATGAGCATTTGATGGGTAAATTGATATTCATTTTCATTTTAATTTCAAGCATTTCAGCAATATTTCCACTTCCAGAATTATGTCTCTGTGAGCTTCAGAAGTTTAAAGATGTAACTTTGTGTTATAAATTTGCATTTTTCAGGTTTTTTTTTTTAAATTGAGACATAATATGTTAGCTTCAGGTGTCCAACATGATTCAATATTTGCATATATTATGAAATAATCACTACAATAAGTCCAGTTAACATCTGTCATTTCCTCGTGATGAGAACTTTTAAGACCTACTTAGCAAATTTCAGCATTTTTAAAGTTGAATTAAGATGATCTTCGTATTTCCTCTTCCTGACCCTGGAATTGAATACATGTTGTGTAACTTGAATTATCTTTGGAATTCTAGTCTCAGGACTAGAGGATCAGTGGATAAGTTAACCATAGGTCCAGTGCTCTCCCTGACTGGATGCGTTTGTTCTTGGAAGTCCTTAACTTTACTGTGCCTCAGTTGCATCCTTTATAAAACAGTATATTTTGTGAGGATATCCCAAATAGGTGATAACCCGAAGAGGGAAGAAACAGACTGTGGCTACAGGGGTTCATCAGTGAGCCAGGACTAAGTAGAGGAGAAGCATTGGTGGGTGTGATAACAGTAAAGAAGAGAGAAAACTTGGACTCTGATTGGCAAAACTTTCAAGTATGGTTCTCCCATATATTAGCTGTGACAGTTTGTGCAGTAACTTCATCCTCTCTGAAGATTAGTATTTTTAGAATATGTATTATATAAATAGGTGAAATAACATGATGCGTAATTTGGGAATCATGATCTTATGTAAGCAGAACATCAAGTTCTGTATCTAAGATGATACCGAAATGAAATAGGAAAGAGAGTTAGAATTTCAGAATTCAAGTTTTCAGGCTTGAATTAAGGATGATTTATGTTGCTTTAGAGCAACATAAATCTTTAGATCAAGATTTTTTCTTTGAATTAAGCCAAATGTACCATGAGTAAAGCAGCAACGATAGTACCTGCCATTATACAATTATATCTCCTAACATGGAAACCAATACCAGCTAGACCTTATGGGACTCTCCTAATTCCCTAAGATGCTGTTGCCTCCCAGACCTTCAGTTGTGTGGCCAAGGACTCTACTTGGGTCCGTGCTGCTCAGCTGACTGGGGCTGACCAATTATCATTGAGCAGCCAGACAGAATGTGAGCAAATACATGCCCCATGTTTCTGACTTCTTTTGCTACTTGGGACTCAAGTGATACCCCATAAAAGAGCATGTGGGATGTGGGATGATGACACCCACAAGTGTGGGACAGTTAACTCTTCAAGGCACATATTTTGATCAATGGGCATCAGGAGATAGGGAGAACATACAAGCTAAATCCTCCCCAACCCCCACCACCGTATATGAGTTTTTCCATATATCCTATCTGGAGAAATCCCATAGGGATGAACTAAACTCACCTGGAGAGAGGTATGGTTGATTCCTGGCTCATGATGCCATGACCAGCATAATAATGCATCAACTCGCATCTCTTTCTATCCTTCTCTTTTTTAACTTTTCCCTCACTCTCCCTACCCTAGAACTGCACCTCTCAAAAGTACCAACAATCAATTCTTCAGATTCTTTTGTCTAGAAAAGCCAGACTAAGATTTGCTTAGCACTTAGAAGTTGTTCATTAAATATTGATTTTCCTTTTTTTAAAATCTTTTTTTTCCTAATTTTTAAGTAAGCTCCATGCCCAACATGGGGCTTGAACTCACAACCGCAAGATCAAGAATTGCATGCTCTACCAACTGAGCCAGCCAGGCACCCCTGCCTCCTTTCTTCCTTTTCTATTAATTTTCTTTTATTTAACATTGCTCAGTTCAAGGCTAAATTTGAACTTTGGTGTCTTAGTTGCCTCCAATCCTTCGTCTTCTCTTCCTGAACTCCTATTCTATCTCAGATACTGATTTTTTCATGTTTGTTTTTCATTTGAGCCTGAAAAGCAATCTTTCCCTTTGATGTTTGGTTTCTAGAAATCTTGACTTGGTTTAAACAGACCCTAATAGAATGCTCCTATGAAGGGTCTTAGCTCAGAACTATCCATGCACAGGAATTTTATGATTTATTTTACTTGTACAAGATTTATTTCTTCTTGGGCATTGCTAGGATAGCCATCTGGGTTTGAGAACAGCATATACATCAATATGCAAACTTCAGTGGGTCTTCCTGTGGTTTTCCAATGATGTAGTCATTGTTCCAGAGAATAGAAGAATTTGGAGTCATGCAAATTCTAGATTATTTTCATGTAAGAAAGTGTCAGTCTGAGGAATGAGAGGATTTCTGCAGTTTAGAATTCCATCTCCTATAGTTAGAGATTTATAGCAACATCCTTTTTAGTAGATCTCATGCTTAGTTCTCAATAGCTAAAGGTAGATTTTGGATATCCAACCTCAGACCCATCTTGGGAAACATAGATACTTCCAAATCCAGACCTGGAAGGTGACCAGAGTGGTGTTTTCCTCTTTGTTAGATCTGTGAAGACTGGGATAGTTGGTGCAGGCTTCATGGAGGAGTTGAGGCTTGAATTTCACCATGAAGACTGGTAGATTTTCTGTAAGCCCACGTTTCTGGGTTTTCTCACAGCATACACTTGTTTCTTCCTCGCAACCAATCAAAGTTCTAATGGTTAAAGATCCACTTCAAATAGCACTTTCTCCAGGAAACTGTTCCTCATCTTCCTGTCTGAAAGTGATCTCAACCTCATTTGAGTTTCCACAGGCTCTGTTTATGGCTCTTTATATACAGTCTTGTCTTGTTGGCAAACTTGTTTTTGTACCTGAACAACTCTGAGCTCTTTGGGGGCAGGGGCTCAATGTTATGTATCTTTCTATCATCCCTTAGCACAATGTTGAGCACATGAGGGACTTAAAAATACTTGTATTGAATTTTTTCTGTCCTTCAACTTAGACATGTTGAATATTTACTTTGTGCCTAGAACTGTGTTAAACATTATGTAATTCAAATCAATTCTCCTTCCTTGGACCCAGCAAAGATCAGTTAGAAAATGCCTTCTAAATAAATTATAGACCTTAGAAGAGAACAATATCCGGTCGTGGATCATTATGTGGCTCTTTTCCCTCAAGATCACTTTCTCCTCCTTTCACCTTTGAGTCTTTCTCTGCTGCTGTCATTGCCATTTCTCTGATTTCAAAGCCTCCCAGCCTTCTTCCACTTTCCAAGTGACTTCAACTTTACCCCCGTAAGTGTTATAATTTGTGTCAATTTAAGATGGGCATGGACATCAGATATTCTGCTCTGTTTCCCATGTTGTGTTCTCTGGAGGGAAAACTCATTTTGAGAATGACTATTTTGTAACAATTATTAGTTGATAGGTAAAACGATGCATTTCAAATTCAGTATGAAATGCCACCTATTATTTAGAGCAGGACTGCCCAATAAAACTTTTTGGAGTGAGGAAGATGTTCTATATCTGTCTTGTCCACTACAGTAGCCACTAGAGACTTGTGGCTAATGGAGCACTTGCAATATGGCTTGTGCAACTGAGAAACAGTTGTAAATTTTATTTGATTTTAATTAAGATTTTAATAGCCATATATGATTTGTGGCTGCTGTACTGGTCATTGTAGGTATAAGACCAATGACAGGTCATATCTCACAGTTTTCTATACAGACATAAAATGCCCTTGGGTAAATACTTTTGGGAAACATTACCCCCCTTGTGGAGATTCACCATGCCCACGAGCATCGTAAGGGTTCTAAGAAACCTTACTGCACAAACAATCTCTTTATATTGGCTTAACCCAGAATTGTCTGCTTTCATTTGACCATGGAATCTGCTATCCCCCTCCCCCAGCAGGAATGCTTATGAACAACTCGTGACTTCATTCTGCAGAACCCTTTTGGAAAAAGTCTCCTTCAGACCATTTTTCCCATCAAAAGCTTGCGTTACATGTTTAGCTAGACTACTTATTCCCTCTTCTATTTTAGTGAAAACATAAGTATGACTTAAGTAGGCATAAAGGGTAGCATTCTCTAAGCTTTACAAAATCTCTTCTCAGGAAATGGGGCCTGACATTTGCCCCATAGGCATGAAGCTGTGGAGACTCTGAAATGACCCTTAATGGAGGGATGGTATGTTTTCTAGTTAGAGCTGTGGCGGAGCCTGGATCAGATTTGGTCCCTGGAACCATGACATGTCCTCAGTTTGACCTAAGCCACAGATAGGCCTCCTTTTTGTGGGCCAAAGAGAAACAATCACCTGTCCCCCACTGGAGTCGCTGTTGTCATGAGTTGATCCCACCAACAGTAATACGGGAAGGAGGATGATAACGTTCAATTGTCTTTTCCTCTTGCTCTTAATAGACCAGCTAGTGATGCTTCAGATGCAATTGGTCTGAAGGCTGAGAGCAGATCCATTATTGGGAGCATTTGCTTTAAATTATGAAATTCAGGAAGGCTTGTGGCAGAGAGGCAGCCAGTTCTGCCGCAAAAGGCGCTCGCTTGTCTGTTTCTTGCATTCTGTTAAATATTTCTTATTTCCTCAGAATACACCACAAGGACCATTTGACTGTCCCCTCTGGCTTCTGCATCTTGCTTCCAGCATGAACAGACAGGTAATAACCGTTCAGCAGGGCCATTACCTCTTCTAAAGACTATTATCAAAATGGTCATTATACATAATGGAGATTATTACAGGCAGCCTGAGAGACTTTTTAGATACATCTCTCCAGTAATAGGTGGCCTTTTTTAGCCTTCTGTATCTGTGGGGATAATACCAGGGCACAGGATACATGACAAATGGTGATTTTTAGCAAAACTCTGTCAGTTTTTAATGCATTAATTGGATTATAGATTTAAATTGTATTTATGAAGAAACTCTTAAATTTTAACTCTTGACAAATACCCGGCATGGCAGGAACATTTCTAGAATAGGAGTTAAAATATATAGAATGTATTGCCCATGTTTATTACTATGTAATCACATATGCAAAGATACTGGCATTAATGATTCCTTTGAGAACAAAGTCTTTTATATTGAAGTGACTGGTCTGTAGTCAGACAATCGGTAAGTATTTATAGACCTTGGGCTTTGTGCCAGGCCCTGGAAATATGGCAGTTAGAATACAGAGGGAAGCTTAGACACTTAGAGTCTAGTGGTCTGTTTTTTTAAAAAAGCAAAATCTTAACATTTTAGCCCCATGAAGATAAAACCTCCTGTATATCTTCCATTTGTCCCCAACTATTTGAAAGTTAATAGGTCCTGTTCTGGGTAAAAATGTGAATTCTGCTATGTGATACACAGTTGGTTGCCTACCAAATGGCCTTTCTCCCTTGAAGCCATAACTTCATTATTGTTCGGTTGGTAAGGTATCATTCCCTGGGGATAAATCACTCCTGGGCGAAGCCAGCCAATTGTAACGGGATGGTAATATGGGATTCTTGGTGTTTCACTTGCGACTAAGGACCCAAGAACAAAAAAGTAGGTGGCTGATAATAAGTCATTCCAATGGGGGATGGTGGTGGTAGTGTTGGATCACTGATGCCCAATTTGCAAAGGAGGTATCAAAAAACCCCAGTTTTGTAAACCCTCACCCAACATCCCTTTTTGAGTGTAAAAGGGTTGAGGTTCAAGTGAGAAGGGAGAGTATTTTTTGGAAAAAGTTGTTGAAAGAGGTGTGGCATTTGGCTCTCTCATAGTGGGACTTGCCCCTCACTTTACAAGTGAGAGGGTTTTGAAAAGAGCACAGAGATCTTGTCATTGGTACCCATGGGGTTGATAGAACAGAAGGGACTAGTACTTGACCCTTGCCTGAGAAAGCAAGGGAGCTTGCAGGGGCTTTGGCTGGCAAGCTACTCTGATAGCCAGGCAAGGAAAGATAGCTTCATGGAGTGTGTGGCACTGACATTTTGTGGTACCAGTGATACCTGAGTGTTTCGCCTAGGCCAGAGAGAGACATTAAGGAGAAAGAACTGAGCTGCTCTGGGGGGAAGTTACTGAGAGGTTTTCCAAGGGTGTCATCTGGAGCGGCACTGGGACTCCAAGATAGTGTCTCTGTGGAGAGGACCTCTGAAAGGCAATGAATGAGGGACAGTTGTTATGGCCCGATGCAGGAGACATTGCATTTGTGGATGATGCCTCAAAGATGTTGCAGCATTAGGAATTTTTTTTTTTTTTTTTTTTTGCAGCACATTTTACTCTGAGGCTCCTCTGTGTCTTAGAGTTAAAATCTTCCCATTTGATACATTGCTGAACTAATTTCATGTTACCAATCTCCTCTGTCTGGGCCTACCTTGCTGGAGATGTCAGTCCCTACTTCGGATGTCCTGTAGGGTCCAGGTCTCTGCACTCCCAAACCTCCATTAAGGAGAGAAGAGAATCTGCAATTGGTCATTATTTTGCCCATATGTTGTTTTTTTCTGTTCACTTTTTTTTTTTTTTACCCATCACCAGGCTAACCCATGTCCCCACTCCCTTCCCCTCTAGAACTCTCAGTTTGTTTTTTAAAGTCCATAGTCTCTCATGGTTTGTCTCCCCCCTCCGATTCCCCCCCCTTCATTTTTCCCTTCCTACTATCTTCTTCTTCTTCTTTTTTTTTTTAACATATAATGTATTATTTGTTTCAGAGGTACAGGTCTGTGTTCATCAGTCTTCCACAATTC
>NC_138382.1:17226552-17258291 GCF_054177405.1 Leptonychotes weddellii
GCTTAGCCACCAGAGTGACGTCCCTCAGCGGAGCAAACTTTTCAAAGTTCCGATTTTGTGCTCCGCGGCTCTATCACTTGCCAGAAGCGGCCGACGGAGGCGCCTCTCCCGCTGTCTATCCTCCCGAATATCGCCTCGGATTCACTTCTCCGCACGTCCTACCTTCCAGAAAGTGGTCGCTTTTCTGATGAGAGAGTTGTTGCCCTTCTTTTCTTGGATCTCCCGTTGAGTTTGTAGGTGTTCAGAATGGTTTGATCCCTATGCAGCTGAATTCCTGAGAGGAGAGGAAATCCAGGTCTCCTACTCCTCCGCCATCTTGCTCCACCCCCCCTAATACCCTCTAGTTCTGTCCATGTCATTGCAAATGGCAAGATTTCAGGGTTTTTTGATGGCTGCAGAATATTTCTCTCTCCCTGTCTTTCTCTCTCTTTGTCTCTCTCCCCCCTCCCACACACCCCATGACAATAGCAAGATTTTTCTTCTGTTAACCTGTGCATAAGCCCTAAATCACTTTCAGTCAGTATAGTTGACTCCACTTACTATTCCAAAGGTAAGCAGTTGTCTACAAACTGGCCAGTTGGCATATCCAACTGTGTTTAACACAATAATTAGTTTAGAGAGGTGACCTAAGCTGCAGAGGAACTTTTGCTGGGACTATTTAGAAGAGGCATTCTCTTTTTACCAGGATTGCTAAGCAGGTAGGATGTAAAAGAGGGGTTCCTGTTGGTTTCCATGGTTCTTATAAGCTTACCTCAGCAGAAAGCAGAGCCAAGAGATGGGCCACAGAAATTTGTGGTGACCCCATTTGAACATCTGTATCCAAATATGTCTGAAATTATAACTATTCTACTTATAAGAAAGAATAAATCATGTCCCCCAACCATTTTGTATTGAATGTTGTCACTTAGAACAAGTAAAGACCTATTCAGTAGGTATTTATATTATGGTTAAGTTGTTCTAACCAGGGATTAAAAAAATTATTTCCCTCCTCGCTTTCTGAGAAGGGAAAATTTTAAGCATATAGAAAGAAGAAAGAATAGCAAATTGATTTCCATATGTTCTCTACCCAGAATTTAACAATTAACTCTATTTTTGCTGTACCACCTGGAAGTATATTTTAGACATCACAATACATTATTCTAAATATTTCAACATATCTCCTAAAAATAAAGAATTCTTCTGTGTAAACACAATACCATTCTTCTACTTAAGAAAATTACCTGTAATTCAGTTTATTCTAATATTCAGTCCATATTTAAACTTCCCCAATTTTCCCTAATATGCCTTTTATAGATGGTTTTTTAACAGAATGAGGCTCCAATGAAGGTTCACACACTAATTTTGATTATTAAATCTCTTTAGAACTGTTTCCTATCTTATTATTTGTTTAATGATATTGACCTTTTGAGGAGTCCAAGCCAATAGTAGTAAGAGATGCCCTGTATTTTGAATTTGTCTGATTGTTTCAGTATGATTTCATTTAACTCATGAAATGCTAGTAAGTTGGGAGGCATAACTCTAACTTGTGAACTACTAGTAAATCAGAAGTTATGTCTAGAGGCTTGATTATATACAAGTTGGGTTTTATTTTTTTTTAATGAATACTTAGAGATAAATAACAAGTGTTGGTGAGGTTGTGAAGAAAAAGGAACTCTTGTGCACTGTTTATGGGAATGTAAATTGGCATAGTCACTATGGAGAACAGTATGGAAGTTTCTCAAAAATTTAAAAATAGAACTACCATATGATCTAGCAATCTGACTTCTAGGAATTTATCCAAAGAAATGAAATCACTGTCTCAAAAAGGTATCTGTACCCCATGTTCATCATAACATTACACACAATAGCCAAGACATAGAAACAACCCAAGTATCCATTGATAGCTGAATGGGTAAAGAAGCTGTGATATATATATACTGGAATATTATTTAGCCATAAAAAAGAGGGAAATCTTGCCATTTGTGACAATATGGATGGATCTTGAGGACATTGAGCTAAGTGAAATAAGAGAAAGAAAAATACTATATGATATCAACTTATCTTTGGAATCTTAAAAAACTGAACTCACAGTTATAGAAAACATATTGGTAGTTGCCAGAGATGGGGCGTAGGGGGTAAAATAGGTAAAGGTAGTCAAAAGGTACAAAATTGTAGTTATAAATAAGTCTTGGGGTTGGAATGTACAGCATGGTGACAATAGTTAACAATACTGTGTTGTGTATGTGGACGTTTCTAAGGGAGTAGATCTTAAAAGTTTTAATTACAAGAAAAAGTATGTGTGGTAAAGGATGTTAACTCATGATAATCATTTCGCAATGTATATATCTATGACATCATTATGTTGTACACCTAAAACTAATAGATATTATGTCAATTATATATTAATTAGGAGACTGTGCTGGGGTATGTGGGTGCCTCAGTTGATTGAGCATCTGACTCTTGATTTCAGCTCAGGTCATGATCTCAGAGTCATGAGATCAAGCCCCGTGTTGGGCTCCATGCTCAGTGGGGAGTCTGCTTGAGATTCTCTCTCTCCTTCTCTCTCTGCCCCTCTCCCAGCTCTCTCTTCTTCTTGAATAAATAAATAAATCTTAAAAAAAAAGACTGTCCTAAAACTTCATAGGGTTGTGACATTATAGGTGATAATTGTAGTACATTGTTCCATTGCTCACATAAGGTCAGGTTGCTTAAAATTAGGGATGCTGAGCTTGACTATTTGCTTGAGATGGTGATTGATAGATCTCTCATTAAATAGGTACAATTTTTAAAAAAGATTTTATTTATTTACTTAGAGTGCACGCACAAGGGGAGAGTGAGAGGGAGAAGCAGACTCCCCACTGAGCAGGCAGCCTGACTTGGGGCTTGATCCCAGGACCCTGAGATCATGACCTGAGCCGAAGGCAGACACTTAACCAACTGAGCCAGCCAGGCGCCCCTAGGTACAGTTTTTTAATCCATTATCCTTAGTAAGTAATCTGTGTGGTGGTGAGGTCATACTTTAGCACCATGACAATCCTGTAATACTTCCAACATTTATTTGTTGGCCTGTTTCTGTAAAGAAGAGTTTTCCTTTCTTTTCTCCCTCCCCGCCTTTGAAATTTCCCTTCCTCTCTCTTTTCTTTTCTTCTTTCTCTCTCTTTCCTTCCTTTCTTTCCTTCTTCTTTCCTTTCTTCCTTCTTTCCTTCTCTTTCTCTCTTTTCCCCACTTTAGAGTTGGTATGGTGTTGACAGATTTGTTTGGTTTTGTTTTTATTGAAATGTCTTTATTTTCACCTTTCTGAAGGCTATTTCCAATGGGTTTTTGAATTCCAGGCAGGCAGTTCTTTCAGAACTTTAAAGATACCATTCCATTATCTTCAGACTTGTATTGTTTCTGTTGAGAAGTTAGCTGACAGTCTTATTATTGTTTCTTTGAATGTAAAGTACCTTTTATCTTTGACTGCTTTTAAAATCCTTTTGCTGTTGTCCTTTACTTTTAAATTGTTTTTATGATAATGCACGAAGGTCTAGTTTTTCTTATAAGGCATGACAAGAATTGTGGATGTCTCCACCTGGAATTACTGAAATCTCACCACATCACTCTTTAAGTCCTCTAGTTTTATGAGTTAACTTATCTTGCTAGCAATTTACCAGTTAACTTACCTTGCTACTCTTGTCACTCTCTTGAAAAATAATAAAAGCCTACAGAAAAATCTTAATTGAAAGGTGGAAACTATTATAAAGGTCATCTTGTAGTATAGGTTGCCACTGGTCCTTGGGAACAAGCTGGAACCAGGCACTTAAATCCTAGGTAAGAATTTCTCATATCTTTCCCTTTTCCCATATAGCTATTGCTTTTCCTTTTCATACTTCTCATTTTTTTTTCTTTAACTGTGGAATCTATCCATGTGTACATAGTAGAAAAAAAGTGCTTATGGTTTCTAAGTTTATGTCTTCTCTGATCAAGAAACCAGCCAAACCATGTCTATAATATTGTATGCCTAATTCCTTCCCTGAGAAGAAATTCATTGCCCCAGTGGCAGGAAAGGCAAATCACGTCCAACCAATTGGCTCAATCCAGGCTAGGCATTTTTAAGGGCATGGCTTCTGAGAGGCCAATGTTGTAATCATATGTATCAAGAGGGAGAATTTGGATAGACAAGTCAGTAAGTGTTGGCTACATCTTCCCATCCTCCATGGAAGCTAGTCCCTATATTGCTTTACTTTGTAGAAGATGAGCTTCCTAGAATATAAAAATTTCCTGTATGTAGGCCAGCTAGGAGTCATCTTAAGTTCTACCAAATTTTAGAAACCCAAGATGCTTTTTACCATTTGGTAGGATCCTGGTATCCATAAGAATCTTCTTCTGGAAAGCCAACCTTAAGCTGTACTTCCCCATATTGAAGGTATTGCCCTAGACTATATCATTCTCTTTCAACATTTTTGTTTCTTAAACTATGCCCTGCTGTTCCCTAGGTGCAGGATCCCTGGGTATATGTTTGATGAGTTCTGTCACACTTGGCAGTGTTTTATGTAATGTTAAATAATTCTTTTATACCGGGCGCCTGGGTGGCTCAGTTGGTTGGGCGACTGCCTTCGGCTCAGGTCATGATCCTGGAGTCCCTGGATCGAGTCCCGCATTGGGCTCCCTGCTCGGCAGGGAGTCTGCTTCTCCCTCTGACCCTCCCCCCTCTCCTGCTCTCTCTCAAATAAATAAATAAATAAAATCTTTAAAAAAAAAAAATTCTTTTATACCATCTTCCTTTTATCTGATATCGCAGAAGGCAACCCTCTGGCTCTTTTATTGTTTTGCTTTTGGTTGTGAGAGTAACTGGCAAAAAAAAAAAAAAATATCACAGGAATGAATCATCTTCATTAAGGAAGGAATAATCCCACATAGATTTGATATCTCAATGTATTTAACATCATTTATATAAAAATGAAGTATATGCTTAAAACCCAACAACTACTTAAATGTTCTTGAAGTTAAAAATTTTAATTAAGGATCTGAAAATATCAACATATACTTCATTTAAAATGTATTTTGACCTCTTTTTTCTTTTGCTTTTCCTGTATACCCTTAATGTATCTGTGTGTGTGTGTGTGTGTGTGTGTGTGTGTACATATATATTTTGGTAAGTCTGACATCTAAAGGAAAACCCTTTTCCTCAAATTTAAGGGACTGTGCAATTTTGTTCTTCAGATAAGAAGCCAATGATAGCAACAACATTAACAACAGCATTGAATGATTCTTTCAGGAGATTTTTCTATTCCTTATCCCGAACACTGAGAAAGTCCTTAGGAAGCCATAGTTTTTGCTAAGAGAAATGCTTACATTTTTGAGACCAGGCTTTAAACAAACTTGTGAATTCATCACATTTCAAGAACAATGGCATGCCAGAGATACGATTGTTATAATTGGAAAAGAGGGTCATCGTAGTTCAGCTTTGTCTAAGGATAGTATAGTTAACGACATCTGTGAGAAGCTATGTTCCCCAACAGCCAGGTGATAATAACCTATTTCCTAAAGAGTCTGTTCTGGTACATAATTTTCAGTTATAATAATGTGTGCTGGCATGTCCTAATGACCTTGGTGAGGCATGTTCAAATGGCCCAATCTTGTTGGCTTCCTAACAGCTGCTCAGAGTTGCTGAGGGGCCGGCCTGGTTTTGTTTCCCAGGCTCCCTGAGTACCACTCACCAAGGCAGCACTCACCAGGCATTATGAATGGTGCATTGCTCCTCCGAGCAGGTTAGAAAACAAGGTGCCTGGACCAGACCCTCCTGTATGTCCTCCTGCTCTGATAGCCTTCAAGCCCATTCCAACATAGGGCATAGGTGGTGGGTGTAGCCTCATTTCAGAGGAGAGCTACTAATAATGTGACATATTCCAGTCTTCATGGATTCTGTTTCAATGTCACCATTTAAGAAGATTAGTTGTTTGTTTTTTATTAGGCACTCTGTAACATAGATCTAGGATCAAAACGAACAGAGTTGATGTATAAGTTTCCTAGGGCTGCCATGACAGCCACTAACTTGGTGGCTTGAAACAACAGAAATGTATTCTTTTACAGTTCTGGAGGCTAGAAGTCCAAAATTAAGGTGTCAGCAGGTTTGGTTCCCTTTGGAGTCTCTGAGAAAGAATCTGTTCCATGTCTTTCTCCTCCCTACTGGTATTGGCTGGCAATTCTTCTCATCCCTTGGCTTGTAGCTGCATCACTCTGATCTCTGCTGCCTACATCCCATGCCTTCTCTGTATATCTTTCCCTCTGTGTGTCTGTCCTCTTCTAAAGTCATCAGTGATTGAATTTATTGCCCATCCTAGTGTGTCCTCATCTTAACATATTTTAATTACATCTGCAAAGATTCTATTTCCAAAAAAGGTCAACACGCATAGTACTGGGGGTTAGGACTTGAACATATCTTTTTGAGGGGGCACAGTTCAATCCATTATAGTTGATTTCTGCTGTGTAACCCTATTTAACTCACATGGCTTGTTTCTTCCCCCATTTCATTACTAAAATATAAATTAATCATTGAATGGAACTCTAAAAAGTGTTATCGCCATTTAACAAGAACCATCTTGCATAATAAAAACCAGCAATACTAATTAGTTCCAAAAACTGCGCCAGGTGGCTAGATGAAGATACTAGGGAAAAACCACCTAAGACAATACTTAATGGGTAACATTTACTGGTAATTCCACTGGACAAGGTTCTTAGCCATTTCATATATTGAAATTCAATTCAAGAAACAGGTCTTCGATCCCCACTGAGGCCAAACCACAGTATTAAGATCTTGGGGTAATTAAACAGATAAGATGTACATCTTGATTTCAACCTTTATTGGTGATACAGAACAATAGGTAACTGATTGTTTTTGAATTATTTTGAAATAGATTTATACTATTATGACCCAGATTAGCAGTATTATTTTCTAATCCAGTCCCTCTAAGACAAAATTATCTTGGTGGCCACTTTGGTCATTTAGTTAAGCTTCTGAGATATCTCTGTTCTAAGCTTAGTTTGGAAACATCCAGTGTGGATCAAATTTTTCACTTCTTTCTTTTGCAGGTGTTTGGTCTATGTGTCATCATTCTGCATAAACTTGCCCTCATGACTTTGATAATTCCTTTCTTTTTAGTTGGGGCCCCAGATTCTCAGCCCAGTATATTTTGAATTCCCATAGAAAAATGCCAGTCCAATAAAAAGGAGAGATCCTTTCTATCCCTCACGTACATGTGTACTTGACTTTCACCTCCTTTGCTCAGCACATTTATATACTTTTTTAGCAATATGGCTAGTGTCCTTACACCTGACCAATTTGTTACTGTGGGAGTAAAGTGTGTGTGTGTGTGTATGTGTGTGTGTGTGTCTGTGTATCTGTGTCTGTGTGTCTATGTCTGTTGTTGGGGTGGGGGGAGATTGAAATCCCTTACTTTAAAATCCAAATTATTGACCACATAGTATTTCATTCATGAATATGCATGGTTTAAATGATCATTATCCTATTGTTGGGCCCATACACTGTTTTCAATTTTCCCCATTTGACAGCTTCTGTTTACTCTCATATATTGTAAAAAGATTCATTCATTCCAGGTGGTTTTCAACCTCCATCTAGTTGTCCTTGCTGTTCCTTCTCCCTAGAATTCTCTTTCTTCTGTTCTTCATATGGCTACTATGGTTGTCATGAGAATGAGCTTCCCACATCTTCTACCTGTAGTTTGACTGACTGAAGGCCCCTTGAGAATTGCTGTGCTTGGAAATCTATCAGTGATTTTGCATCAAGGGCTTGCCTCCCAGGGCTGCTTCCTTGGGTTCAGTGGTTGAGTGTTGTGAAGATTGAGTGTTTGGGGGATTCTTGGGAAGCCTTATTCCTAGGAGACATGGGGCTTTTTTGTCTGCCGACTTTGGCTCCAGAAGTCCATGGCAGCTTTGCTGAACCTTTGTTAAATTGCATAGGAGCCCAGGACCCTTCTAATCAACCTTCTCTCCCTCTTTCCATCACTTGGGGGTCAGACTTGCATGAAGTTCTCATGACAGTGTCAGCCTTCCCTTCTCCCTCCTTTCAACACAGGCATTTTTTTTTTCCAATCAAATCTTTACACCTTTAATCCTGTCTTGGAATCTGCTTCTTAGAGGACCTGGACTAACACAGCTAGCTCTCTTCCTTACTGTTTGGTCAGATGTCTGCTCTTACATGGCCTTCACTACTGTAGACCCTTTCCTGGTTATTATTTAGCACATCAGCCTGCTGTTTTATTTCCTGTATAGCAGTGGTGAAAATGCCTAAATACTTGTTTGTTTATTTGGTTACTGATTACTTATTTCCTCTATTGGAATCTAGTTTCCCTTTGGGCAGGGACATGCTCAGCCCTAGCATTTAACTATATTCCTGGCACATCATATATGCTTAACAGATACTGTTGAATTAAGGAATGGATTCTGATAGCTTTCCAACAAGGGGCTGGGAATTTTGAAGAGGAAATGTATCAGTGGTAATTAGGGAAGCTGGCATGTTTTGGAGGAGGGCAAGACTAAACGAGATATTAGGCAGTTGAAGGCGTTACATGGATCCTGGTCTCTTGGGGTTAACGAGGTGAAAGAGATGATACATTGACTTATGTCCTTAATTCTCTGGGACAGCTCCATTTCTGTCCTGTCAAGTGTCTAAGTGAACTCACCCTTGTCAGGGCATGTGTTCTGAAAAATGATGGCCCAAGTGACAAAGAAGGACATCAGGGTAGTGTCAAAGGCAAGCTTTGTTTTAATTTACCATGGTACTTCCGTCTGGCCCACCTGTGTCCCCTCCCTCGTGATGTGCAGGAAAGGCTTGGCTCCTCATTTGCTCAGTGACAAGGGCAGACCCGGAATTAGATGTAGGGGACAGGTTGCTGCTACACTTTCTCTTCAGCGACTGGACTAGTGGTGGTACCGTGTGCTACATTTAAAATTCTCTAGCCTAATTTTAGCCAGAGGACTGTTTCTGTCATTTAAAATTTTTCTCCTCACCTTAAGTGGCAGTGCTCTATACAACAAGAGGACTTGGCATTTTGGCCTCAGAGAATGTGGGCTTTAGGTGTGAGGCTGGTGGCTAATTAGTCCTGGAGTCAAATTCGCATGTCTGGCCATATTGGAAGATATATGACAACTGGCAGAAAAATGAAAAACTGCTCCTGAGTGCTCAGAAGTTGTGGCAGTCTTGAGGAAAGTTGACCTAAAGTTCATCGAAAGTTTTCTTCATGTGGGGATCTGAGACTCAGTTTGTGGCTCTCAGGATAGAGGAGTTTGCGTGGTGTGAATAACCAATAATGGATCCCATTTTTGTCATAGATTCTGCTGGACTAATACTGTTCTCTTCAGGCAGATTCTTAAAGGTAATAAGCCCATTAGCTACCCATTCTTTTGACAGATTATCACTTTCATGTGTGTCACATGTCCACATGGGTACCAATGCATAAAGAAATTATTCATTTGCTCCTGTTTGATCTATTTAACCCAACCCTATAAAATTTAATGAAAATGAATATGATCCACATATATGTAAATCAAGATCCAGATATACCACCCAGAGAAAGAACTGGAACCAGAGGGAGAAATGTGCTATTAGCTGAGCAGTGCAAACAAAGGGAAAGTATCCCTTTGCATGGGGTCCAGGTGAGAAGAGTAAAAGTTTAAGAGAAGGCAGCATTGGGGTGCCTGGGTGGCTCAGTTGGTTAAGCGACTGCCTTCGGCTCAGGTCATGATCCTGGAGTCCTGGGATCGAGTCCCGCATCGGGCTCCCGGCTCAGCAGGGAGTCTGCTTCTCCCTCTGACCCTCCTCCCTCTCACACTCTCTGTCTCTCATTCTCTCTCTTGCAAATAAATAAAATCTTAAAAAAAAAAAAAAAAAAAAAAGAGAAGGCAGCATTAGCCTGCCTTGGCGGTAGGGGTAGAGACAGAAAGACAGGAGCCCTGCCAGGTATTTGTGAAGTAAAAGTTCCCCTTTCTTTTAAAACACAAGAGCTTCTGTAATTTTGTCACGTGCATCTGTTGCTCTCACCCCTTACTTTGTGCTGAAGGGCTCACTAGAGCATTCACAGGAGCAATTCTCCCTCCCACCCCTGACACCTGCCATGGAAAATGCTGCATTATTCATTGGTGAGCTAATGGCAGGTGATGAGATCTTTTCACGCTACATCCCTCTCAGTAGGTGTTTATCACTCTGTTCACCAGCAGCCCTGCTATTACTGAGGGGCCAGAAGAACCCTACACACTCGCTTGCGAGGTAATGGGAAACGTGCTCAGCTTTCTGGGCTCACAAGTGCAGATGAAGGTTATCACTAGGGCAGCTGCGAAGCCCAGGGTGGGAGGAAGGTGGTCACTCTAAGCGAACAGCTTAATTTTGGAAATCCATACAAATCATGTCAGAGCCATGATAATCCATCTTCTTTAGCTCCCAGCCTTTCAGCAGTCACTGCGCTGTAATAATTTCCCCCGATTCACCTGTGATCTCTATAAATAACCGGAGTGAGGGAGGAAAGGAGAGGAGGAAAGAGATGAGTTTGGCTTAGTGTCTGATGAGCATGCCAGCGAGGAATTTATCTTTGTCTAGTAAGCAAGATGCAGCCTTCTCGGAGGGTGGGTGGGGTGTGGCCACGCACAGGAAGCTAGCAGGGGGACAGTCCTGCGACCCCGGCTTAGTGCTCTAGTGTCATTTGAAACCAGCCTGACAAGAGAGGTAGTGGTTCTACTGATTTATCTGAAAGCTGTGACAAAAAAATTATGGAGCAATACCATGTCAGCATGTGGGAGGAATAAAAGAAGGGGGACTATTTTATCTTCAAGTCCTTAATTCTGTGCGGGAGTACACTTACTAGAGATTTCTTTGCCCTACCCTATGTGCCATAATAACCATCAATTGATTCTAACTTTTTTATTCCTTTTTTTTTCTGGTGAAGTTTTTGTTGTTGTTGTTGTTAGGAATAGCAGGACTTGGAGGTTATCGTTTGGGTTACAGGGATATTAAGTAAAAGAATCTAGGTATGAAAAAGTCACTATGGTCAAGACAGCTTGGTAGGGAGGTGATCAAATTTTTGTTCTTCCAGCTCACGATGGCTGATTTCATAGTTCTTCCAGATGGGTGCTGTTTCTGAATCCAGGGACTCCTGTTGGTTTTGCTCTTTCACCTCATAGGCAGTGTGGTGGAGTGGAGGGCAGAGGGTATGGACCTAAGGTGGGAAAGACTTGGATTTTAGTCATAGGTCAGCTATTGAGTAGCTGTGGGAATTGAACTTTTTGAGCCTTGCTTTTATTACCTGTATAATGTGTATAATAACAAGTCTAGGGTTACTATGAAAACTAAATAGCAGCCATTTAATAAGTCCTTAGCAATGGCTAACTCCTTCCATTCTTTCTAACTTAAAGTGAATTTATTTTTCCTCTTACACAGCCAAAGAAATTTTTTTTAGATAAATTGACAAATCTTTTTCCATTAGGTGAACAAGTGGAAATGCTCTATTAAATATTTCAGATTGGCCCTTGGTTGGTGGGCTAATGGTTAAAGAAACTGATATACATCCATGCCATGGAATATTATTCAGCAATAAGGAGCAAACTATTGATACACACAACTTGGATGTATCTCCAAGAGAATTATGCTGAGTGAAAAAAGCTAATCCCAAAAGTTTACATATTTTGCCTTTGAAGAAGATACTAAATAAGTAGCAGGGAAGGCACTAGAGGGGATGGGCACTGGCATCAGACTGGTATGGTTACGAAAACTGGATCCTGCCTCTTCCTAGTTGTCTGATCTTGCACAAAAGCGACTTATCCTTTCTGGGCCTTAGCGTTCTCATGTGCATGTTGGGCATTATAACACCCATCTTGCATGGGTTGCTCTGGTCATTAAATGAGAATGTGTATGCAAATATTATTATTAACTGATTGACCATATAAGAATAATCACAAGCAATTTATACCAAATACCCCATTCCTTAAAGACATTAAATGAGGCTTATATAGTAACTTCCTGAGTTTGCTGATTGTGTCTGAAAATAGTACTCTTCACAGAAATGGCCATGATGTCAACATCCACACTTGAGAGGAACTTCAGTAAAATTTCAGAGTGCTCTATCAGTGAGTTATGGAAAGAGCTTGTTAATTGCTCTCTATATTATGATGTTCACATGAATATCTGGCCCTAGGGGCATGAATAAATCTTTAGTATTGTGTGTCATCAATTACACAGTGGGTTGTAACAGCTCTAGGACCACCTGCATATTTACATGCTTGAGCAAGTGCTTACAGATGAAACAGAAGAGTGAGTATTATAGACTGTAGTCATTCACTCACAATTTCTGATGGTGAATTATCCTCCTTCCATTTCCTTTTGGTCTAGGTAGTTACTCTTTTCTGCCTAGTGTGCTGGAAGGTAATTATGGGAGTCCAAGCTCCAAAGCCTAGTTCTCTCAAATTTATATTTTGGCATTATAAAGTATGGCATTTATAGTATAAAAAAAAAGCCCCACTATTTTCAAAGCTACTGTGACCACAGCAGGACTTGTACTTTCAGGCATGTGGAGAAGAGACTAATAAAAGGGAGTGCCATTGTGCTGTATGGACAGATGTGTGGTCGGATCAACTCTGACTGCAGGGCATCAAGCACATGTGAGAGGAGGGCCTGCCAGGTAGAGCAAGATGTGCAAAGACAGGTACAGGTCTGATTTCGTTCCCGACACTTGCAGTAACCATCTGTGTATTTTTGGGCAAGTCACATGATCTCCGAGCTTGTGACTTGTCTGCAGTAAAATGTGGAGGGTGTGGGATTCTGGAGTCACAGAAATGGGGTTTAAATCCTTGTTTTTTTGAGCCGCAGTGGCCTCAGATGTAAAATGGGGATGATAATAGGACTTATTGCATAAGATTTTATGAGGATTAAATGAAGTAGTGCATTTAAATACTAGTAAAGTGCTGTGCATATAGTCACATTAAATGTAAATTTCTATTTTAAGTGCCCAGTTGAATCAGAGAGAAGAAAAATCCCTGGGCGGATCAATACTATGGAGAAAGCTGTTTCTGTACCCCTAATGCATTTTTTCCTCTCACCATGTAGGCAGAATAATGGCTCCTGGAAAAGGTTCCGAAATTCCTAGAACCTGTAAATATATCATGTTACAAGGAAAAGGACTTTGCAGTTGTAATTAAGGGTATAGACTTTAAGAGAAGATGATCCTGGATTATTCCCATGGGCACAGCCTAATTACATGGGCCTTTAAAAGCAGAGAACTTTCTCTGGCTGGAAGTTGGAGGTTCAACAGAAGGGGAAGTTGGAGAGTTTCTAAGCATCAGAAGGGTTTGACGGGCCATTGCTGGCTCTGAGAGCAAGGGCCCGTGTGCAAGGACCTTAGAGATGCCTGTAGGAGTTAAGGGCAGCTCCAGCTGATAGGACTTCAGTACTCAAACCATAAGAACTTGAATGAACTGGGAAGCAGATTCTTACCAGAACCTCCAGATAAAAGCCCAGCCAGCTGACACCTTAATTTCTGCCTTGTGAAATCTGGATTAGAGAAACCAGTTGAGCCAGCTCAAACTTCTGACCTACAGAGCTGTGAGGTAATAAATTTATGTTGTTTTTATTCACGATGTTTGTGGTTATTGTTATGACAGTATAGAAAACTAACATATTATCCAACCCCCTTAACATCTCCCTCCAGACTTGGCAGAAATTAGCTGCAATTTCAAAGAGGTTTCACAAGGATAACATTACCCAGAGTGGAAAGGTCTATGTAGAGACTTAGGGATTAAAAATAGGAAAAGCTTATCGGCAGGATTTGGGCAAAATTATACACACACACACACACACACACACACACATACATATGTATATTTTTATATATAAATGAGATGAGATTTTGGGAAATTAAAAATGGAAAGCAACATTTAAACTTTAAAACACTATGAACATTAAAACTGTATATTTTTATCCTCCTGTTTTAAGACGAAGAAACTAAGAGCCAAAAATGACTAATGGGCTTGCCCAAAGTTAAATATCCACCTACTTGTCCTAGGTGAAGACTGGCCTCCCAAATTCTTTTGATGTTCTCTTCTCACTCTACATAGTGTTAATACTTAATGGATCCCAGTCACATGGTGGGGCATAGAATGGCAGAGTGCTGAGGAAGGTGATCAGGAATGGAAACAGTTTTTTCTTATTCAGTGAGGAATCTTAAAGACCAGCTTCTTTAAAAATAAGGTTTTACCTGTGAATATGCATAATGCTTCATTCACTCTCCAGATAGGCTTTATGCATCTAGAATCCTCACATGGTTTTATTTCTCAAGTGTTGTGTTTTATGTGCAAGCTAGCATGGTCATAGGTAGGAAGAAGTCATTGAAACATCAGATGAGGGATTAGATTAGGTGACTGCCAAGATCATTTGCTGTCCTAGAATTGTTCAGAGCACTCAAGGCAGTGATTTATGTCTGCTTAGAAGGATGCCATCCAGACCTTGACCAGTGTTTGAAAACAATTTCCCAGCCAGCAATGCAAAGAGATTATTCCATAAGTTGGCCATGTTTATGGTATATTGTCCATGAAATCACCAAGCAGACATGTCACTGCATCATAGAACCTTCACACAGGTTCATATATGCAAGGTGCTATTGCCTTACGAGGCATTACGAGATGTATGATAGCAGTGGACAATAGAGGAGCTATTTTTCTCTTTGTAATGTTGAAAATATGGCTTTCTTTTTGGATGCTATTAAAATCCCAGTGGATGCATCTATACCATGACAGTGAGTGGGATTTTTTTCTTCTGTTGCTCCAGAATTGGTGATAAGGGCTTAGAGTTGAAGAGTGTCCAAGTACCCCTCATTTAAATGGGGACACCAAAAAAATTGGGGCTAAACACCTCTCCAGGGCTTAATAAGAGGCACAATCTTCCCTTCTTATTCAACCATCTCCCCACCCCAAGTTGATAAGAATAGGAGTGGACTGGTATGTATTAGTTTGCTGTTGCTGCCACAACAAAATACCATGGACTGGTTGGTTTGTGTAATAGAAATTTACTTTCTTGCAGTTCTGGGGGCTAGAAGTCCAAGGTCAAGGTGTTGGCAGAGTTAATTTCTTCTGAGCTATCTTCTTGATTTGTAGACGGCTGTCTTCTCCCTGTGTCTTCACATTGCTTTTACCCTTTACTTCTCTATGTCCAAATTTACTCTTCTAAAGATTGATTGATTGATTGATTTTAGAGCATGTGTGAGTGTGGGGAGACGCAGAGAGAGAGGGAGAAACCCAAGCAGACTCTGTGCTGAGCATGGAGCCCAACATGGGGCTCAATCCCAAACTCTGAGATCATGACCTGAGCTGAAATCAAGATGTCCAACTGACTGAGCCACCCAGGCAACCCAAATCGACTCTTCTTCTAAAGACCCCAGTCATGTTGGATTATGTCCTCATTTTAACTAAAGAACCTTTTTAAAGACCTTGTAACCAAATATGGTTACATTCCAACTTTCTGCGGTTCTTGGAGAGCTCAAAAGAGAACCATGATTGGTTAGCAAAGCTACACATTAAGAACTAGAGAGGTTAAAGGATGGATCAATTATCCTTGGCCTGCCCAGGTGACTTCTAGACTAAACGAGTGGATACCCCACCCAGGGAAGGATTTGAAGTAAGCATTGCTCCTGAGGCTGCTCAAGAGCTATACACATACCACCTTTGTTAATGGTTCTCCTCCAGGCTGCATTGGCCCTTTAGGGGACAATTAGCAATTTTAGTTTTATATTATATGTGGGAGGAGGGTGCCACTGCATTTAGTGGGTAGAGGCCAGGGGTGCTGCTAGACATCATCATACAAAGCACAGGACAGCCCACACAAGAGTTATCTATGTTAATATGTCAGTAGGGTTGCTGTTGAGAACTCCATGGAGGCCAGAACAGTGGCATGGGCCCCACATTGGCACGTGTGGTTATATCAGCATGAGTCAACACCATTATATAGAACCAGACTGAACGAGAGGGAGACCAATGATGTCTCCTCATTACTGACAGGTGACCAGTTACATAGGAGTGTCATTGTCTCCTTTATTGCTCCTTCTGAGACTTAAGAAGTTAAGCCCCACCCCCCAGTAAACGCTAAGCAAACCTTATAAATAAAATAAATAAAAAATAAAAATATCCTAAATCAGCAAGGATCAAGATAGAGGGGAGGGGAAGGAAAGAAGTGACCCAGAAGTATACCATATTCTCCTATTCTGAATTCCAGGACATGGTGGGGAAGGAAGAGTATAAAAGCAGATCATGCTTTCCTCTTCACAGTAGACTACTTGAGCTATTGATCCAGTCTGTGATATAAGAAGTGGTTAGCTTTTGAATTGGATGTGAGATTGAAATATTAACTGGACTGGGTATTTATTATTTTTTGGACTGAGTTTTTAGAAAGTGCCTAGAAACCTATGGAATTTGCCTCAAATGTCCTTAAGTAATGGGGAGGGGAAAACTCAGTAATATTAAACTTGGAAATAGTGATGAAATAAAACCATTCCTTGTTTATATCCCCAATGACTTGAAACTCCTTTAATAGGAGTAAGCCTGTTATGTAAACATGGCCTGTATCTCTCTTTAGGCTAGCACTCATGCCATTCAAGAGCTTGCCTTGTAATGTCACCAAAGGGCGATGCATTTCATAGAGGGGAAACGGCTGTTTGCTAAACTCAATATTCTAAGACTTATGAACCCTAAGTAAGGTGGTGATATTCCAGTAGAAGTACAATATCTTACTTATTCATCTGGCTGTGTGAAATAGAAGAAAGAATAGTTTAGAGTGAGGACATCTAGGTTTGAACTACAATTTAGCTACTTACTGAGCTGAGGGTGTGACCTTTGCTTAAGCAGTTAATAAAACTTCTGTTTGAGTTCAGTTTCTCCATATACACGGTGGATAAATCTGATTTAGAATATTTTTATTTTTTATTTATTTTATTTATAAGGTTTGCTTAGAGTTTACTGGGGGGTGGGGTTTAACTTCTTATTCTTCATTTAGCAAAAGTTTTCATAGTTGTAATGCAGTGGTAGCTACTCTTTACAGAGCAATTTTTTTTTTTAAAGATTTTATTTATTTATTTGACAGAGAGAGAGACAGCGAGAGAGGGAACACAAGCAGGGGGGAGGTGGGAGAGGGAGAAGCAGGCCTCCCGCTGAGCAGGGAGCCCAATGTGGGGCTCCATCCCAGGACCCTGAGATCATGACCCAAGCCGAAGGCAGTCGCTTAACCGACTGAGCCACCCAGGCGCCCCCAGAGCACTTTTTTATATGATTTGATTTATATAAATTTCAAAGCTGAGCGTAACTAGTCTATGGTGATAAAATTTTAGCATGTTGTTTACCTTTGGCTGAGTGGGGTCATGAAAAGGTGGCTCCTGGTAATTTTTTATTTTCTAATCTGGGTGGTGGTCACAGTGGTTTTCAGTTTGAAAATTCTTTTTTTAATCAAACAAACTGATGGTTGCTGGCGTCGGGGGGAGGTGGGAGGGATGGGGTGGTTGGGTGATGGACATTGAGGAGGGTATGTGCTATGGTGAGTGCTGTGAATTGTGTAAGACTGATGAATCACAGACCTGTACCTCTGAAACAAATAATACATTATATGTTAATCTGCTTAGATTCCATAAGTTGGCCATGTTTATGGTATATTGTCCATGAAATCACCAAGCATTAGATTCCATGTTAATCTAAAAAAAAGTATAGTTGACATACAATATTTGGTTCAGGTGTACAACATAGCGATTTGACAATTACATACTTATGCAATGCTCACCATGACAAGTAGGTAGCATCTGTCACCATACAAAGTTATTACGATATTATTGACTATATTCCCAATGCTGTACTTTTGATCCCAGTGACTTATTTGTTGTATAACTGCAGGTTTGTACTTCTTAATCTCCTTCATCTATTTCTAAAATGTGCCGTATTCTTTTCTGAGTACTGTTGAGTGCTGGATAGGAAATGCAGTCTTAATTTAACTTACAGCAAGAGACTCAAAATGTTTTTGAGGAAAAAATAAGTTTAAGTGATTTTAATAGGAAAGATAGTGACTGCAATTATTTTCGAGGTCATTTGACAGATTACTTTAGAAGAAACTATAAAATCTGAAATTGGTTTCCCTCCACCTCCTCTTTCTTCCTGCCTCCTTTGGGCTCTTTACTTCTAAGTGACATAATTGTCACCCATGGGAGCATAGTACTTTGCCTGTCTGCCCTGGTGCTGCAGTAGGGCAGTCATTTGAGGAGTGATGACTCACTAAAATGGGAGACTTAATGTATTACCTGATTGTGAGGGTGAGGAACATTGTAGAAAAAATCTCAAAAGGTGGAGATTTGATGGCGGAAGGGGAGGAGATCTTGTTTCCCTTCAATTCCAGATGAGGTCTTTTTTGGGAACCACTGCGCCCTCTGCTGGAAGGCTCCCACAAAAGCCCTAATGGTGGAAAGTTACCTTTTAGCAACCATTTTTTTCAGATGGAAGGATCAAGCAGAAAAGAAAATCCTCCCTAGCTGTCCAGAGGATCAGGAATTTACCATCAGGAGGGGAAGATGGAACAACATGAGGGCTCTGCACTGTTAAGTAGTCACCTCAGTTCTTCTGGTGTGTGCCTGAACACAATATTTAGAAAGGGAATGTTTGGTAACTGTGCTCACAGGAGGGCGGTACGTCAGACTTTTTCTCAGATTAATCAAGGTTCACATAGCATACCTTTTATGTGCCAGGAATTGGGGATACAGAATTATTAAAACATAGTTCTTAGCTTCAGGATCTTATCCTCTGGAAAAAACAGGTTCGACAAATAGACATGCCTGCTGGTTTGGGTAACAGTTGATACAATGGAGGCATGAACATGTAAATAAATGGATGGTGAATAGTGTGAAAAAATTATGGAACGTTGTTTATAATCCCATTTATGTAAAGTATTAATGTATATATTTATGATCCCACTTATATAAAAAATTAAAATATTAAAATACTTTGAAATGTTACAAAAATCTGGAAGTAATAGATTGATTTTTAAAATTGGTTAATTGTAGGATTTTAAGGGTATGTTTTAAAATTTGATGTTCATGGGGCGCCAGGGTGGCTCTGTCGGTTGAGCCCCCGACTCTTGATTTCAGCTCAGGTCATGATCTCTGGTTGTGAGATCAAGCCCCCTGTAGAGCTCCATGTTCAGTGAGGAGTCTCCTTGAGATTCTCTCTCCCCCTCTCCCTCTACCCCTCCCCCTGCATGTGTGTGTTGTCTCTCTCTAAAATAAATCTTAAAAAATTTTGATTTTCAAGAATAAAAACTTTTTTTTTGTATTTATAAAATGTGCTCATTGCAAAAAAAAAAAAAGAGAGATACTATGTAAAGATGTAAAGAAGAAAGTGAACAACCACCAGTAATCCATTTTCTGAGTGTGAAAACATGAATGAGCTGCCCTATATCCTTTGAGGCTTTTTCCTGAGCATATACACACCCATATCCACATATCTGAGATTATGCTGTGCTTTTTCATCTAAGATCGCCCTTTGTCCATGTTAATATATTTTATTTATATTGTTTAAAGGAAACACCCAGTGTATACCTGATTGTTTATTTTCTGGCCTTATTGAGGTATAATTGACATAAAAATTGTACATATTTAAGGTGTACAACAGATGATTTGATATACGTATTGTTCACTTGGCTTTTGTAAGCAGAGAGGTGTTTGAAATGAAATATCATTTTTTTCTGTTTATTCTTTCTCAGCCTGTTTCACTCTGCCAAAGCAACCACTTTTATACATGGCTTTCTTTAGTTCCCTCCTGATTAGTTTCATAATACTATGCTTATATTCCAGCTCTCCTTTCTCTTTCTTCTCCTGCCCTTCTACTTCTTAATTTCTGGCAACTCTTCTTTTAAATTTACAGAGTCATAGTGAAACATTTACCTTCCTTTCTGAAACCATAATTATTATAAGCTTTGTCTTTAGCTTTTACTGCAGGCTGGGAGCCAATAAATATTTATTTTAATGGCCATCTACATATTATTCACTGCAAATTCAAATAAAGACGTGGGATTGCATTTCCTTCTTTTTATGTTCAGTGTTAGCACATTTTTGCCATTTGAAAATGAATGTTCCTAGTGTCAAAGTCAAATGGATTCACTTTTATTACAGTTTTGTCATATTTTAGCATGACTCATATTTAAGCAATGGCTTTTTCTGGTAGCTCTTCTGTCTTTCCTGGTTCTTTTTTTTTAAGTTTACTTTTTATAAGTGAATCTATCCTTTATTGCATTTTTGTTTTTGCCCAATAGCCGTCAAATTAATAGTGCGTTTTATCCATAGTCTCAAAATCACCAAGCCTCATTTTTACCACACACAATACTTTCTTTCTCCTTCTGGAGACATCAACTTCCTGCTGTATGTGGGCTGGTCGCTCTTTGAATCTACTTACAGCATCAACCGTTGTTAGCTCTTGAATGTGTCTTGCACTTTTGGGGTAGCTTCTCTTTTCTTGGAATCCTGTGTCTCCTCTGTTTTGGTTCCAACTTTATTTTTTGTCTGTGGCACATTCTCAAATGTCAGACTCACAAATGGTGCTTGGTTTATAAACATTCTGTGTCTGTGCACATCCAAACACACCTTTATTTTATCTTCCTTCTTCCTTGTTTTTTTGTAGGACTGTAGAATTTCAGGTTCAGAATCTTGTAGGACTTTGAATGTGTCTTTAACTTTTAACGTACAGGGCTGCCGATGAGAAATCTGATGCCAGCCTGATCCTGTACGTACTTACTTGTTTTGTAGATGAATGGTAGTGTGGTTCTCACTTCTGGAAGCTGTTTGTAAGCAAGAGCAGTTGCCCCGGCCAGAGATAATGGTGTCTGAATCGGGCCCGGAGGAATGAAACGGGGGAGTGGTGAGAGATGCAGTATGAAGGTAGGATCTGTATGGCTCAGTGGGTCTCCTTTTGAAACTTGGCTTCAGTTGTCAATATCTCTGCAAGGCCTAGCTGGAGATTTTCATTCTTCATGCATTCATGGTTGGTGGGAATTAATGAGTGCCCACCATTCACTGAAGGGTGGAACAGCTGAATTGAAGGGTATAAAATATCCAGCCTGTGTTTTAAGGACTCTAGTTCCTTCAGAGGTAAAATACAATTGACAAAAGCCTTTGTCTTTCACAAGTCATTTATATTCTGAATTCCAGTTTGTTATGTTTGTTTTTGTCACTAGGGAGCCGGAAGGTAACCACAAGTTGCAGTTCAAGTTGGTATGGTTATTATTTTTTTTATATTGTTATTATTATAAAATGGATGTCTGCCTTTGTTTGTAAGTAACATGACATGTGTTCTCTTGTGAATTGTAAATTGTGGTTTTGGAAGCGCTATGGTAAGCCACACTGGGAGGATGAGTTATATAAAAAGGCTAGACATGTTTTGGAGTACATCTCTGCTTATCCAGACGAATCATAAGCCCATCTCTAGTCTATACCTGGTCTGGACACATCCTTGTTCAATTGTAACTTTTCCCCAGGACCTAGAGATAGAGCTTTTGAAGGTGGTAGCTCGGTATAAGTCAACATAAAAGAGGCAAAATGGAGAGCAAGAATGGTTCAGGTGTTTGAGAGAAGACATTGGAGTAACAATTTTTTAGCTGTTGAGATCTTCGTGTGGAGGTTTGTGACGTAAATGCATCAGTCTATTGGGAAGGGGGATAAAAGCTCTCTTTTTTTTGTGTAAGTAGGAAAATAATAGCCCCTATCCAGGAGGACATTTTGAGGATGTCTCCTACTGACACCATGATTCTGCCATGTTCTAAAATATTTATCGGAAGAGATTAGAATCATCAATAATTGTTACTTGATGGAGGTTTGTGGAAATATGCTCTTGCAAGCTCTGAGAACCATGTGGTTCTATTCAGAACAAATAATGAAGGTCAAAAGCACCATTGACGCTTACTTTGCCACAGCGCATTAAAAATAATATTCTTTGTCTGAAAGCTGCTGAATCTGATACACCACATTGAATCCTTCCAGTGCATTAGTGGGGTAGGACATATGATGGTGACTCTATGTGTGGATGACCTTTGTGCATAGACTTAGGGGATGGCAATGGGCAGAGTAATTTCAGTTACCACATTCTAGAATTATAGATCTAGAGAAGGCTGTTGGAATCAGGAAGCTGAGATAAACTGGTCGTGCACGAGAGGGATTTTTAATTTGAAAAGGTACCTTTTCTTCTGTTTTCTTGGTGGCAATATAGGGTCTACAGTGAGGGAGATAGGCAAGGGACAGGAAGAAAACCGTGGCGCAGTGACTTCCAGCTTCCCTTCACAAAGCATTCGACTCACCTGGCTGATTTTTCTCAGCCAAGCAGGTTAGGCTGGACACACCACCATATTTTCTGATTTTTATCCATAAATTTTATATGCTTATTACTCTCTATACAATTTGTGTGTTTTTTCCTTCTTTTCTCCATTTTGATCTCTCCGCCTGTCTCCTCGTTCTTTCTCTTCGTTCTTTCATAGCTGTTTGGTCATTTGTTCCTTCAGTGAGCACCCATGGAAGACATTCTCTGCGTAAAAGCACTATGTGATGTTGTGGGTACAGAAAGGGGTAACATATGGTTCTAATCCTAAAGCACCTTACAGCCTGGTTAGTGAGGTTTAGAAGAAAATATCTAGAAGTTACCTTTGTGCTTTGAGTTATCTCGATGCTTTGGGAGTAGAGCCCTTCTTTCCTGTGTATGGATTCTCCTGCTGTGCACTGTGGAAATCCACAGAGAAAAGTGAAGTAGTTAACTCTCTGGGCCTGGTGTTTGTCATGTAGACTCCGGTCCCACCACCCTTGCTTGATTCCTTCTTACCCTTCTTTCCTGTCTGTGGTAAAAAGTAAGACCCCTCTGTGACACTCTCGCCCCTGCCCGCCCCGCCCCCCCCCACCACTTCCTCTTTTGGAAAGCTCCTACTTCAAGGCTATTGTTAAAAAGCCATTTTTTTGTCAGTATCCTCCCATATCCATTGGATTCATTACTATCATTACTTAAAGAGGGCAGCTAGGCTCAATGCACAAACTGAGAGAAGAGAATAAATGGCTAGAGAATTTCAGTTCTGATTTTTGCAACTTTTCTCAGTTATTCTTTTAGAAAGTGCAAGATGGATACTTCCCCTCAAAGCTTTCTGGATCTCTCCTGTTGAAAAAAGACATCCACTTCTGACACTTGGAAAAAAAAGTGTCTTTTGGTGGCAAGAGACTCTTTGTTTCCTTTCCCGGATCCTTCTAGGCGCTCTTGGTTGCAAAGCTTCCTCAGAGTTGCAGGGCAGATCCCCAAGGCCCTGGCTGAGTGGGCTCCGTGCGGGCCTCCCTGGCATTCAGCAAAGTGACTGCTGACAGCACCGTTCATCATGCCAGTTCTCTCCAGAGCGCAAGCAGGAAGGCACCTCATGTTCACTTCAGAACCACAGAATCTTCATGCAGATCTATTCTGACGTGACTGCGACAGCAAAATAATTTTCAAAATGTTTTACGACCCCAGGCACCTCTAAAATAGCTTCACTTGTCACTTCCTTAGCCTCAAATCAGAATTAGACTAATATCAAGGGGGATGGCAACAGCACATTAGCCTGTCAAGCAGGAAGATCTGAACTTATGGGGAATGTAGCATGGTCTAGAGATAGAAACTGTCCCGGAAAGTGCATTTAGCTAAGCGACATAACGCCTGCTAGGTTAATATGGACTGAGCATTGGGAGACACTTGGGAAGGGGTAAGAATTTGATAGTCCTGATTTGCATAGTGCTTTACAGTTTATAATATATCCCCAAATACACTTACTCTTTTTATTCTCATCACAGACTTTTAAGTGTGTGTGTGTGGCGGGGGGGGGGTGTATTGTCTCCACATGAGAGAAACAGCCTCCAACAAGTTCAAGACCTGCTTCAGACCCAGCTGCAACTGTTTGTTCCCTGAGAGGTAGCATTCACTCGTCATTGCCTCCTGAATACCTAACACATTGCCTGGTATATAGTTGACGCTGAAATAGTTGCTAAATAACTGACACAGTAGCTGAGCTGGAACTTAAATCTAGGACAAAAAAGAGTAATTTAGAAGCCCAGCATTGCTGTGGACCTGACCGTTAAAACTTCGCTCCAGAGCAGTTAGGGGTCCTAATCGCTATCCTGGGCTGGGAGAGCTGGGTATTGAGTAAGGTAGGGTGGGCCCGTAGGTGAGATTCAGGGATAAAAAATGGGCTTGGGTGCCAGAGAGACAGGCAGCCAGGGAGAAATATCCATGTCCCTAGCCCAAGGACTCTGACTAAGGTCAGCCAATTTGTAAGGTTGGGGTTTTTAAGCTACTTCTCCCTATTCTACATATGAGGAACTTGAGGCATGAGAAGGGTTTTGGCTAAAGTCACCTTGAGTTGAAGATTATTTTACTCTAAAGCGCAGGTTCTCATTCACGACACTCTTCTGCCTCTGTGGGACATGGTATTCACCGCAGTTACGTGGGGATCAGCTAAGTGAAATGAATCCATCATGTGAGTCTTGTCCGATATCTACCCAGGGAGACAGATGTGTGAGTAGCAGCACAGCGTATGATTGATGCTGTGATCAGGGAGAGAGGAGAATGCAGTAGGGCTGCATAGCAGAGCTTCCACGGAAGGGGATTGGTGGCAGGGGGTGGGGGGTGGGTTGCAGCAGGAAGAGGGTGTAGCCTGAGCAAGGGTGGAGAGAGAAGCCAGCCTTCAGAGTAATTGGAATGCCCCCTCCCAGGAGGCTGAAAGGAATGACAGCCAGATTCCCAAGGTCTGGTGCTGTCCCATGCTGGGGTTTGAACTTGAGGATGAAGCATAGGAAAAGCCACTGGAGAAATCTCTGCAGGGAGTTGCTTTGAATAAAAGTGCATTGTAGAAAGATGCTCTTCGTAATTTCTTAGAAGTGTTTGCGATTTTTGAAGGGGGCTTTGAAAATCCCCATTTTACAGAACCACTGTGTTTCAAAGAAATATTTCTAAACTAGAATTTGTAATGCCTGGAGAGAGATTTAAATGCATATTACATGGTTGTAAATGAAAGAGGGCAACACATGTAATTAATGTGGATGATGTTCCATACATTAGGGGATTCTCTTTATCCCTGAGGGCAGGGTCTGCAGCCCATCTTTCACCTTTCTGGCTTTCAAAACCCTGCAGGTTATTAAATGCGTCAAAAGGCCATTATCAGTATATTTGTCTACAGTAGGGAAGAAGACTGCTTTCTGATCCATGTAAATATCCCTTATTGATTTAAAAAATTCAGCCTGACAAAGTATAAAGGAGATATTTAAAATGTGCATAGTGCATGAAATTACCTCACATTACTAGTAAATGCATGCCTTGTAGCAATTATGTCACTTACGCTTACGCTAATTAAGTGTTGATGTGTGAGCAGCAAGTCGCAATGATGTCGTTAACTAATGTACATAAATATTCCCTTTAAACTGTAATTGCACTTTGCCACAACGTAAAAGAAGGCAAGCTCAATTTAGGAATTATGTAGGACTGTTCTTTGAGAAAACGTTAACGAACTCTGGAAAGGGAGGGTTCGGTTCCGGAGTGCTGTTTCAATTATGAGAGGGGGAAGAAGAAATGGGGAGGGGAGAAGGAAGGGTTTCAGGAGTGTCATTTACAAATCTGCTGAGAACTTTTACATATTCTCTTTTTTGAGACGTGGGTGAGGTCCAGGCACCCAGCACCGATTGCACCCACTGAGTGTTTCAGGCTGAAGAGGCTGACCAGACTTAATGCACACACTGTCCCAGCAGAGAGACACGGCACTGCATTTCTGTAACCAGAACTCAGCTGATCTTCGGGGCATTTGTGGTGGCGTACCCATTTCCTTTAGTGAAGGTTTATGACGCCCAACGATGATGTGATTTTATTTTGAACTCTAAAACTCCAAACTCTCTCTGCTGTCCCAGAAACCAAGGCCCAGCCAGGTAGCATGAGAGGGGATGCGTCATCCTGAGTTTCTTCTGCAACCAGAGTTCAGACAGGATGGTGAGCTTCTGTGGTTTGGAGTCAGAGAGCTCAGAATTTGCTAACTAGGTATCTGAGCCCTCGGGGACACATGTTATTCTCATTTTGTGGCTGCTAATGACCCCCCTCTGAAAATAGTAAGGTTGTTTTCTAAAAATATTCCTCCCTCTGCCGAGAACAAAAGAAAGACTAGTGCCCCTTACAGAGCTTAAAACGAAGTTTGTTGACTCATGCTAAGAAGGAAACGAGCAAAGGGGGGAAAGGCCTGGCTATAATTATTAGCGACAGCATCTGGGGTAATAGCAGTCAGCAGACAAACCTCAATTAGCTGGCAGCCCCAGCTCCTGGTGGGGCCGGGCCATGAAGTGCGTGGAGAAGAGTTTGAGCTATTTTCACTTTACTCTGGCCTCCAATTTTAGAGTTTAGTTTGTCAGTTGAGGTTTTAACATGAGGTGAAATGAGAGGCCATTTTCATGCTATTTGTACTTGAAGTTTCTTAATTCATAGAATTTTAAATGATGTATAATCCGTGCTTAGTATAATATTATCAGTGTCCAGAAAAGATTACTTTTAGGTGAAATCACTCTATTGGGATGTATTTTTGGTGCCTGAATGACATCATTTCCTTGAATGGGCCATATTACAGTTCAATCAGTCAGGAGAGACTATGTTTTACTAGAATGACACAGAACCCCATACTCTGTGGCTTAAAACAACAGAGGTTTATTTCTGCCTAATGTTTCATATTCATCACTATCATTAGGAGGTTCTGTTCACCATAATCATTCAGGGGTCTGGTCTGATAGAATAGCCAGTCTCCACGTCTGAAGGAAAAGAGGACTCTGGAAGGTCTTACAGGGGTTATTAAATGCTCTATGGGTGGTATCTCTTACTGGCATTTCCCCCCCCCGCCCCCCCAAACCTAAGAGGGTGAGTAAGTGTAATCCCACAGTGTGCCAGGAGGGAGAGAATTAGGTATTTTTGGCCAACAGATACCACGAGATTTACTTTTCTAACACTGAATTTCAAATGTGAACAAAATGTTCCTTGAGTGGCTTCTGTAAGACAGCACTGTGCTAATGCTTCTTCATGCTATCTTAACCATCAACAAAGGGGAGGAAAAGGAAGATTCTTAGACTCAAACCACTTTATTACCAGCTAGTTTACACAGACACTGGCCCTCTTCCCATCACCCACTGTAAATGAAATGTCAGTGCCAAGCACAGAGGATGAATTTCATAGTCACTTTCTTTGTACAGTTTGTTTTTCACTGCATGTTTTTTTAAATTAAAAGATACTGTATTAGAAAAATAGCTTGAATGAAATTATAAAGAGGAATACATTAAAAAAATACCAGCGGTGAAATCTCTTCAAGAATTAAAATGACTAAAAAATTATTAAATTGTTGCTGGAACTCTATATCAAAGATATATTTGAGGTTCTGCACTGAAATTTAAATCCTGGGTAGCTCAGACACTTGGTAATGTCTCTTCCTAATGTTGGGCACCTGGGCAAGTAAGCCAATAATTTTGGGATTATTTATCTCTTAGACCCATATAGTTCTTCTTGTTGATCTAAAGGTCTCTTCAAGTAATTCTTACAATTTTAAGCCACTGACTTTGAGCTTTCTTGAATGGAAAAGAAAGGAATTAATTGTATTTGTTTAATTTTTTTTTTAACCGAGTGGGTATAATAGAAAGGTTACAGATAGGTTAAGGGGATGGGAGGTTGGGAAGTGTGGGAATGGTGTAGGAGATGCCTTGTTCCATTTACCTGAAAAATACCACATTCACTGTAGATTGGGTGTGTTTTCAAGTGTCTTCAATGAGTAGGACTGCAGTTTATTAAAAGCAGTCACAACTTGCAAGACCCCAGACTCAAACCTGAAGGACAGAAGCTGAATTTATTTCTTGCCGGCCAAGAGAGACCTGAGACTGGCAATGCTCCCTCTTGAAGAAAGCAAAAGTCAGGGTTTATGAAGAGTTCGGGATAAGTATTGGGTTTGTTAGGTTAAATCTGAATGAGGCAGCATGGCGATTGGTGAAGTATTTAATCAGAATAGTTAACACGAGTGATTAATTGGCTAGACTAACCACCACCGTAGGCAGTGTGGTTGTTGTTCACTGACTGGGTGATTTAATGCAAGGGTTAGGCGTTTCAGGCGTGAGTGCAGAGTTCTTTTTTACATTCTCATAAGGGTTCCGATCTTACCTTCAAAGCTCTCTTTCTTCCACTGACTATAATAGTAATTGGAGACTTCCGTTATATAAGAAGTCTAAAGCTAATCCTTTTCATATTTTACCTTATAGATGAGGTTCAATAGGTAAGAAAATGTTGAGCCTTTACTGTATGACAGGGACTTTGCTTTCTTGTGGCATTTATCATCTGGGTTGGAGAGGGGAGTCAGAATTGAACACAAGCGAGTGTAAACAAGAATGGCAAGAGCTATGAGAGAAGTCTGGATACCACAGTGGGGACATGATGGAGAGAATGCTCACTTGTACCTGCGGCTTCCTAACCTTGTTCTTTAGTTAAGTCTTAAAAGGTAGGCCAACATGTGTGAGGCCATGAGTTCAGTTGAGGGATTCTGGGCAGAGGGGAGGGTATGTGGAAAGGTAGAGGACTGTTTGAAGCCATGCTTCTCAGGGGACCACAAGCGATTCCATGTGCACTGTGGGGTGATTTGTTTTTCTCCTGCCCCCACCCCTCCCTTTCTCCCTGGCTTCCCCAGGTCTTGCTGTGAACTGAAGTCAGGTTAACAGGGGAGACCTTTGGGAGTGCAACTGAAGTTGGCAAAAGACTAAACGTTTTTAACATGATAATTGTGCTGGAGATGTGGAGAAGAAAGATCTAACTGTTTCTAAGATATTTAACCTTGAAACTAGTTCATAAGAAGAGCCTCCTACCTCCTCTGTCTACAGGGTTTGAAGCACCTACACACTTCTAGGTCCCAACTGGCTCAGAAGCAGGAAGTAAATGCTGACAGTCTCTCCTGAGACCAGAGATAAAATAAGTGAAGTGGGGGTGGGGGGGGAAAGACTTTACAAGGATGAAGTGCTGTGTGGAAGAGGGAAAAGGGAGTGGGTACAGGATAGGTTGGGATGGCTTAGGTGATAGGTCTGGTTTTCAACAGGAAAGGGAATTTATCGACTCATTTAGTAAATAACCCAAATGTCCACAGTGTCCTCAGGAATGAAGCCCCATTTTGTGTGTGTGTGTGTGTGTGTGTGTGTTGGCGGGGGGGTGAGGTTCTCTGAATATTCTGTCTCTCTCTCTGCCCACATTTATATTGGATTTCTCCTTAGTCTCACTCTATGGTAGTGGCGAAGTAGCCTCTCGCAACTACAGGCTGTAGGTTTCCTTCTCTGTAGCCAGGGGAAGTAACAGAATGTCTTCCCACATTCCTCAAAGTGCAGAGCTTGATTATGACTGGAGCATCTTAGATCATGTGCCTGCGTCTGAAGCAATACTAGGGGCCAGAAGAATGCTCTGAGCTGTTTGGATTAAGGCCAGTTTATGTACATATCCCTGAACCATTGACTGTGGCGAGAGGGATGCCATGGCCTCACTTGGTTTAAACCCATCAGGGCCTCTGGGAGTCAGTCCAGCTCAAGCTTCAAAGTTTTTTCTTAGCAGGAGAAAGGAGAAATTGGAGAATTGAAGAAATATTCTCCAGTAGGAAAATATTCTGGGGAGGCAAGCATAAATATGTGCACTTCACGTGACCCTCTGTGATACCCCGTATTCTATGCTGAAGACCTCAGGCCTTTTGAAAAGCCTGGGACATAAAAGACTGAAGCCTAAACTGAACGCTTGCTTGTACTGCTGACTTCATGTGACAAGAGTGTGTTCTTTCGATTCTGGACTGTGTCACCCCACCCTTTACCCTGGAGCTGGAGTTACAGCCACGTCATGGTGAGGAGAGGGGACCAGATTAAGGAATTTAACATTTCTCCTGAGGAGTTTTAGAATTAGTCTGGAAGAATTTTGAGGTAAGAAGGTTTTTTTTTTAAAGATTTTATTTATTTATTTGAGAGAGAGAGAGAATGAGAGACAGAGAGCATGAGAAGGAAGAGGGCAGAGGGGGAAGCAGACCCCCTGCTGAGTAGGGAGCCCCATGTGGGACTCGATCCCGGGACTCCAGGATCATGACCTGAGCCGAAGGCAGTCGCTTAACCAACTGAGCCACCCAGGCGCCCCTGAGGTAAGAAGTTTTATGATGAGGCTTATAGTTTGGAAGAGCAACACGAATTACTTGAAGGGAGAATGCATAGAAGAGACTGAAATCAGAGGTTTGAGCTGTTTGAGGCAAAAGGAACAATGATGGAGCTGAGGGTCCTACTGAGAAGATTTAAGGAGGGATCAAAGGGTTTAATAAATGAATCAAGAGTGCACGGTGGTGAGATCATTTGGTGAGAGAGATTGGAGAGTCTCTGAGTGGCTGTGAGCGTCATGGTGCCTTTTTCTGAAAGGAGAGGAATAATTACAAAATACTCATATCCTGGCACAGACTAGAAAAGTAATAATGATTGTTTTTTCCTTTTTGTTTTCTTATGGTGAAAGTGCGTAGCAAGAGGTCATAGAATAAAGATAGTTTGCAGGGGTCTGAAACTCCATTTCCTTTCATATGCTGAATTTCCGGCCACCAGTGAATACAGAGGCCATGTCTTTTGTTTGTTCTTTCTTCCTTAGATGAGGGACTCTCTGAAGACTGCTGTTCCCTCCTATGTTGTTCATGTTAGTAGAGGTGCTAGTTGTTGGGGGAAGTTTAATAACTGAAAAGTAAAGGGATATTGTTGGGAAAACACAGGTTTCATATTACGGAAAAATACTAATATTCCTAACTAGTAAGTCATTCTGAGTCTTGAGAGTGAGCTCTCTCTAGGTTAGAAATTTTAAAAGTTAATGATTGAGGGAGACTGGCTGTCATTCTTTTATTCCTTAATGGTTTTGAATGAAGCATGATAGATGGAATTGAAACATAAAAATTTAGACCAAATCAGGCAGACTTGGATTTAGAAGTCTCTTCGCTCAGGAAAGAATGTGAGTTTCATTCACATTGCCAGCAAAGGGCAAGATAAGCTGATTATTACACAAATCTGTGTTACTTCATTGTCAGGATATAATGTGGGTTTCCCACCGTTAGCCCTGATGGGCGATACAGCCGTTAAAGTCATTCGTTATTTTTTATATGGACAATTGGAATCTTTTTTTTCCACTTTATTATTTTATTTTATTTTATTTTTTTATGTTATGTTAGTCACCGTACATTACATCATTAGTTTTTGATGTAGTGTTCCATGTTTCCTTGTTTGTGTATAACACCCAGTGCTCCATCAATACGTGCCCTCCTTAATACCCATCACCAGGCTAACCCATCCCCCCAGCGCCCTCCCCTCTAGAACCCTCAGTTTGTTTCTCAGAGTCCTTAGTCTGTCATGGTTCGTCTCCCCCTTTGCTTCCCCCCTTCATTTTTCCCTTCCTACTATCTTTTTCTTCTTCTTTTTTTTTTTTTTAACATATAATGTATTGTTTGTTTCAGAGGTACAGGTCTGTGATTCAACAGTCTTACACAATTCACAGCACTCACCATAGCACATACCCTCCCCAGTGTCTATCACCCAGCCACCCCATCCGTCCCACCCCCCACCACTCCTCAGTCTGTTCCCTGAGATTAAGAATTCCTCATATTAGTGTGATCATATGATACTTGTCTTTCTCTGATTGACTTATTTCGCTTAGCATAATACCCT
>NC_138382.1:17258791-17300088 GCF_054177405.1 Leptonychotes weddellii
AATGCATCCATCTCTTCCAGGTTATCTAATTTGCTGGCATAGAGTTGCTCATAATATGTTCTTATAATTGTTTGTATTTCTTTGGTGTTGGTTGTGATCTCTCCTCTTTCATTCATGATTTTGTTGATTTGGGTCATTTCTCTTCTCTGATGACCAAAGTTTTATATCCTGTTTCTATATGGCTTCTAAAATTCAGGCTGTTTATTGAAACTGACATCTGATCTCATCGCCCATCCCCAAACATCCACAGATTTAGGCTCTGGTGATTAGTGTTCTCTGTGTGTTTCTTCTGGAGATTTTTCTTGCATATTCTTGTGTGTCTATGTGTAGATGGGTGAATTCAAGTGTATACTTAAAAAGATATTTGTTGTATTTTATTTATAAACTTGAAGTTTTTTCATAGCTGTCAAGTTTTGGGTTATTTCAATCATCATATTATTGGAAACAGAAGTTACCTTTTTGCTTGGGTCCTCTACCATGTATCTGTTTGTATCCCCCAACGTTCCCTTCTTCTTTTGTGGTTCCTAAATTTAGGTATTGACTCTGAATGGGAGCAGGCAAGTAAGCATCTGTGGTGATTCTGTCAAGAGAATGTGCTCACTTTGGGCTCTCCTTCTTTAGGATATATCCCAGTTATATTCCCTGAAGAGAAATATCCCAATTACTCCACCTTTGCAGTATTTCCTTTTTTGTCCATTTTTAGTATCTAACCCTGGAAATGATGACCCATTGATGATAAGATCAAATAAGTAAGTATGGGAAGGAGGCAGTATGGCTTATTTTCTTTCTGGTCTCTGGAGACTCCATATCTAACACCTTTTTAGACCTGAAGCAGCACTCTCCTCCTCTCTCTCTATGATACCACTTATGGGAGAAATTGTGAGAAGTTTTAATGGCACAGTCTTTGAAGTCATACTGGTTTGACTACTAACTTAACCTTTTCAAGTCCTAGTTTCTTTTTTACCTCCAGCTTTATTGAGGTATAATTGACAGACAAAATTGTATGTATTTAAAGTGTACAATCTGATGATTTAATATACATTATAAAATATTTATCATAATCAAATTTACCCATCATTACTTCACATTTGCTTTTTTTTTGTGAGAACACTTAAGATCTAGTCTCCTGCAACTTTCACGGTATTAATTATTAATGATAGTTACCGTGCTATATATTAGATCTTTGGATCTTACTCCTGTTCTAACTGAAAATTTGTACTCTTTGACCAACATGTTTCCATTTCCCTCACCCCTCAGCCCTGGCAACCATCATTCTCCTCTCTGTTTCTATGACAAGTCCTCCTTTCTTTATCAGCAATAGCTGGAGACATTTTTGAGGACTGAGGTGTGATGTAATGCTTACAAAGTACTAAGTAGATAGCTCAGCCTATGTACCTCCAGATCAGTGTTAGTTATTATAATTCATTAGTACTATTGATATCCCAAGTAAATAGTATGTAACAGAACATTAAATAATATGTTAGGTCACACAATAACCCGAACATTACTTCTATGAAATAGAAGGCCTTCTGCACTCGGAACCCCGTTGTGCCCCCACTGTGGTCAGCCAGCTTATTATCACAAGTCAGACTTTTATGTGTTAAGCTATTCAGTTGTTTCTTATTTGGATATTATTAATGCTCTATCTGGAGTGTGGGTAGTATATCTTTAAAAGATTGCAGACTACTATTTATGCACAAGTCACTATGAAAAAAATTGCATTGTGTTGTAATAAAAGAACCCTCTCAACCAGACCTGAAGTGTTGTTTCCACAACACTGAAAGAGAGACCAAACAAAGCAAACTGGAAGAGCTGTTTGGTGTTGTGTAGCAGTTCACATTGTTTTCCTTTTTTTATTGTACTGTTTTACCACTGGCAATCCGTGTGGGGCCTTCACTTATGAAAATATAGCTGTTGGCAGTTTAGGCTCAATTTCATTCTCAAGCTGTCATAAATGATCACATGGGAAGATAATACTTGATGGGAATTTTGTTTTCTTTCCCTTTTTTTTTTTTTTTTCTTTTTATTTTTCTTGGAGGCAACTTGTTAGAGAAGAGAGCAGATAAGATTGAGATCTATGGTATAGTGCAATGCTTGGAAAACACACATACATTCTCAGAAATTCTGTTCGCACAGCAAAAAGATAAAGGCAGGGCCCTAATTGAATTAAAGCATTTGCCATCATTCCCACTTGCTCCCTACTATTATCTTCATAGATTCTTGAAGAAGAACAAACATAACGAAATTTTGTTCAATATATTACCTTGCTTGCGGCAGATCTGCGGTTTTCTCGGCCCATTTTCTAATAAAGACTGAATTCATGCATTCTTGCCACAAATGTGTAACCTGAATTGAATGAAGACTTTAGACCTAAATTCTGGTTTATAGGACACACAGTTTAAAAGAGGAAGCAATCAGATGAATGTAGAAAGTGGGACATTCTAAAGGACATTTGGCCCAATCTCTTCAATAAGTCATTGTCATGAGAAAAATGAGGGGAAGAATAAAAACCAAAAAAAAAAAAAAAAAAAAAATGGTACTTCTCTGGACCCTGGCTTGATCCAACCACTGTTTTCAAGAAACTGGAACTTCAGTACAAACTAGGTATAATTTTTATGAAGGAATTCTTATGAACTTTGGTAGGTGTGACAATGGTATTGTGATTATAGAGGGGAAATATTCTTACCGTTTTTTCTAAGGAATGCATACTGAAGAACATAAGGAGGAACTGTCATCATGTCTATTACTTACTTTATAAAATAAACAATAAACAGCAAAATAATACATGAAGCAAATATTGCAAAATGTTAAAAATGGTTAAATGTGGGTATTGAGCTTATAGGATTCATTATACTTATGCTCTATTTTTCTGTAAGTTTGGAAATTTTCTCAATAAAAAGAAAAAAATCTTCATGGTACTTTTCCTTTTAATAACAAAGAGTGCTATTTATAATTTTTTTCTGAGAAGAGAATTCATAATGCATGAAATACAGACTTATTGAAATAGATTAAACAATGGTTGATATGTTGATGAAAATGTCCTCAAAGCAGAACTCCAAGATATGCCAATACATATTTAGAGATAGTTGTCTTTTATTTTTAAGAGGACATTCAGTTTATGATGGGGTTGCCTTTTCTAGGTATAGGGACTAGGAAGATCAACTTAATATGCTCCTTGTAATAAAAGGAACTGTAGAGAAGGTCAGACCACAAACCTGGTAGAGGCAGTCAGCCCAATGCAGTGGGAAGAATACAGGATTTGCCATTACAATGGCACTGAATCTGAGTACTGACTATTATTTCTTAGCAGTGTGAACTTGAGCAAATTTCTTAGGTGAGTCTCAGATGTCTCCTCTGCAAACTGGGGATAATAAAACTCTTTACAGGGAATGTTAGTATTCAATGAGGTATAATATACATAAAGAATTTACACAGATATGTGTGAACTAAAATTCCTCTGTCTGTGTTACTATGATTAGCGGTTCATCAGAGGCAAGTAGAAGAGAAGTGATCAGGAATTCAGCAGAGGTGAGATTTTAGCTGAGCATTGACTAATAGAGAGGACATTAAGACCTGAAAATGGCCACAGAGGGATCATTCCAGGTACATCGAAGGGATGGGGCTGGTACCAGCAAGTAGCTCAGTTGAATTTCAATATAAGCTTCCTGGAATGGAGTAATGGAAAAATAGCTTGGGACCTGATTGTTAGAGCTTTTGCTTGTTGGTCCATGAAACTTGAACTTTATTTTGGATGCTATGTGAAGAAGCATTGAATGGTTTCAACAAGCTTGGACATAGTCAGAGGTGTACTTGGGAAAGATCGATCTGGCAATTGGGTTCATGTTGCCCCTGGCAAGTCTGAAGGCTAGGATCCTGTTGCAGAGTCTTCTGATCTCCTGCTTAATAGTCATCCCCCCCTTCTTTGTTACAGGACTCTAGTTTTGTTGGGGTTGGTGATGCAACCTCGTGAAAAGGAAGAAACAATCAGAAAATGCAACCATATTTGCCACGTGTTACCTTGAAATAAAGGGTGGCATTGTTTAGTTTTGGCCAGTGCAATATAAGTTGAAGTCATAGGGTGAGTCTACCAAGAATGTACTTTAAGAGTGGGAGGTAGACTTAGGCAATAAAACTGCCAAAGGCCCTAAGAATACAAGTATAGAAAGCCAGCAATGTCTTGGGCTCCTTTTTTTTTTTTTTTAAAGATTTTATTTATTTATTTGACAGAGACACACAGTGAGAGCAGGAACGCAAGCAGGGGGAGCGGGAGAGGGAGAAGCAGGCTTCCCGCCGAGCAGGGAACCCGATGCGGGTCTCGATCCCAGGACCCTGTGATCATGACCTGAGCCGAAGGCAGACACTGGAGACTGAGCCACCAAGGTGCCCCTTGGGCTCCTTATGATACTGTGGAGCTGTTAGACTCTCCCATACTGCCTACTATTGGCTCTGTTGTTACATGAGAGAAAAATGGCGTGCCTGGGTGTCTTCGTCAGTTGAGCATCTGGCTCTTGATCTCAGGCTCACATCTTGATCTCAGGTTTGTGAGTTCAAGCCCTGTGTTGTGCTGCATGCTGGGCTTCACACTGGGCATGGAGCCTACCGAAAAAAAAAAAAAATCCCTGCGGGCCCCACCCTCCCCACCGTCATGCTGAATATATGACCAAAGTTTTGTGTTACATGCAGCTGAATTCAATCTGCAACTGATAAAAGCGCCAATTAGGAAGTTTTACAAGGTGAGGAGCAAATGAGAAGCCATAAGGAGCTGGACTATGGTCATGGCAGCATCAGTAGAAATGGAAAAGAATGGTAATCGGGAGACACACTGGGGATAGACATCCTAAAACAATTACAATTACAGACTGGATGTGTGGCTAGAGGGAAGGGAAGGAATTCAGTATGACTCAAAAGTTAAAGCTTGGGTGATGAAGAAAATGGTGACATTGTCGACAACCCAGAGGTAGCTGTAGGAAGAGAGAGCTTGAGTGGCAAATAAATGAAAATATAGTAAATTTTATTTATTTATTTTTTTAAAGATTTTATTTATTTATTTGAGACAGAGAGAATGAGAGAGAGCATGAGAGGGAGGAGGGTCAGAGGGAGAAGCAGACTCCCCGCCGAGCAGGGAGCCCGATGCGGGACTCGATCCCGGGACTCCAGGATCATGACCTGAGCCGAAGGCAGTCGCTTAACCAACTGAGCCACCCAGGCGCCCCAATATAGTAAATTTTAAATGAGCAAGTTTGACTCCTGAAGGAAAAGTCTAGACAGTCCAAGTGCTGCATCAGTAATATGGACTCTCAAGCCCTTACATCGGTAGGAAGGGGAGATTGGGGTCAGGTAACGGGTCTTCTATTCTGTTGTAGGGTTTCATTTTACACTTCTCAGTAGGAAGATGGCCCATAAGTATTGGTCAGGATTTTTAACCATGTGTTTAAACTACATCTGGGGAACATATAATCATCTTCTCTGGGGCACAACATCTCGAAGAATGCTTTGCTTAGCTAAGGCATAGGTCTGCTCTGAGAGAAGAACTTGGGCTAGGTGACCTCTGGATGCGCTTTATAGTTCCGTGATTCTATAATTATGTTGGGCTTCAAATCACTTTCTAGGGAACAGCAAATAATTCGTACTGATAAAACACAATTTTGAAACTTGGAACTGAAATTACACATTTTCAATAAAGCGTTGTAATAAAGTTAGTGACTGGAGATTCCCCCTAGGAATAAAGAGCGAAACGTATTGGTTGGCCGTCGTGCAAGGCAAAGCTAAAGTCTACATTGATTCATCACGAGCAAGATGTGGATGCTCTATATAAGTTTTAAATATAAACCTGACAGTAAATGAAAGAACCAGAAGGACATTGTATTTAACCATGGAATCTCCAGCAATATCATTAGGTGCTCTAACGTCTAAATTCTGCATCATCTCCACTGAGAAACAGCTGCCTGCTTCTAGTTCCTGCATTTAGTTCCTATCCGAAATCTCTTTACTGCTACAGTGGATGGAAATTCATCTCTGGGTTCTTTATCATTTTACCAACAATAAGAGACCAGTGTTATTAGAAAAAGGTAATAAGATATGGGGAGCTTTATACTTTAAACAATAAAAGTTTACCCTAAATTCCCCCAGATTCAGAAGAGCCATTATTTGGGCAATTTGGTTTTTCAGAGACCTCAGCCTATGACAGAGAGTAATTATTAACATAAATTATTTATGGTACAGTTATTTTCTTAAGAATTCTATTTCCCACAGAAGCATAGTGCTTGTGATCTCAAGTGTAGGCTCATACAAATATTAAAGTGCAGAGATTTCCCAAAGTATCTTCAGGTAGTAGGCACTCCTCCAAAAATTATGCCATGGTCACATAAGTTTGGGATGTTCTTTGAAACATAGTCTTTAAGTTTCTTTTTTGCAGTTCTTTTCAGTACCTTTATAGAGCCCTATGACCACCCCCCCCTCCCCCACAAGGAAGGAATAGAAGCAGCATTTCCAACATTATTATATCTTGGAATTATTTTAACAAGATTATTAGGGATAGAGTCCAATTGATGTTAAGTGAACACCAATTTCTTCCCCCCATTTTGGAAACTCTCCTCCCAACCTCCCTCCCGTTCAAGCTACAGGTGATAATGTTTTCAGTCCATGTGGATCAAAGAAGCAAAGGAAGCCTGTCTGGAGACAGAAAAGAACCTCGCAAACACACAAGTTGGAGTGTGCAAGCTTGTGCACTAGATAGAGCAGGGAGGAAGTGGGGTGGGGTGGGGAGAGTGGACAGGAGAGGGAGGGAGGAAGAAGAGAGAGCTCTGAAAGTGTTCCCTCCAAAAGGGGTATAATGTCTACAGTCACACAAGTTAATGGCAGAATAAGACCTAGAAAAGAAGTACTTCACAGTTAGCTCAGTGCCTTTTCAATTACGAGGCTTGTCCAAGTCTTGGATAAAACTTTACAAATATTAGCTTGTAGTTAAAATTTTTTTAATATTAGGAAGTGAGAAGAAATCATGAGTTTTTTCATTGTAGTATCATTAAAAGCTATTTATGTTCATTTATCTGTATGCATTGTATTTATTTAAAATTTAATAGAGACAGTGACAAAATAAAAACACATGTATCTGCTATTTAAAATGAATAAATGTTGGTGCTCATGATATTTATTTAAAATGTGTTCATTTTGAAAGAAATAAACATTGGATAATTTTCTGTTTCTGACCTCTGATCCAGTCCCTTTGAACTCTCCACAGAGGCGACTCCTCATATGAATTTGGTGTGTTTCCAAATCATACTATTAAGCTTTTTATGGTTTAGGAATCTTTATTCAATACATATGTGTGTTTGAACAAAGTATATTTAAATGGTATTATACAGTTCATAACATTGTGCAATAGTGTTTTTATGTTTGACATTATGCTTGCATATGTATGTGTAATTTATTTTATTTTTATTAAGGAAGATTTGGCCTTATTTTGTAAACATTATCCTTTACTTGAGACACATTTTTCCAAGTTGTTGCATAGTTGTAGTGTTTATCCTTTATGCCTGGATAAGCTGCCACTGAGTTGACATATGAGAGTTTGCTTTACTGTTCTCATGTGATTTAGGTAATTATCATGTATTTTTGGCCATTATAAATGAGTAAGTAAAGAAGTAAGTAAATGATACAATTTAGGATATTTGTATCTGAAATTAAGAGAAAGCCTTGTGAACCATGGCTTAAACCATAAGGATTATTTTCTGTTTACATAAACCAATGCCCTGTCTAGCTACACAGCAATGCTTGAGATCAGAGTCCGCTTCTTTGCGATTCTTGTGGGCTTTTCCTCATGCTGACAAGGTGATTGCAGCTGCTTCAAACATCACATCATCACGGGGCAAGCTCCAAGCCAGATGGAATAGGGTGGGAGTGAAAGGGTTGTTTCTTTATGGCTCTCTTTTTCAGAGAAAACACTTCTCCCTAGGAGCTTACAGTGGACTCCACTTTAGATTTTAGTAGGTAGAATCAGGTGATATGTCCAAACAAGACTCAGCTCTGCAAAGAACAGGATTATCATGATTGATAATTACTCTGTTCTAGAACTGGGCACATCACTTCCCAAACCACAGTAGATTTCACCTGGCAAAGAGCAAGTGAAAATGGTGGTGTATTAGTCATGGTTCTCTAGAAAAACAGAACCAATGGGAGCTATGTATCTATATATCTATGTATTATCTATCTATATCATTTATTATAATGAATTGGCTCACTTGATTATGGATGTGGACAAGTCCCAAGGTCTACAGGGTGAATCAGCAAGCTGGAGACTCAGGAGAGCTGAAGGTTTAGTTCTGACTCCAAAGGCCTAAGAACCAGGAAGGGGAGGGACAGTGGTGTCATGCCATTCTAAAGACTGGCAGGCTTGAAACCAGGAAGAGCTGATTTTTCAGTTCAAGTCTGAAGGCAAGGAAGAACGCTGATCTAGTATGAAGGCCATCAGGCAGGAGAATTCCCTCTTACTAGGGACAAGGTCAGCCTTTCTGTTTTAGTTAGACCTTCAATTGATTAAACAAGGCCCACCCACATTATGGAGGATAATCTACTTAATCTACCTAATTTAAATGTTAATCTCATCCCAAAACACCCTTACAGAAACTGCCAGAGTAATGTTTGACCAAAGATCTGGGCACCCCATGGCCCAGTCAAGCTGATACATAAAATTAACCATCACAGGTGGTTAGGTAGGCAGCCAACAGGGTCTGCTTCAGATGTTTTTTTGGTGTTTTTAATAGCAGCAGTATGTTTCAAAGAATGGATTAATGTGTTCAACTGATGGGAAATTTTTTAACATTTTTGATACGTATTTTCCAACTGCTTTCTTAAAATACTTTTGTAATTTGTGTAGTCTCTAGCAGTACATTAGAATATGTTTCCTACATTAGCCTCAGGGTTAGGTTTTTTTAGAAAAATGTGTTGGTTATTAGGTGTAAAGTATTACTCATTATTGCTTTAATTTTCACTTATTTTGATAAATAGGATAAATTTTTGTATTTCCTGTATTTCCTGTGTTATGCATCTAATGAAATCTTAGCAGTATTCATATGTTATAGGTACCTTAGGTATATTATATATAAGTATATAACATATAAAGATATATATTTAACTCTAGTCTCTTATTATCTCTTCCTATCTGTGTCTTTTCCATCAGTTCTTGCTTTCCTTTTTTTTTTTTTTTTAAAGATTTTATTTATTTGAGAGAGAGAGAGCATGAGCAGGGCGGGCGGTCGGCGGGGAGTCGGTGGGAGGGTAAGGGGGAGAAGCAGACTCCTGGCTGAACAGGGAGCCTTATTCAGGACTTGATCCCAGGTCTCTGGGATCATGCATGACCTGAGCCAAAGGCAGATGCTTAACCAACTGAACCTACCCCCGCAGGAACCCCTCTTGCTTTCCTTTTTATTTAAATGTTACTTTTTTTTTTGTACACAGGTGTTTTAATTTTCTTAATCTTACCCACTTTGATCTTTTCTTTTATAATTTATCCTTTTATTTTAATCCTCTTGTTATGATAAATACTTTTCCTTTCTAGAGATTTAATTTTAATCTGCTTAGAATTTGTTGTGGAGTACAGCATAGTTTTCTTAATGTCATTTATTAAAGGAAGACTCCCATTGCTTTTATATGCTTATTTTATGATTTATAAATGGTACGGACTGAATTGTGTAGACTCGCCCCCTCCAAATTCATACGTTGAAGCCCTAACCCTCAGTGTAACTGTTCGTGGAGATAGGGCCTTTTGGACGGTAATTAAAGTTAAATAAGGTCAGGGTAGGACCCTCATATGACAGGACTGGTATCCTTATAAGAAGCCTGTGAGAAAATAAACTTCTGATGTATAAGCCACCCAGTCTGTAGTATTTTTTTTACATGGCAGCCTGAGCAGACTAATACAATAACATTCTTGGATTTATTGGGATCTTTTCTTGAGAGCTACTGTTGCTTCTATTAATATATTTTAGTAATAGAAATCTCAATTTATGTAAATATACATGTAAATATAGAGTACCATCACAAATTTTGATTATTATTTTTATATTTTGTAGCCTGCACTTTACATAATATTGGATATAAATATGTGCTGGATATAAAATTATACTTTAAAATATGGTCTATCCATTTGTCTTGAGTTTCTCTGTGGCATCTAGCACAAAGCCTCATTGGTAGAGTTTATAAACCAGAGTTTCTTGGTTCATCTAGTTTTAAGGACCCATATGGCTCCAGCATGTCTTCCTTGGAGTAGGAGCTACAAAATGTGAACAAGGGTGGACAATGAGGAGGGGAGGTAGAATTCCTTAGGGTCTCTCTGGGGGCAAATCTGACTAAGCTAAGAGTTGACATTTGCAATTATCATTCTAAATAAAGCTGAGAACAAAAGGCAGCTACTTAGCATTTTGATTCTACAAAACACCTAAATATTTTCTAACCGTAAATTCTACCCATGAGTACAGTATTTGGGTAAATATTTTAAACACTGTTTTAAAAACACGCCAACGGCTTTTAATAATTTGTTTAGCAATTACCTGAGTCCTTATTAATGCAAGGTTCTCTGGGAGATAAAACATGAATTTGATGTTGCCTAGGAAATTGTGTCTCAGTTGTCCATAGAATCAACTCTTTTGTCTGAATTGACTGAACAATTAAGCTCAATTGTAGACTGATTTATTTATTTTTTCAATAGCTTTGATTGAATAATCCATTGATTTGTTGGCATTATGTAGATATGTCCCCAGATAAATTTCTGGCTCCGGAGGAATTGAGCTTAGGCTGTTCATTACCATTTAGAAAGAAAGAGTTTCCAAAAGAGAATAGAAAGTTTTGGCATTTATGAATTTTATTTTGCTTTAAATCAGCAACTATGGTAACAAAAACAAGGAAGCTTAGGAGCTATTGGGAGGTATGCCTCCACTCTTGAATACTACGTAGTGCCCCCTCAGAACTGGGAATGGTGCAGAAGGCTTGGTTGCCAGTTGTGAGTCTTGCACATGCATGATGCATGTTATGTTGAGGACATTTCTGGGAAGAAGTCATTGTTTCCGCATTAGTATCAATCTCTTCACTCTTTGGTTTTCTCCTTTCACCACACAAAGGACTCCTGGATGCTGTTTTTTTTTTTTTTTTGTCCAGACAAGGTTCAGCAGATCCCTTTCTCAAATCTGGTGTCTAGGTCATCTAGATACTTCCATGTCTATAAAGCCCCCTTCACTAGGGCTGAGTAAGCATGACTTAATTTTTTCTGGACTCTAGGGTAGCTTATGACTTGAGAGACAGTAAGTCCAAATATAGGAAATTAATAGGACAGAATGGAATTTTTTTGTTGTTGATTAGAGCTTAACTAAATTTAGTAGTGATCCCTTGAGGAAGAAAGAAAGAAAGAAAAAAAAACCCTAATTCAACACCCAATTATTTTTAAAAAAGGATCTAAAGACATAGCAGGAAATTAGACCAGCCCGTTTGACATCAGTTAAGTCTCAGAAGCATTTTAAAAAGATCAAATGCTGGAACATTTAAAAAGCACAGCTTGATAACAGTCAATTAAGGTAGCCTCAGGATGTGGCCAGGAGATTTTAGTAATTTGTGTGTGTACAGCTTGGGTGGAAAATCTGAAAGGCATTGCCATAAGGATCAAGAAAAACAGAGTAAAAATCATAAAGCAGGATATGGCTATTTGACAAAGTTCCTCTTTTTTTTTTCTTTTTACTTAATAACTGAGGCATGGAATCCTGGGGACCAAAAGAGCCTGGCAAATTGAATTAATAGTTTGGTAAACTTGGGTATAAGTGAATTTCAATTTTAAATCCTTGGCAACTTAGTTTCGTGTTCTAACTGCTATTATTCAGTGATACTAAGATTTGGGGGGTAAAGGGATCTGGTTATGATAGAATCATTTAGTGCAGTGCTTTTCAAAGTCTGGTCCACGGGCTGATGCCATTCTATGACTATTATCTTCGGCAAGATAAGTACAGAAATTGAGAGTATTTAGAAACTTTTATAGCAGTGTGACCAAGTACTTTCCTAAAAAACATGGATTTGAATTTTATGTATCTTTGCTTTTTAAAAAAAAGTCAGGCTTAGCAGTTAATTTTATTGTGTTTTATAAAATTATGGGTCTATGCCTTGTTGAAATAAAAAAGCCCTCCTCCACAGATAGCTTGAGAAGCACTAATGAAGACCTTTTTTAAAGAAATGGCATTTAAAGTATGATGTGTACCGTGTTATTAGAAAATACCAACCTATTTTTCCTGTAGTGAGAAACATCCAGGCATAATTACGTCAAATACATTTGTAAATGGCTTTCAAAAATAGATGTTTGAGGGGAGCCTGGGTGGCTCAGTTGGTAAGTGCCCAACACTTGATTTCGGCTCAGGTCATGATCTCAGGGTCATGAGATTGAGCCTCACATTGGGCTCTGTGCTGGGAGTGTGGTCTGCTTAAGATTCTCCTTCTCCTTTTCCTTCTATCCCTCCCTGGTCTCTTTCTCTCCCTCTCAAAAAAAAAGATATTTGAAGAAACTCATTGGGACTCATTGGGTTAAAATATTACAGTATCTGGGAGAAGTCTTTTGTTGTGAGCTGTAGCTGCAGCTAAAACTACAGTGAGTGGAAAGGTAGATTGGATGACTGTTCTGATTCTTCAGGCCCACTATCGTGGCCTAGCCTGGCCCTCTGTGTCCTAGCCCCAGCTGTTGCTCACATCTCGTTCCGTGTCACTTGCTTCCCTGTTGCTACACATTAGCCACCTGGCCTCCTTGCTTTCCATAAGTACACCAAGTATGTTTCTGCAGAAGACTCTCTCCTTGGAATGTTCTCTTTCCAGGTATCTGCAAGTTTTGCTTCCTTATTCCCTTTGGGAATGTATTTCTGTTAGAAATACACGTGTCCTTTGCCATGTGATTTTGCATTTCCTGTGACTATATGTCAGGTCTCTTACTCTGCCCCATTGATGCTGGGTTTCAAAGGGTGACTTGGCCTGTAGAAAATGAGGGGAAGTGCCAGTGTGCCCAGGTTCTGAGAGCCTTCACAGGCATTACATACTTCCTCTGGCTCTTGCTGGTTTGTGTGACCATCTTGGTAAGGGCATGCTGCTAGCTCTCTGCGGTTCTTTCAGCTTAGGTCCTGGAATGAGAAACAGATCAGAGCTAAACCTGGTCCAAGGCTTAGAGACAAGCCAGCCACACCGCAGCCTGAGGTAGTCATCCCTGCCTACTTACAGAACTGTAAGCAAGAATAACTGCTTATTGTTGTAGGTCACCTAATTTTGAGGTGTTTTTTTTACACAGTATCATTGCAGAAATAGCTGGCCAGCACAAGGTGGATTATGACACATTTTCATAGGCAACGAATGGCATTCAATTTACCTTTCCAGCCTGGAAACCTCTTCTGCATGTCCTTCTCACAAATTCAACTACCTATTTGACATTTGAACTTTTGATCACTATGGGCAATTCAAATGTAACATATTCAAACCTGAACTCTTGATTCTCCCCCTCCCTGCCCCAATCACAACCTATTCCACTTCCTGGTAAATGGCAGCTCTGTTCTATCTGCTATTCAGACCCAGGCCTTTGGCGTCATCTTTGAGTTCTCACTCGTCTAGTGGGATATGAAATACATTGAAATACATCATTAATCTGACCATTTCTCATCTCCCCCCATGCAAGTTCCCTAAGAAGCACTCCTTAGCCTGCTCTTTTTTTATTCTACTCCTACTTCTGAGATCTATTCTGTCCATGTACCAGGTGGGTTAGCCTTTATAATAAAAGTCCCATCATCTGATTCTTCTTCCTTAAGCCCTCTATTGCCTTCTCAGCTCACTCAGAGGTCCTTGCAAAGTCACTATCGTGGCCTAACCTGGCCCTCTGTGTCCTAGCCCCAGCTGTTGCTCACATCTCGTTCCGTGTCACTTGCCTGTTGCTACACATTAGCCACCTGGCCTCCTTGCTTTCCATAAGTACACCAAGTATGTTTCTACAGAAGACTCTCTCCTTGGAATGTTCTCTTTCCAGGTATCTGCAAGTTTTGCTTCCTTATTCCCTTTGGGAATCTGCTCACATACCACTTTCTCTGGCCCCATCTGGAATAATAACTACCACTCCACTGCTTTCTGTCCTGTTCTTTGAACTTATTCTTGATCTTAGTGCCCACCGTCCGGCATGTATATACTTATGCATTTAACATCTGTCTCTGCTCACTAGAATGGAAATGCTCTGAAAAGCAGGCATTGTCCTTTCCATGGCTGGATATCTAGCATTAGGTACAGCACCTGGCACATAAAAAGCTCATAGAAAGATATTACTAAATATCTGTTGGTGAAAGCGTGAGTTCAATGTCTTTGGAAAGAATATGGCTTTGTTAGGCCTTGAGTGTATTAAGTATGAATCAGGTATTCAGATGCTGACTGATGACAGTAAAAAGTAAAAAAGGCTCAACTTCCTGTTTCTAAGAAGTTGATGTTGGCCAAATAGGAAAATCTTTTGGTCATGGGCTTTTAAAGAATAAAAGCACTTGGTTAAAATTAGTCTGGGGGAGGGGCAGGGGGGCATTTTAATTTTAACATTGAAGACATGGAAGTAAGTTACATTTGGGGATTTTAATTTGTATGGAATATTCTATAAGGATTTGCAGTCCATTTTTGAGCAAGGTCAGTTACAAAGCTTGCTCAGAGACAGAAGGTAAGAAAAAATCGGGGAATATTAGAACCGTTTTTATTTGAGAGGGAAAAATACCTCCCCCCTCCACGGAAACTTTATGGAACTATGGGAAGGCGAGGTTGGCCAGGTAGGAGGTGGTGACTGTCACTCGCGGATTTTGCCCACGCTAGCAGTTTTCTGGCATTTCAGCAGCACACCGTTTTGGTGAGGACTCTGTATGTTATTTCAGCAGCAAAATCTCTGCCAAGATCATGAAGCGAGTGCAAACTCCAGGAAATCTTGTAAAAGAAGCAAAAATGTTGTCATATGCTTGGATGTCAGATCAGCTGAGGCAAAACTGCAGCCTACCTAGACCAAAGTCTTACCAAGTATGGTAATTCTGGGGCTTCCATCAGAAGTTGCTGCTCAGAGGTGACAGAATTTCTAACATCATTTCAAAATCTACTCTGTATTAGGCTGCTAATCTCCAGACGTGTGGACACATATCAATACTTTTGTCACATTGAGTGTTACTCTGTTCACAGATATCTATCACAAAAGCGCAAAAATAAGGGGAAGAATGATACCAGGTCTTTAGAAAAATAAAAAAAAAAATCTTCATTTTATTCTAACTTATTTTGTCTTAAGTGAACAGAAAAAATGTTTAATTTTATCTGGGGAAGAAAAGGGATGTAAATAACACTTGTTAAGTAACTCTGATGTGCCAGGCACAATGCTAAGGAGATTCACATATGTTTTCGAGCTCTAATATAAATTTGTATCTCGTGTGCAACCATTTTTAAAGATTAGAGTATTTTGGAGTCAGATATTCTCACTGTTTCTTAGGGTGAAGTGGAGACAAAAGCAAGTTTCTTCAGACAGGCTACCTGAGACACAGAATTCTTAAGTATTTTGCTTAAAACAACACAGCAAGGCCAGAGTAGGGCAAGGAAATTATTTTACTCTCATACGAGACAGAAGCTTTCATCAAAGTGTCAGCTGTTTCTGTAAGTTTCATGGACAATTTATATCTGACTTTTTTTTATTGTTATATTAATCATGCTTTTAAGCAATATTACAATGTAGATTGTTCTGTGTGATGAATATAAAACAGTTCTTACCCCCTCAGATAAGAAACTGTAAATGATTCAGGAGCATCACCTTGATTTTTTTTTTTTTTTTGGCTTTTTCTCCTTGTATTGAGAAGGGACCTTCGAAGCAAAGCTTAGTGACCGTATCTTTTTCTCCAATGGAAATGCCACTTCTGGAAGTTTTTTTACTTCCATCTGCTTCAGCTATCTATGCTCATCATGCAGTCTTTTCTTAAGTACTATGCAGTATTTGAAAATGAATTGAATCCTGAATGTTTTCCTCTTTACTTTTTTCCCCCCTGGTAACTGCACAAATCCATTAAGCATTTTTGTTATTCCCTAGGGGTTGAGTGATTTATTATCCTGACCCTGCTGGTTAGATAAGCAAAAACCTAACTCAGAATGAACAACTGTCTCTGTTTCTTTGAGTGATGGGCACAGAATTTTAAATAATGGTTGGTGAATGGGGAAAAAACAAGAAAGAAAAATGAATGATTTTTACTCGGTATTAGCTATGGGGTGCTGTAGGCAGAGAATTTTGTTTTTCTTCTCTCTGAAAACATTGTCTTCATTTTTTTTTTCTTTATTGGAAATTAAGCCACTTTCATTAAGGAAATATATTAAGTTAGTAAATAATGTAATGCTCCGAAGTGTTTTTACCCAGAGTTTTTGTTCTCTCTTTGTTTGTTTGTATTTAATTTGTTTGGTCTCAGTTTTTCCTAACTTAGGGTGAAGGGGACCAGTAAGTAGTTTCTAGTTTCATTTGTGGAATCATTCATCAGTGGTTCTGATTATTTACCTTATGCCAGGTTCAATGTCGGTGCCTGAGAAAACAGACGGGAAGAATAAGCTCTGCCTGTAAGGCACGTGACCAAAGAAGGCACGTGACCAAAGAAGGCACGTGACCAAAGAAGGCACGTGACCAAACAGGGACACACAAATGTGGTCACTCCCTGGGGTGGGGCAGCAGTGGAGACAGACAAGGCAGAGTGGGGTCAAAGAAGAGAGAGGCTTAGTGTTGCCAGGCCCTCAAGGCAGGCCTCACGGAAGACATGATAGTGGAGCTCAATCTTGAGAAACGTTTGCATAGTGTTAAAATAGAGGATTGTTGCTAATTAAGAGAAGTAACAGTGCACAGTCAAGGAGAACAGCTCAGATCTGGGCTAGAGGGAGGTGCAAACACCACCAGTGTGTAAATAGTGCAATGGCCCCAGGAGGGTGTGTAGTACAAAGTGAGGACATGAGAGCTCAGCGGGTACCCGGGGCGGGGTGGGGGAGGAGAGTCACAAGTGGGCATGGAGAGGGGCTCACAGGGAAAACCCAAACAGTATGTACAGAGAAGTAGAGCACCCTGAATGATTTCAGAGCTTAATAATCAAACTTTTCATTTCAAAGACTCTGGACTAAACCACATCCTGTGGGTTTATCTTCTAGGTTACTAGTTTCCTGAATAGAGTGGGTTATTAATATGAAAATACATAAGGCACATGAATTACTAAACACTATTTTATTTAAATTAGTATCGATGGCACACACACAAAAACACCTTCTAGAAACATTTAAATTGAAGATAAGATATCAAGGCATTTGACAACAATAAGACACAATTTTCTATCAGACTGGCGAAGATTATAGAGATTGATGATACTCACGTGTTTAGAAGGGCGTCTTGGAAAGTACATGAAAATTTAAATGTGCCTACCTCCAACCTTGAGATTCTACTTTCAGGAATTTATTTTAAAGAAATATGGTATATTCATTCTTTGTCCAATAAGAGAAGATTATTTGAATGAGTTATGTTTCATTGTACAATAGAATATTCCATTGGAAAAAAAATGACGAGCCAGAAATACATTTATTGACACGTAAGGATGTCCTCATTGCTAACGGATAAAAGCAGATTGTAAATGACCTCTAGAAGTCACCCTATTTTTAATATACATATAGAAAGAAGCTGGAAAGATCTACATCAAAATGTTAGCTGTATTCATCCCTGGGGAATGAATCATCGCTAGATGATTTTCACTTGGTAATTTTATAGCATTTTGTAATGTGTGTTTTTGTTGTTTTTACAATGAGCATGTATTATTTTCAAACTCTGATAAAAACACTTCCAGTTAAACTACTGTGTCACTGATTTGGAAGTTACATTGGTGTTGCTAGTGGAAAGACTAGTGCTTTGCCTCCTTTGACGTGCATAGGATTCAGCAGATCTGAGGTGGGACCTGGCACTCTGCATTTCTCACAGGCTCCCAGGCGTGGCCTGTGTTGTTGGTTGTGGACCACAGTTTGAATAGCAAATTCTCAATAAACTAGAAAAAGCCTGTGTTGCAAGATTTCATTGCTTTTGTTCTGCCTATTTTATTCCAGGCAGAAACATGCATGGAATAATAAAGGACTTCTAGAAAACAAAACAGGAATAGCTTTTATTGTTCAGTGGCCCTCTTAACTACTAGAGTAAGTGGATTCCATCTCCCATCTTGTCCAGAGATTCAAAATACCCTCCTGAATTCATGGCTGTCCTGGGCCTCCTAATCTCAGGGGAGGGCCTTCCTCTCAAAAACAGAGCTTGAGTAACCATCCCGTGTGAAGCTTGCCACTCATAAATTTCTTTTCCTTAGAATACTATATTGGTGATTTTCTCTGATAAAATAATCAATGCTTACATATGAATACTTTCTTGACTTTTTGGCCTTTTCCAAATTGCTTTAACATTTTAACATGTCTACCGGTTATTAATTCTTAAAAAAAAGAAAAAGAAAAAAAAAGAATAAAGCAGCAGATTCAGTCCAGACGGGGTCAAGAGACAAGGTGTTTTCCAGAGTTGTCTGACTCTACTCCTGATATAGCTCTCTACTCAGGCTTTAGTCACATTGCTCCCTGTTCTCACTTACATTATTGAGCCAACACAAGTTTTAGCAAGTCAGTTAAAGGGCTAATACAATGAAAAGAAAAAGAGAAGAAGAAGAACCAAAATTATCTAATCCTGTCAGCCTGTTTGACTAATCAACCAAAATTTCTTTTATATTGTTCTTGTTAATGAGCTGACTAGTGGAGCGGTTTGTATGAACGGTATTTTTGAGTGTCTAATTTTAGTATTAGCAGAGGGCATGACTGGCATTATGCCATGTATTTATTGTTAATTCATTTATTTGATATGGTCTGTTCTGCTAGAACTTGGGTTTCTTTAATGCAAATTATGTCAGGAGAGGCAGATTTACCCTAAAGCTAAAAAAGCATTATATTCACATGATGGTGTGTCTTTGCAAAATTTACTAGAATAAGGTAATTTAACCTCCATAAATTAAGTTCTGTCTCTCTCTCTCTCTCTCTTTCCCCCTGCCTTCCCCTCTCCTATAAGATTTCTCCCCAAAGTATTCAATAGCTGAGGTCCGTGAGTTGGTGCTTTTGTAATGAGCAACCAGTGAGATTTGGGGGCTGGTGGATGATATCCAGAAGATACCATTAACAGCAATTCATTGAGAGCTAGAGATGCATTTTGAAAAGAATTAATGACTAGGCTCTTGGGTTGTTTGATAATCCAGTTAATGAAAGGAGGGAATAATATGAACACATTGGAGAATTATTTACATTTCCTGCTGATTGGACACAAAAAATTGTCATTGACAAGGATAATGTAAAACTAATAATATGCCACCAGAGCAAATACAGCTAATTTGTTAATGGCTATTGAAAAGTCCAAGAATTTTTAAGATCAGCCACTGCACAGGGAATCTTGAAGAGCCTTGCATTCCTACAAATCATATATGAAAGGCACTTGATAGTTTCCCCCAAATTGGTAACAATTCTAAGCACAATATAAGATGTTACAATAATAAATGGTGGAACTGAAAGAAACCTTAGTAAAATGTCAACAAAAAAACCAAAGTTTGGTCGCCTTTGCTGGAGAAGGGACTGAATTTTATTTTCTCTGTAGAAAATATTACAATTTTATTGTCATACAAAGAGATAAAGCAGATATAAACAAAAATAGCAAAGTGTTATAGAGGCAAGCCTGTTAATTAATAAAAATATATAATTTTTCTAGGTCTTCTGAAGTTCTTGACAATTATCAGTATTTCAAAATTTGTCCATTGTCATTTATTTGCCTGTCATTCCAAATGAAGAGTCACTTTTCAACCAAAGTTTACATTTGTATTTTACATTCTTTTTCTTAAAGAAGGACTTCAAAAGCGTAGAAGATTCAAGTCCCGCTAAAGGTGGATATGTCCCCGATAATTGGAATGACTTGAAAGTCTAGGTGCCGCACATGGGATGTTTCCCAGCATGTTAATATTTTGACATTTTCAAAATAAAATGAAAAAGGGTCTTTTCACAATAAAAGGGAAAGCTTTAGGAATATGTGAAGGAGTTCAGAAAAAAACTAAAAATAGACACCCCTTCCTTTGGTGTGAAAGTGGCTGGTTTTGTGTCATCCAGAATCCACTACATTTTCCCAAGTGAAGTTACCTGGGGAGGCTGTAACTGCAGATGGAAAAGCTGAAAACAGGGACGCCTGGGTGGCTTAGTCAGTTAAGTGTCTGCCTTCAGCTCAGGGCATGATCTCAGGGTCCTGGGATCGAGTCCCACTTCGGGCTCCTTGCTCAGCAGGGAGTCTGCTTCTCCCTCTGCCTCTGCCCCTCTCCCTGCTTGTGCTCTCTCCCTCTCTCTCTCCGACAAATAAAATCTTGGAAAAAAAGAAAAAGCTGAAAACAGTCCTACCTGTGTCACAACCCTCCCACTGCCCCAGCCCCCTCCAAAAAAAAAAAAAAAAGTTAAAAAGAGGATTGATGAAGATGGTTACCCTTGGATCATATTTTGATGAAATTGGTCTCTCTTAGAATATAGTGTTACCTAGGGCTGGCATCGCAAAGGAGAGAACAAAGGCCAGAATATAAATGAAGAATGAGGTTCTAAGTGCATGCACCCCAGGGTTCCTGAGGACAGTTAACTGGGCTAGAATTGTGTTAATATCGCTATTGTTTGGGATAGGGCACTTGTTAAATAATGCATCATAGCTTTTGAGCCATTTGCCCCACTCCCATTTTCCCCATAAACCTTATTATTTTCAGTGCATGATTATGTTGAATGTGAGCTTTCTTCAGGACCCATTTATGACAATAAAGCAGAAACACCTGTATTTATCCCTTGCCTATTTGTAAAAGATTTGGAGTAGCTTCTGAGATAAACAGGATGTAAAGCAAAAACAGGGCTTAAAAGAGGAGCAGTCATCTGACGGGAGCAGAGCATACAAGTGTTATAAACAACAAATACAAGAAAATGACAAAAAATTGTCCCCAAAGGAAGAAGTACGGATAAATAAAACTGGGCACTGCTTTGACTTTTCCTGGCACCCATGATTGAAAGGAAAAAATGCATCTTAATGGCGTTTTCATTTTGGGATGAAATGGGTCACAGGAATTCAAAAGTTGAGACCATTTGAAGAAAATATTTCAACACTGTGTGGGGCTCAGAGTAAGTGCTCACAAGATGTGGGTGGAAGAAATACGGGCTCTGCAGTCAGATGACCTGGTTTTCATCCAAGGTGATAACAAGCTCATCTACTTGTTAGCGTTCTGACCTTGAACATGTTATTTACCTCTTTAAACTTTGCTTCATTGGTGACATGGGGATAATAATAGCAACTATCTCAGAAGCAGAGAGTAAGTACCTAATGATGTTATATTTTTATATTACTATTTTACAGAAGCTGTGGAAATGTAGCTAAGATGTATAGATGATTATATACCGCTTTAGGAAAATAAAGAACATAACATTGGATTATTATCTAAGGAAAGCATTTTGGTGGACACTTTGCTTTCTGACTAAAGGTCCAGCGCTTGACAATTAACCGATGGAAACAATGTCTCTCCATGGCAGATGCTAGGAGAGGTCTCTTGTCTGAATGCCTTGAAATCTGGTCCACATACCACTTTTCATGACTGACAAAAATAGATGTTGCATGCGAGATTCTGGCCCTGAGGTTGACTGCACATAGTCCGTGGTTGGGATGCGGCTGGATCGCCAGGGCCTGTGATTGGAGGCTGGCGGGTCCATTAGCGAAGGTCCCTGCTCACTGTGCCAGCTCACCAGAGAAGTACCTGACTTGCCCACCTCTCCTTCCCCCTGTGACCGAGGCCACTGCACTTGGGTTCAGGAGACTCCTTGGGCTTGCGCAACCTGGTTAAATCTGCCCACTCCTCCACATAGATAATAATCAGGCTCTCCAAGTTTTGAGTTACTGTGCAGCAGGGGATAGCAGGTGCCAGACAGGAGAGCGCTCCCCTGTGAGCCACTGGACCCTCAGCACTTTGAGCTTTGGGTTTCACCTGCACATTATGGCGACGGTGTGGTGAGCAGCTCGTCTGCTCCCACATGCTGTGGAGCCGGGGAGGCGAGAGCGGGTTGCTGGTATCACAGAACCATTCAAGGGCTGTGACTGTTGTTGCTATCTCTGTAAAAATGGACTGGCTCTTGCTTTTTAGACTGAAGGAGGGGAGCGAAACCCACCCGATTTTATGTCTGTTTTATATCAGCTTTCAACCTTAAACAACTATATTCAGTGCTCTGTGGGTTAGCGTGAAATGCTGAAAGAAGCTCATTACAGAGTTTAATTATCATGGCATTTTGTAAAAGGTGAAAGAGGAGTCTGGCTGGGAGAATCCTGCCCTCTGAGTGCCGATGGTGCTGGTTTGGATTTCAGTAACCACTAGAAGGTGCATTTTGCATTTCTTGCAGATGTAACTTTGCAAGAGAGGAAATGGGGAAGGGGCAGGGAGGAAAAAAAAAAAACCATGCCACCGATCTGTTTTCTTTTTTGAAATTGTAAATTACATAAAAAAAAAAGAAATTGAAACATGAATAGACAAAGACTTTGTTTATTTATTGCCAGGAGAGACCCATTAGCATGCTGCATTGTGTTTCCATGGCATTGTGGAGACATAAACAGAAAACACGGACTAATGCATTCAGTTAGGCACAGATTTTAAAGTCTAATGTGCAATCTAAATATATATCACATGTACTCTTGCTATTTATTTATCTATTGTATATCCAGCAGTGAAGGGGGAGACTGCCTAACTAATGGGAGGCTGTGATCCGTTTGTAAATGTGCCTACACGTTCAAGCCTCTATTTGTGGTGTGTGTCTATGGCTTCTCTGTGCTCTTTGTTACCTTGCAATGCGTCTTACTACCTTTGCCTCTTCTTGACTAGAGGCAGCAAACGCAAATGCCTTTTAATTCACTTCACCTTCCAGTCAGGTAACCTACTGGAGGGAAGTGACTTGGGATAAGTGTATATGAATCACTGTGAGTGATGAGGACGTGGCAAATTGGAGAGCCCATGCTCTCTTGACAAGCGACAATTCTCGACAAGCATAAACGTAGGTTTATTTCATAAGATCTGACAAATTTTCAAGAGAATCCGTAAATCTGCATTTTTACCAATGAGCAAATTTTTGACGAGAATCTGTAAATCTGCAGTTATCTGAAATCTCCTGATTAAAGAAATTAGCATATTTGTTGGCCAAATGCAACAGAGCAGGAAGAGTACAGGGGCTGCCAGTTTATGACATCTGATTTGTGATAATAACTTCACTGTTGTTGTTTTTTAAAGGCAGAGAGCCTTCCCTCCTCCCGTGATGCAATTTGCACATTGCAATAATGCAATTGAGTCAATGTCAGAGCATAGCCCAGAATCCACGGCTTTGATGCCTGGTTTAGTGCTCTTTCCTCATCATCTTGGGTGATTCTTTAGAAATTTCAGCTGGCTCTTCCTCAGAAGCATCAAGAAGAAAGGAACAGAAAAGCACAAATCCAAGGTAGAGAATAATGTGACCCTGTTCCAAAGAGCCCCTCCTCAGTGAGAGAACAACGGATCAGAACAGAACAAGAGTGAATAATTTCATTCTCTTGGAGATCATGTTTACAAATAGGATGGATGCCACTCCACGAAGAATTCATTATCAAGCCAGTTAATCATAGAATCAGAAAGTAGGCTCGGGGAATGCTGCTTATGATTGTTACTAGTCTGCATGAAATCAGTTGGTATCATTTGGGTGATACCCATTCCTTAATTTCAGGGATTCTCCACCACTCCTGTATGGGGTGCCTGTCTTTACAAAGTGTTAAGGAATAGCGTGAGAGGGACACCTATATTCTATGCTGTATTATAAGTGAATATGGCATATCTTCACCTTTTTCCCTAAACGCAGTAGATTTTTTTTTTTTTTTTTTAGGACAGTGTGTTTTGACTCAGACTAGCTGTGAAATATAGTGTAAGTCTTCAAAGACCGGAAACAAACAAGAAATCAAGAATATTCTGGAGATGATAGATTTAGTCTATCTCTAAAAATGACTTGTTGGAAAAATACCTAAATGAATGAAATAATTAGCTTGAAGAATATCAAGAGCCTTCTATTGTATTGATATATAACTGATATATAATGAGTGACTTGTATTTTCATTCTCTTGTACTTGGTTTATCTGAAATTTTGCAACCATGATGGGAATCACGGTTTCGGGCCACCTCCCTTTGTTTCATTGCCTTTTGCTTTTCATGGGCTCCTCCTCCCACTCTGGTTGGGACCCACCTTTCCTTCTTAGGTATTTTCTTGTTCTTTTTATTCTCAGAGGCCCATTAAGTAGGAAATACCCTATTACAGCTGCGAAGTGAGTGTGCTTCTTACTCACCCCCTGGCCTGTCACAAAGAGGGTCAGCTTTTCTGCGAAGACGATCCCCTTGCTACCCGTATCACAGTGTGCTCAGATTACCTGCCAAGTGCTTGCTGTATAAATTATAGCTGCCTGGTGGGAGCTTTAATTCACATGCTTGATGTTTTAAAAAAAAAATATTTTCAGGGTTGAACTCCATAAATCCAAGTTTTTTGACTGGGTTATGTCTGCTCTCATTTTTCCTTTTCTTCTTCTTGTGTTCAGAATTAAATCTTCTTTTGTGGGAAAGGGAAGAAGACACAGGAACTCCATGAGAAAGAATATTGTGTTTGATGAATCTCAATTAATAAACGCTGAGTTAGCATAGATTGGAAAATAACATATTATAGGCTGGTACTTCTTTATTCCGATGAGTCAGCCCTTCTAAACCTTTCAAATCATGAGGGCAGCTTTGGCCCTCAGGATTGCCTTTTTATTTTGCACTTTCAAATGATGTGCGCACTGGCGTGTATGAGCTGTTGGCGTACCACAATTTAGTTGCAGCCCACCTCAGGACGTGTCATCATTGAGAAACCGAAAATATGATAGGTGTTTGCTTGGTGTCTCATTTTAAGTCTGGCAGAATCTTGATTCTTTCACCAAATTTTCTTGCCTTGTCTTTTCTCGTAGCACCTAAGCACAGATGGAACTTCCGGATTAAATAACTGCCATCCTGGGCATTGACGGAGGGGAAGTTGATCAACAGAACTGACAGTTGAGGACTGACCCAGACAGCATGAAAATGCCCCAACAGGCCTAGAGCCATGCTTGCAATTGGATTGGGGAACAAAATTTTGCTAATAAGTAGTTTGAGGAGAGGACAAAAGAGACAAAGAATCACTGTGAGATTGGAAGATTAGTGAAGTGAGATTAGAACTAGATACTTCGGTGATCGTGGTTGTGATGTCACTAAATGCACTGTTTTAAATTTCTTTGGAGAGAATCTCAGAGCTGAAGATCCTTTCTTTGCTGCTGGATGAGATATATAAATTAGAGGTCAAAAGGTTAAGCAGATGAGAACTTGTTCTGCATAACAGAGGGAGGAAGCAGTTGAGGTTTCTAAGAGAATGGAAGGGCAGGGAAGTACCAAAGGGATCTGGGGAATGGGAAGACAACTGGTGAGGCTGGACCAGGCTCAGTGAAAGGTCAAGGAAGAGACAGCTGAATGGCCAGGAGAAACCTAACTGATTTCTGATATGTCTGAATGGAATTTTCTAGACTTCATTCTCAGCAATGTGATGTAGAGCCTTTCATTTGCCATGTCTTCGGTAATTCTCCATTGTTCTTGTGTGGATTATTTTTGCAACCTGTGAGGGGGTGCTGAGATCGGCATTAAGGTCAAAGGCAGGAGTCCAGTCTCTGAGCAGGATGAAGCCAACCTGGATTGAGGGGATAGTAGTAGTACCAGTCTCAACCCCAACAGCGATGACCGTGATGGAGATAGTTGTAGGAGTTATTCACTGAAGGTCTACTGCATTCCAGATACCTCACATACATTATCCTTTTAATTTAATTTGCACCACAACCCTGCAACTATGGGCTCCCTGTTTTTATAACTCTCTCCACCCAGCCCTCTGCATTGTTCTGAATCCTTCACAGAGCCCCAGGAGAAAGTGAATTCTTGTTCCCAAGCTCTGGGTTGCTTATTTTTGACATTTTCTTCTAAGCAATGATAGTGGCACAGACTTGACACTAGAACATAAATTTATTACCCAACGCTGACTAAACACTGTCAGTTGAAGTAGTTACAGGTAAATGGCATATAAAGCTCTCTCCTGGATGCATAGACTCAGGTTAACCTCTTTATAGATACTGCATTTTCCTCCCTTTTATAAAATCCACAGACTTCTCCCCAGGTTCTTTCCCAGGTGACGTTAAGTAGACTCTGGTGCCACCCCTAATTATGGCTTATTTTATTTCATGTGGTGCCTCATTATAATGCAATTATCAGACATCAGAAGCATCTTGCCAGGGCACCTGGGTATTGGAGTATGCTTGCTACAGATTAAACAAAGAATATGTACTTGACTGGATCTCATTTGTCTTTACTCTTGGTTACTCTCCCTCTGGATATAAAAGAATGAGAACTATCCCTATGCTTTCCTGTTTTCTCTTCTTATTTTGTCTTTTTCTCTGCCCCCTCCCCCCTACCATCGTGACCCCCAAGGACACGCTGCCCTGCGAAGTTTCTCATTAATAATCTCCTTTCCTCCCCAACCATAGATTCTGTTCTGATCGATACTTTACTGTGATTCAATGATATGAAGAGGTAATATCATTCCCTGTTTTACAGATGAGATTTAGGAAGGTAAAGTAAGCCATTCAAGGTCACACAACTAGGAAGAGATAGAACTAGAATTCCAGCCTGGGTCTTTTTGGCTCCCAAGAACAGCATCTTTCTTTTCCATTCTGGCTTTCTCTCCTGGCAGCCCTCTCCTTCCACCAGGGGCATAGGCTGGACAATTTGGGGGCATGAATTGAGCAAGCATTTAGTATCATGAAGGTTTGCAATATCCTTTTATGTTTTTTCTCAGAACTGCTTTTTTTTGGGAAACATTTTTTTTTAATTAAAAATATAAAATTACCATGTAGGTTTAAGTTAATTCTAGTATAAGTTGCAGTGATACTAAATTTTTGAAATAACGTTTACATTATTAACTATTTTAAGTGAGAATTCAGGGGCAACACACTTCACATGCATCTCTCCAAGGTTCAAGTGCAAACTTTCCCCACCAAACTCATTGCAGAAGAGGAAGAAAAGGAAGTCTTGCTTAACAAGAGAAGCATGTAAAATACCTCCAGCACAGGAAACACCTTTTATTTTACTCGAAGAATAGCTCCAAAACATCAAGCATTAAAAAACAACAGTGACAATAAATCTTTACAAATGCATTTCTTCCCACACTGACAATTGTTGAGAATATACTTTGCTCCATTACACTGTGTTATCATAGACAGTGTAAACGATGTTAAAGTATACCCGTGTGCCTCCATCCCAGGAACCACAGGAGGCTGCCTTTGCCACGTGGTATCTGCTTGTTTTCGTACCTACCGTGTTGCAGTGGGATTTTTTTTTTCTTTATGATCCACTGGATGAAAAAAATCTCGTTTTTAAAACAACTTTTTGGGGGCGCCTGGGTGGCTCAGACGGTTAAGCGTCTGCTTTGGCTTAGGTCATGATCCCGGAGTCCTGGGATCGAGTCCCGCATCGGGCTCCCTGCTCCTTGGGAGCCTGCTTCTCCCTCTGCTTCTCTCTCTCTCTCTCTGTCTCTCATGAATAAATAAATAAAATCTTTAAAAAAAAAAAATAAAACAACTTTTTGTTCTGAAAATTCTCAAGCATACCCAAGTGTAGAGAATTTTATAATTAACCCTCTTGTATCCACTTCACCTCAACAATGATTAACTTTCATGGCCCGTCCCGTTCCTTCTATCACTGTTGCTCCCTATGGGTTTTTCTTTTGGGGGGTGGTGAGGAGAGGGGTGTTAAAAGAGAATATAAAGCCAACTCCAACATATTATTGCATGTAAATCTGAGTCTCATTTTAAGTATCTCTAAATCTAAATTCCAATTTTTTCAAATTGTTTTTATACGTAGTAGACATGCAAGTTATTTTTCTTCCCCATCCTAAGAAATGATGGAGAGCCCTGCAGATGCATTGAGGATGCTATTGGCTCTTTTGTGTTCTTTCTCTCTCCCCCAGACGTCAGTAGAAGTCCCATTTGTGAAGGAGGTGGACCACAAGTGGGTAGTGACTGATGGCCCGGCCGTGTGCTGGCTATTCTTCCTAACACTGGACTCTTCTCGGTCATCTTCCCCAGTGCCCAGTGGGGAGCTAGTTCCCAGACAAAGGAGTATGTGATGATAATGCGTTGAAGTTGTTTCTATGAAACTCATGAATTTTTCATGTAATTTAAATACAGATTGGGCTGCCAGGGACATGGTTCACTGAGAAACACTTTTGTGCTGAGTCTCGGCATTGTGTCCTCAAAAGCTCGTCTCATGGAGATGTGAGGAAGGAAAATAGGAACAGAAAAATCCAACTTTGTCTTGCAGACCTGGCTTCCGTGACTCCACTTGCCCTCAAAGCTCTGGAGTCAGGGTAGAGAGAAAAGCATTTTACACTTAGGGTTTCAGCAACCTTGACTGTTGGCCACATCGGCTGACTCTGCACCCATAACGGCGGTTGCTGGGTGGAGCTGTGGCCTCGTTTAGCTAGATCTGTTTACGTGTTTGTTCCTCTCAGTGTCTCATTATTCAAAGAAGATATTTAGGAGATTAGGGCCTGGACAGAAATGAACACCCATAGCTGACATTCGGAACACACTTCTTGATGATTCATTCATTCCTTTATTCACTGTGTGATTCTAGGTCTCATTCACATCATGGGGATGCTGTAATAAAAAAGACAGTCTTAATCCACATGGAGTTTAATGCCATAATGGAGGAGATAGATGATGAGTATGCAAACAAATAAATAGCGATAGTTGTGTTAAGTCATATGGAGCAAATGAAAGAGGTGCTCAGGTAACACCTGACTGGAGAGCAGAGGGTGGCTACTTTAGATCCGAGGGGATCCATCAGTCAGGAGTGCAGGGTCATTGCTACTCACAGTGTGGTCTGGGAGCATCAGCACTATCTAGAAACTTCTTAGAAATCCAAATTTCCAAAGATCTACTAGAAATTTGATCTAAAGATGCTTGATCTACTGAATAATTATCTCTGGGGAAGGGTGCTCCAGGTGATTTTTATGCACATAAATTTTGAGAAGCACTGGGCTAGGGTATGCAGATCCAAAACCCAGACCTAAAAGCAGATTCCTGTTGCATGCCCAATATGGGTCAGCCGGGGACTCTGCTGCTCCTGGCCTTTCAGGGGTCCAGGCTGCCGCTCTTGCCACTCAGACATGACTGGTTGTTATAAAGAGCATGAGAAAGCTCTCCGGTGTGCACACACGTGCATGCATATATGTGTCTTGCAGTTAGATGCTCCCATCAGGAGGTGACACGTACCACTTTTTGTGCACAACCAGTTGGCAAGCACTGGGCCAATGGTGGCATCCAATCCCAAGGGGCCCAGGAAGGACAGGCTTACCTTGTGTCCAGAGGAGCAGCACCACAGGGGAGCAGGAAAAGCTGGCCTGAGGTGACATCACGAGAGTTGACTTGATGGATGAGCAGGAGCCAGTCCTGTGAAAAACATTCCAGAAGCAGGTAACAGCAAGGACAAAGGCCATGGGTCGGAAATAAGTAACTGTCTGCTCTTTGCTAATATTCAGAGATGAGAAAGAAGTGGAAGTAAAAGGTAGTTGATGCTAGGAGCCCAAGGAAGCAGTGCCTTATTTCTATACTATTACTAATGACCACAGAGGCTAATACCAAAAATAACATTTCATACCTTTGAGTCATCTGTGTTCCAGGTCCAGCCCTACATGGTCTCCTTTGAGACCAGGGTGATTTAGGAAAGTGGTACCTCATGGTAGAAAATGCTTGGACCTTGGTTCCAGTCCTTGCTTTACCACTTGGGCAATTCATTTAAACTCTTTGACACTCAGTTGCTTTTTCATCTATAAATTGGGGGTTAGAATACCTTCCTTGCAGGGTTATTACACAGATGTGAGATAAGGAATCTAAGGGGCTTTTCTGTGACAAACTGTGGCATTCATGCCTAATAGTAGACACAAAAGATGCTACTCTTTGTGTCTAACAGTAGCCACAAAAGATACTAAATAATGTTACTGATTTAGAGTGGAACAGAATCACTGAATCTTGGGAATTGAAAGGGCTCTTTGAAGTCTCTTAGTCCATTATCCTATCCACTGCAGAAATCCCCAGAAACTTCCTGGCAGTTGGTCTTACAATCATGCTCGAAATTCTAGTGACAAAAACTCCTCTCTTTTTGAGAAAGTACTTTTCAATCCAAAATTGCATTTTCAGAGGGCCAGTTCATTGACATGGTTAATTTATGCTCGAGGAAAAATGTGTTCTGTGGTCAAAGAAGTTTGCAAAGTTCTGGGTTCCACAAATTAATACGCATTTCTTTATTATGCACAACATTTTAGGGCCCTTTGTATTTTCATGAATAATTGTGATTTTTCCAAAAAATTGCTACGTTATGCAGTGTTTTCCAAGTAAGACTTAGGGGACTAGTGTTTTGAGAAACATAAATGTTGATACAAATATTAAACATCTCTTCTTTACATGGCAGAAAATTCTAATAACTTGAAACTCTTCCTCTTATCTCTGTTCTCTGGAACAGCAGAAATAAGTTTGTACTGCTTTCCACAAACAGATTGCATGGAATCAATGTATGCCTCAGACACGTGGTCTGACAGGAAGTGAAATACACCTGGATGGTTGTTGTGGCTTACAAAACCTTTCAGTACCAGAGTCTTTGATCCCTGTCGTGCATATAAATTGATTATCCCCAAACCAGAAAATGGGACAAATATCCCTTTCTGATAGTTCTAATTCAAACGCCGAAGAATGTATTTATCTAAAGGACAAAAGGGAGATTTTGTGTCTTCCTTTCTGAGTGCTTTTGATGCCTCTTTTCATTCTACCACCCTTAATGCAGCCAATATAACTTCAGAGTTCAAGATGCACAAGGCAGGAAAGTGAAGGGATTGACCAAGACCACCAAGGGATTCTGTGTGTCACCTCCCAGAATAGAAGGCGGTGTCTGGCTCCTGTGGTCTCTGCCTGTGGGCACACCGCATCTCCTAAGAGGTCATTTGATGCTGGGCGAGGAAAATGAACTGGCGACAGAATGACAAGGTTTCAGTGATACCCTTTCTCTCCTATGACATCTTTGTGATGAGATCTTCCGATGTCTCCAAATCCACATTAGTTATGTAAGGCAATGAGAAATTGCTTCTGTCATCAAAAGCATAGGGCAATTCTAGATCTACTCGGAGCATTTTGAGTAGTGAGTAATCCTTTTGTAAAAAACACATTTACTCTTCTACCTTAGCTTTGCAAAAGATGAGGAGTTATGAATGTAATGCAAAGGACTCTGAAATGGGAATCAGGACACCTGAACTCCAGCCCTAGCCATGCCATTAATAAACTCTGTGTGCCTGGATAAGACGTTACCTTCTCCTGAATCAGAATCTTTATCCTTAAAGCAAGTAGGTTAAAACAAATCATCTCTCAATTTTAATCCTACCTCCACAGCACTATAGCCATGTTAAAAACCTTTATTTTCAATGAAAGGAATTCCTTTTAGTTCCCAAAAGCAGATAAATAAGAAATGACTTTATTAGTTTATTTAAATCAACTTAAATCTGAGCTCTCATTTGGCCAAAGTGAAGTTCAATCTCAGACATTTTTGGCACTGGCACTTCCTCCACAGAGATTTGGTTAATATTTTCATGTCTTACTCAGTGCTAGAACATCAGCAAACCCTTAGGTCATCAGTTATAGGACCACACTGGCCCACATTGAGATGCTACTGTGCCCATGGGCACACTGCTCCTGGATCATGCTGAAGGCATAGATCTTTATGCTGGAGCTAAGAGCTTATGTCTAAAATCCTTCTTCCTTAGTGGGTAATGAAGCCATTTCCTTGGCCACTTTCCAGAAGCTACCATAGAGCGTCTCTGCTGTCATGGGACCTCTAGATTTTTGTCTTTTTTGACAAACTGGGGGAATAAAATTCATTTTTCTAGTATTCCCCAAAGGTATTCTTATTTCTCTCCACTCTCCCCAGATGTTTATCCACAAGATAAACAGTCTTGAATCTAATTTTATATTTTGCAAGAGATAGGAAGACCTTTTGTCTTCAAGTAGCTACTCCTTTATATAGAAAAAAAAAAAATCCCCAAATCAAGGAAATACTAAGTGCCTGGCTATCTGCTTAAAACATAAGAGAGATAATAAATAAATAAAATCTAAAAAAACAAAAACCAAAAAACATAAGAGAGAAAAAACATGGGGAGACATACATAAGTTAACATTTCAATAAATTATACTGACCAGGTGGTAACACAGACAACTTTATAATCTATGATGGAGAAAGATACAATTTTCGAAACACTTTTTTATTCCACAAATAGCATACTTTTAGTAGAGAATGCTTAAAATCAGATAAGCAAAAATGAAATTATGTATTTAATCCATTTATGATCCAGCCTCTTATTCTATTTTTTTTTTTTATTTGAGAGAGAGAGAATGAGAGAGAGAGCACATGAGAGGGGGGAGGGTCAGAGGGAGAAGAAGACTCCCTGCTGAGCAGGGAGCCCGATGCGGGACTCGATCCAGGGACTCTGGGATCATGACCTGAGCCAAAGGCAGTCGCTTAACCAACTGAGCCACCCAGGCGCCCCCCTCTTATTCTATTTTTAATATTTTGGTATATATACTTTCACACTTTCTCTATGCATGTGTACTATTGCTATTATTAAATGTAGCTAACATTTATTGTTTGTTTGCTAAGACATAAGAGGCATGAGGAAAATCTAATTCATGATTAATACAGAGCCCCAGACTTTGAATAATGAAATATTTTAAGTAGCTAATATTTATTAAGGATTTATCATATCCCTTTGTCAACCCTTATGCAAAACCCTTTAAGTGCATCTTTTTATTTAATCTTCGTATCACAGCGTGAGATTAACATTCATGGTAGATACTGATGGTCATTTAGAAAGTCTTCATCTTGCTTCCCCACTTCTTAACAGAAGTTCAGTGTTTTTTGTTTTTGTTTTTGGTTTTTCGTTTTTTGTTTGTTTTTGTTTTTGTTTTTTTCCCCAATAGTCCATTCTTCTCCTTTTTAACCTATCCCACCTCTAACTTTTGGGATGGGCCTACTTGATATAGGAGTGATTCCATTTCAACAGGTAGTGATTCATTCAGCCAATCAGTTACTCAGTTCTGGACAAGGAGACATGGAGAGTTGGCTGGGATTTTTGGAAATGATTCCATGATCATAAGCAAAGAAGAGGCTATTTTTTATTTTTCTTTTAGATATAGCTGAGTATGATGTCATGTCTCTTATTGTTTGATCTATTTTTAATTAGTGTTTCTGTTTCTCGGGGCTACAAGCATCCTGACTAATACAGTGTTGTTATCTCATTTCTACAGATGATGAAATTGAAGTTCTGCTATTGCCCAAGTTAGTAAGACAGACTCCATCTTGGTTTTATCCAAGTCCAGAATCTCCACTCATACGCTTGAAATTTTTTTTACTTATAAGTCACTGGTATTTCTTTTTTGGTAAACCCACTGTTCGTGTCCTTTGGAAAGGCACAAGTTTAAGTCCGATATATATTTTGTTTTCTATAATTTCAGTTAAGACATTTGTGGAAAGCTTCTGACAAAGTTCTTATACTTATTTTTAGGGATGCCGCTTTTATTTCTAAATTAACCTCACCATTGATGTTTGTTATTTTTGTTGCTCTAACTCTACAAGGTTGCATTTCAGTATTAGTCCAACACATTCTAAAACTTGATGAGGGCACTTGGGTGGCTCAGTCAGTTAAGTGTCTGCCCCCGGCTCAGGTCATGATTCCGGTGTCCTAGGATCGAGTCCTGCATCGGGCTCCCTGCTCAGCGGGAAGTCAGCTTCTCCCTCTCCCTCTGCCTCTCCCCTCTGCTCCTGCTCTCTCTCTCTCTCTCTAAAAAAATAAATAAAATATTAAAAAAAAAACCCAAAACATGATGAACCGGTTATAACTTATTATTTAAAATAAATCATCTGGCAAAGCAGTCCTTTTATTTGGACATCTCAGAGTATCATTCTTTCAGCACTTTGACTCATGGTGACTTATTTTTCCTGCCACCTATCAATTTGTAAGTTTCTTGAATGCAGAGGCTGTATATCCTTATATTTAAGGATATATTTAAGCTAGGTAAATAGAAATTTGGTCCATTTATGGGAGGTATGGGCAATATACCTGCATTTACTGAGTATTAAATAATTGTAGGTTAATAGACATATTCTAGGGGTGTATAAATGATACATAACCATCAAATACCTATAGGTTAGATTGTATTATCTTCATTTCACAGCACAGTTGAGAAAAAGTTCATGGGTGATAATTACCATTCATTCATTCTTCAGTTAGCAAATATATATATTTTTAAATTTTTTATTGTTATGTTAATCACCACACATTACATCATTAGTTTTTGATGTAGTGTTCCATGATTCATTGTTTGTGCACAACACCCAGTGCTCCATGCAGAACGTGCCCTCCACCCATCACCAGGCTAACCCATCCTCCCACTCCATTCCCCTCTAGAACCCTCACTTTGTTTTTCAGAGTCCATTGTCTCTCATGGTTCATCTCGCCCTCCGATTTCCCCCCCTTCATTCTTTCCCTCCTGCTATCTTCTTTTTTTTTTTCTTAACATATATTGCATTATTTGTTTCAGAGGTACAGATCTGTGATTCAACAGTCTTGCACAATTCACAGCGCTCACCATAGCACATACCCTCCCCAGTGTCTATCACCCAGCCACCCCATCCCTCCCACACCCCCCACTCCAGCAATCCTCAGTTTGTTTCCTGAGATTAAGAATTCCTCATATCAGTGAGGTCATATGATACATGTCTTTCTCTGATTGACTTATTTCGCTCAGTTCTGTCCACGTCGTTGCAAATGGCAAGATCTCATTCCTTTTGATGGCTGCATAATATTCCATTGTATATATATACCACATCTTCTTTATCCATTCATCTGTTGATGGACATCTTAGCTCTTTCCACAGTTTGGCTGTTGTGGACATTGCTGCTATAAACATCGGGGTGCATGTACCCCTTCGGATCCCTACATTTGTATCTTTGGGGTAAATACCCAGTAGTGCAATTCAGTTAGCAGATATTTCTTAAGCACAGCCAACCTGTCAGACATTCTCATGGTTTTCACAATACCGTGGTGAACAAGTTATGGTTCCTGTCTCCAATAATTTTATAGTTAAAGGACAAAGACAAAGAAGTTATTATAGAATGAGATCAAGAGGGAAGCCCAGGGAATTATGGGAGCAAGAAAGAGGCATATCTAACTAAAATGTGGTAATTAGGGAGAGTTTCTTTAAGGAAGCAGGATTGGATTTGAATCCTAAAGAGAAAGTAAGAGCTGGCCAGGTAAATCTAGACTTAGATTGCTCTAAGTTTGGTCTAGGGGGACTAGCTAAGACTTGAAGGGAGAAGGCTCCCATATACAAGTCTCTGAGGCATATTGTGAGTATGACATATTCAATGATGTTAGAGAATGGGGTTTGATGGGGATGATGAGAGATGAGGCTAGAACAGTAAGTCTGATTTTTGAATTACCTTAATTGATGTGTTAAGAAAGTTGAATTTTGCCCTGTAAGAATTGGGGAGCCATTTGGGGCCCTTGGGTAGAGGAGTGGTTTATTTCTATTTTGGAAAGGGCAGAGAATGGTTTAGAGGAGGGTATGGTAAAGCTTTTCTGTCAAGGACCACATAGTAAATAATTTCAGCTTTGTGGGTCATGGTATCCCTCTTGTTTGTTAGCATTGTCCCAAAGCAGCAATAGACAGTACATTCGTGTGCAGATGATTGAATATGGCTGTATTCCAGTAAACTTTATTTACAAAACCAGGCAGGGGGGCAGATTTGGCCAGTAGGCTGTTCTTCACTGAACCCTGGTTTAGAAACAAGTGAAAATCAGGAGATAGGAAGTTGTTATGGTAATCCAACCAAGGTCTGAAAGAGATAATGCAAGTAGAAAGAAGTAGGCAGATTTACAAGATACAAGGAAATAGTTTCACTAGAACTTACAGATTGATTTGATCTGTGCATAGAAGGAGGGGTAAAAATGATTCTTAGAGGACTTGTATAGACCTTGGTGTAGATGATTATGCTTCATCTGAAAACAGCTGGCTGAGAGAGTGAGGTGGGAAAAAAGTTCTATTTAGATAAATTGAGGATAAAATATGTGTCAACATTTAGGTAAAGATTTCAGTGGGCAGTTGGACATCGTAAATTTAGGTACTCAAGGGAACAGTCTAGGCTAGCCACAAGGATTTGATCGTCATTGACATATCTGAAGTATAACTGAAGAGAAGAGTGGGAGAAATCTTCCAGGAAGAGGGAGAAGAAGAGCAGAAGACTGGGAATGGCACCCCAGGGGACCATGATACCTCATACAGGCAGAAGAAGTGGTTTCCCTGAAGAGAGCTGAAGAGGAGTCACAACTGTGACAGTTGTCACAACTTTGTGCTGTGAGGACAACAGACTGGATGGGGAACCTTTTTTTTTTTTTTTTAGTTTATTTGAGAGCGAGAGCATGCATGAGCAGAGGGAGAGGGAGAGGGACAAGCAGACTCCCCGATGGGCAGGAAGCCCTCCAATGTGGGGCTCGATCCCAAGACCCTGGGATCATGACCTGAGCAGAAGGAAGATGCTTAACCCACTGAGCCACCCGGGTGCCCCTCGATGGGGAAACACTTTAACATGTACTTTTCCATCCCTAAGTAAACAGCCTACTAAGGCATTGCTCCAAGTTTAAGTATAGAGGATAGCAGAAAAAAAAAAAACCTCCACAAAAGCAAAAATAAATCATAAAGAATCAAACCAGGGATAAATGAAAAAATTTCAAGCAAAAAATCGCAGCAATTATCAGGGCCTTCCCACAAGGTCGTCCTTTCTTTGCAGATTTTAGGGTCATGAAAATGACTCTTCTATGCTCTCCAGTCCTCAGAACAGAGAGTGAGAAGCGGGTTGAAAAATCTACTTGCTTGTTGAAAGTTTCTCGCTATTTATGGTCCATCTCTTTCTTCTGGCTCCATAAAGTAGTTATTTATTAGTGAATTTGAAGAAGTCCAGTGTAAACTCACAGGTCAGTGGTATATCCACACAGATCAGGTGATGAGAGTAGTCTCCCTTAGGTAGCTGGCCTATGGATGAAAAAACTATGGAGAAAGCTTTTTTGCCATTTTATGATAGGGTATATTAATATGTCTAATTTTGTAAGATCCTCTCTCTCCTTATCCCAAAGAACACGGCTTGTTCTTATAAACTGGTTGGGTCCTTGTACATCCACAGGAGAGAACTATCAGAGGAAGGATGAACAAGTTGAATTAGAATGGATGTTATAATTTACTTTTTTGAGGGGTCTATAAATGACAGAGCATTTCACCAAGCATTTATCAGTGTGCATAAACTCAGTTATTTTGGACTACCCAATTACGTGCTACATTAATATTTTATGTGCGGCACACTACATTTCACTGTGTCACTAAAATTAAATTTGACTACTGCGAACGCTGGCAGCAAACCAAGTTGTGTAAAACGTCGTTATAGTATCATCCACTCAGATGTCTACCCTGTTCTAATCATCGGTGGTTCAAAGCAACAGAAGGCTGTGTTTCTTCCAATAATAATTTGATAACTCAGATAATCTTTCAGATATGAAGGTTCAACCAGTCCTCAAACTGGAGGTTAATGTCCCCCTTCCTTTAGGATGCTGTCACTAAGGTAATGCTGCCTTCAGTTGTGAGAGCCATGATTGGCTATGGGGAATGAGCCAGCGTCCAGCCTCCTCTCATCGATCTGCCACACATCCTAGAGAAGCCACCCCAGTTTAGGCTGAGAACTGCAGCTTGGGAAACTAATGATATTGTGATATATTTGTAAGGCATTTCCTATATGAGTAAAGGCTTCTTATATATGTACATATATGAATTTATCTAAGACTGCTAGGGACTAAAAACAATCAACCAAGTCATAAACTCTTCTTCCTATCTTAATTCTTATTGCCCAGTATTTTGTAAGAGATTCAGTCTTGTTTGCAGTTTTTAGTGTCCATAAATAAATTTTTCAGTCTCCCAAGTTTTGCTTTTCATTTCTTTTTTTTTTTAAGATTTTATTTATTTGCGAGAGAGAGAATGAGAGACAGAGAGCATGAGAGGGAGAAGGGTCAGAGGGAGAAGCAGACTCCCTGCTGAGCAGGGAGCCTGATGTGGGACTCGATCCCGGGACTCCAGGATCATGACCTGAGCCGAAGGCAGTCGCTTAACCAACTGAGCCACCCAGGCGCCCTTGCTTTTCATTTCTTGAAGCCAGTTAAAGGCATGTGTTTGAATGTGGACACATCTGTTACAGACTTTTTTTTTTTTTTTAAACTTTCATGTGTTAAGCCTTAGACCAAAGGGACAATTTACCAAGTATGAAATTAATCTTTTTCCTGGGAATGTTTTCTTAGGTATTGTTTTCATCTATGGTACATGTTACTTTAATTGATTTTTATTTCTTTTACTCAATATTCATTTAAGGAATTAATGATTGGAAATTACTTCTCTCCCTTAGTTGACTTGTATATGTTAAAGATATGGCTCTGGAGGACATTTTTACTTTAGCGAGGTGCAAGTATTTTTCTTAAACTTCATTTAAGCTTAAAAAAATACTAAGTTTTAAGTTACAAATTATTCAAAACAAAAAATACAGAAAATCATGTAATGAACTTCTGTGTACTCACCACTGAGATTAAACAGAAGGTGATTATTTTTAATATTTACTTCAGAAGGGATATCTAGGATCTGGACCATATAATTAATGAACTTGATCAGTGAATGATGACAGCTTTATTTCTTTTCAGTTGCTATTTTATTTCTTTTTGTCATGTCATTGAGCTGGCTAGTATCTTCTATATGATGTTGAATAGAAATCTGCTTTTTTAAAAAGAGTGATTCAGATGTTTTATCATTAGGTTTGCTGTCGAGTTTAAGGTGATTCATTTGACCAGATTAAGGATGTTTCCTCCTCTTTCTGATGCTCCAAATATTCCTTTCTCCCCTTCCCCTGCCCCAAGGAAGAAGTGTTGAATTTTATCACATATTTTGTATTCTTCCAGAGATGGAGCAGTTATTATGATGTTTTTTGTTGACTTTATCTTTTTAGAGCAGTTTTAGGTTTATAGCAAATTTGAGGGGAGGGTATAAAGATTTCCTACGTATTCTCTATTCCCACATAGGCACAGCCTCCCCATTATCAACATCCCCAACCAGCGTGGTACTATTTGTTACAAGATGAGCTTACACTGACACATCATAAACACTCAAAGTACATAGTTTCATGTTGGTGTAGATTCCATGGGTTTGGACAAATGTATAATGACATACATCTGTCATTATAGCATCATACAGAGTATTTTCATTGCCCTGAAAAACCTCGGAGCTCCACATATTCATTGTCCCCTGCTCCTCCAACTCCTCCAACTCTTGGCAACAGATGATTTTTTTTTTTTTTACTGTCTCCATAGTTTTGCCTTTCCCAAAACGTCATGTATTTGGAATCATACAGTATGTAGCCTTTTCAGATTGGCTTCTTTCACTTAGTAATATGCACTTAAATTTCCTCTATGTCTTTTTCTGACTTGATAGCTCATTTCCTTTTCAGTGTGGAATGATATTCCATTGCCTGGATGTACCACAGTTAATGCATCCCTTCCCCTGCTGAGGGGCATTTTGGTTGCCTCCAAGTTTTGGCAATTATGAGTAAAGCTGCTATAAACATCTATGTGGAGGTTTTTATGTGGACATAAGTTTTTATCTCCTTTGGGTAAATACCAAGGAGCGTGATTGCTGGATCATATGGTAAGAGGTTGTCTCGTTTTCAAAGAAAGACCATTGTCTTCCAAAGTGGCAAAGTACCATTTTGCGTTCCCGCCAGCACTGAGTGAGAGCTTCTGTCGCTCCACATCCTTGCCAATGTCTGGTGTTGTCAGTGTCCTGGATTTTGGCCATTCTTATGTTGGTGTTGGTGATCCAGAAGGTTTTAGGAACCTCATTGCTAGTCTCGTTAGTATTTGGACCTGAGTCACATCTCTTGATCTCTAAATAGTTTTGCTCTACTTTTAACATGTAGCCTGAGTGCTTTTTACTGAAATTCTTAATCTTTACAGAAATGCTAAACTGATTTCTGTCATTCCTCAGTGTCAGAACAGACATTTTTGCATTTGAATCTTTACATGTTTGATCAGTTGAAACTCAGAACATTCTTATCACTTTTAAATCAGCTTTAGCCCAGGAAAGTAACTTAGCAAAGTAAAATAAAATGAAATAAATAAGTAAAATGTGTGAATACATGAGATTCGTGGGCGGTGGAAAGAGCTGTATTTGTACTCAAAGTACTAGTGCCTTTCAAAATTGATTTAGCAGCAAATTGTATCTTCAAACAAAATATAACCAGAATGCCAACGTCAAAAATAGATAAAACAGCATCTTGTATTGATGGCTTCATGGGGGGCAGAGTGAGATGGGGACCTGGGTTCTTTTTTAATAGATAACCCCCACATTTTTACCCTTCTTGGCTCTGAGAGGTCTCTTGGATGTCACAAAGCATTGTCTCTGAGGCACTTTTCTAAGATAATTATATATGTTGTTTGACAAATATTACAGATTTTGTACATTTATATCAGCATTGCTTTTAAAATTTGAGAATTTACACATTTCTAACAGTACATTTTTATAGTTCAAAACAATATAAATAAGCAAGAAGTGAAAATAACTTAGAATTTCTCTTTCCACTGACTAACAATAATAACTAGACTTTTGTACCTACTTAAGGAAATCACCATAGGAAGCTATATTTTTATTCCAATCATAGTAACATTGCTCAAAATATATTTGGATTACTCATTGAATCCATTTAGGAACCATTATAGAAAACAGGTATCAATAGATTAAAGTAATTAACTTGTTTTGAACTCAAATGGAATTACCATCACTGGATGGATCCTTTGACTCTTTCGAAGAAATCAAAGCAAACATCAAAAGAATGAAAATTTGCCACCATTACAGCTAATCAAAACAAAAGGAATTACAAATGCCAAATGTAGTTCCAAAAGAGAAGTTTTTTTTATTTTATTTT